>NW_004444163.1:1662270-1719051 GCF_000243295.1 Trichechus manatus latirostris | reverse complement strand
AAAAAAAAAAAAGGTCGAGAAGGGAGAGGGTTGACATGTTGTGGGGTTGTTAACCGATGTCATAAAACAATACGTGTACTATTGTTTCATGAAAAACTATTTGTTCTGTAAGCCTTCACCTGAAGTACAATTAAAAAAAAAAAAAGATACTCAGTTTTTCATCTGTTATCACCATATCTACCAACCACTTGTAGGAAAATCCCAGAATGTCAAATTGTGAATATTTTACAAATGAAGAAGAGACACTCCTGGAATCAATGAAAAGGCTGCCTTGCTTTAGCTTCTGCTGGGTCAGGATGGAGCTCGTGATTCTGCCCAGACAATCCCACGGCTCAAGCAAGAGGCCATAATGGTTCTTTGGTGGAAAGTCTTGTACTTTGGGCAGGGTCCTGCTTGATGACTTAATTGCCTTCTTTGTTGTGTTATTGGTAGTTGCTGTAGAGTCGATTCCAACTCATGACGACACCATCTGAGCAGAATAGAACTGCTCCATAGGGTTTTCAAGGCTGTAACCTTTCTGGAAGTAGATCGCCAGGCCTGCCTTTCAAGGCACCTCTGGGTAGGTTCAAACGACTAACCTTTCAGCTAGTAGTCGAGCACTAAACCATTCTTGCCACCCAGGAACTCCTCAGAAGAACACAATCAAGCCCCTCATATCAGCCCTAGATTCTGCTTCTCACTGTGGCAAAGAGGGGCAGTAGTTTAGACAGAACAAGGTCACCAACCAGGCCAGAGTGGTGATTAAGAACACAAGCGTTGGAGTTCTTCATGCCTGGGTCCAAGCCCCGGTTCAGCCACTTACAATCTCTGTGACCTTGGACAGGTGACTTAGTCCCACTACAACTCGACATCAATAGAAGTATCTTCCTCACAAGGCTGTGATGATAATTTAATGAGGTAATGTTCACACAGTGCCCAGCAGATAATAGGCACTCAATAAATGTCAGCAATAAATTTAATATCTTTATGCTTTTACTGACCTCAACACCAGGTACTTTTGGAACTGATAAAAGGAGAAAGTCAAATAGAATAACGTTCTCCTAGTAGACATTTATTCCTTCCTTCAAAAATATTTGTTGGTTATTCACGATATGCAAGGCACTCACCAGATTTTGGAGACACAAAAACAAGAAACTCAAAGTTAACTGAATCACATTGATATTGTTGTTGTTGTTAGTTGCCACCAAGTCAGCTCCAACTCATGGTGACCCCATGTGTAACGGAATGAAACATTGTCCGGTCCTGTGCCATCTTCATGATTGTTTGGTATGTTTGAGTCCATTGTTGCTGCTATTGTGTCCAACCTAGGGGGTTTATCTTCCAGCACTATATCAGATAATATTCTGTCACGAACTATGGGATTTTCATTGGCTGATTTTCAGAAAGAGATCACCAGACCCTTCTTCTAGTCTGTCTTAGTCTGGAAGCTCTGCTGAAACCTGTCCACCACTGGTGATCTTGCTGGTATTTGATGTACTGGTGGCGTGGCTTCCCACATCATAGCAATACACAAGCCACCACAGTACAGCAAACTGATAGACAGGTGGGAAAACTGAATCATAGCAGCATAGAAAGAAAGAATTGCCCTAGTGTATCATAAGTCCTACAGTAGAAGTGATGCACAGGGTACTGTGGGAACAGAGAAGATGGAATGTCGCACTCTGCTTGGTGAATGGGTCCCGAAACGCTTCACAGAGCAGGGACATAAAAGGGAGTTTGCATACTGTCAAGGGCATCCCAGGCAAAGACCCAGGAGGCACAAAGACCCAGAGATGAGAAGGGTGGAGTTTGTTTGGTATGGCAAGAGCATATGGGGAAATAGAGAAGCTTTCTTTCAACACATGTTGATGGAGTATTGGCTAATGCCAGATACCAAAAACAGAGACAGAAGACACTTTTCTTCCCCTGAAGGAGTTTAGAAGCTGGTGGGGAGAGAAAAGACAAATTAGTGATTACAGTGTGCTGAGCCCTGTAATCAAGGCATTCATGTAGTGGGCACACTGGAAAGGATGGCTATTCTCAACCTGAAGTGAGAAGGAAAAAACTTCAGGGGAAGGTGACACAACCTAAAACTTGAAGATGTTTACCAGTTGAAGGAAAGTGGCAGGGAGGGAAGGAAAAACATTCCATAATGGGCAAAGAATGGACAAGGCTTGGAGGTATGAGTGGGCTCGGGTCATTGAAAGAAAAATAAGCCCGTAGGTATGGCTTAAAGATTGGCAGCTGCTAAGATATGCATTCATCTATTCATTCATTCAACAAATATGTGTTGAGAGCCTACAGGATTCCTGCACACTGTACTAGGGTCTGAGGTGCAATGGTGGACACCTAATCATAAAGTAAACTTGGGGACACAGTTGTTTTTAGGTGGACCAGAGTATGGTTTGAGTGACGTGCAGACATAGCATTAAGAAAACAGTGGACCCCACAGTGAACGATTCCTTTTTCAATTCTGTTTCAATCTTAATTACAAGGGGAGCGTCTTAGCTCAGAGCTAGTCCATCTCTAAAACCTGTCTACTACTGCTCTGTCCTGTAGGGTCACTATGAGTCAGAATTGACTCAACAGTGATAGTTTTTTCGGTTTTTTTTTTTTTTTACTACTTGTTGGAGCCCTGGTGGTGCAGTGGTTAAGAGCTCCACTGCTAACCAAAAAGTAAGCAGTTTGAATCCACTGGCCGCTCCTTGGAAACCCTATGGGACAGTTCTCCTCTGTCCTTTGAGGTTGCTATGAGTTGGAATTGACTCGATGGCGATGGGCTTACTATTTGTTACCTCTTCCTGGATCCTAAGATCATCTCTCCATTATTCTCAGAGAGATGACAACCAGAGACAGACCCTACTCAGGGTCTGACAATGTCCTTGTATCCTCATTTCAGTAGCTCTAGAGGAGACTCTGTGGTTTCTTTCTCACTCCTTTTATTTTAAACCTTTTTTCCCACTATTCATATGAATTTATGCATGTTGTGTTTTATGCATTATGATCATCTTAGAGTCTTGGATATGTTGTTCGAACCCTCATTTACACTGTGCCTCTTTCTCTGGAGGTCTACTGATGCTTAGGAAAATCGAAAAAAGAATTACTTCATAGCATTTTTGCATCAGTCCATCAGTTCCTGTATCCCAGCCATGCCAACAGAGTTTAAAATAAAGTTTTCAGGTACATCATTAGAGCTACACTTAGTATGGAGCTGTTGGAGTTACTGAATGGACTGAATGGACACGTTGAGTTTAAGGTTCCACTCAGCCCAACGACCAAGCAGTTTTTAATTCCTCAGTTCTAAGAAGGATGGATTTTAACCTTAATTCTAATTTCTACAAAGCATTAAATCACTAAATATATATTAAAAATACAGGCAAAAACTAGAATAAGTAAGTTGTATGGGCCACATTTAACATCCAGCCATATCGGAGCAGCATTGCAGGTGACTGCATGGTATCTGGCTTCCCATCTGCCCAGAACACACAGAAAGCAGCCCGCCTCTAGGGAAGGCCCAAATCTGTTGACAGACATTTCTTCTTATCTTGTTTTCACATCAGTAGTTGCACACTTTCTGTTCAGAGCAAGCGTGGGTGGGGGTTCCTCCTGCCCTACCCTATGCTTGCTGTTAAAATAAGAGGGTGGTTTATTGTACTGCTGTTTTTCAAGCAAAGATCAGGCCACAACTAGTTGAGGTGACTCCGGTGGGTCACTGGTGAAATTTGTTCATGGCAAAGAAAAGCCAGCTCAGCTCTTTGGGGGCTAAGTCAGCCATCTACATAATGGCCATTTGATTTTGAAGATTAGGGTTACGGGGAAATTTGAAGTTTTATATTTAACTGCCAGGAAGCATTAGATAGCTCTCAAAATATTTAAACTGCGTTTTCAAACTCAAATAATCAGACAATTTTCAAATCAGTCACCAGGAATAGTAGCCTGCAATTAACTACTGATATTTCAATTACAGTTACATAATCCATGAAGCACTTGTATATATATATGATTATTCCCATATTACAGATGAGAAAACTAAGGCTCAGAAATATTAAGAAAAAATTTAACAAAGTCATGTGATTTCTGACTAGGGCCTGAGAGAGCTAGAATTCGAACCCAGGTCCACTGCCTCCAAGTTCTGGATCCTTTTTCCTCTACCGTCCTGCCTCATGCTTGTTTTGGTCTTCTTGTCCAAGCTGAATTGTCCATCTGCTGCTTCAATGTACAGCTCCTCAGTGCCTTGATAGTTGAGGCTTAGGGAGGGCAGGGTAGCTGGGAATTGAGTCATTGCATTGCACCATAGATTTATAGGCTTACAGCAAGTTAGAGATAGGATTAATGAAAGAGACTAATAACGTTTGGAGCAAGCAGATGCTATGCTGGGAGCTCATATACCTGACATTGTGAATGGGGGTGTGTGTATATTGTATGCCTGTCCTCATTTTTCCCTCCAATGGCCTCTGGAGACATTTTCTCATCACTGTCTGACAGATGTGCACACAGAAGCTTGCAGATGTAAAGAAACTTTCTCCAAGTTGCATAATAAGTGGTGGAGCCTGAGTCTGAACCTAGATTTCTGTGATTCCAAAGCCAGCCCAATCCAACCCTCATATTTTATGATGAGGTGGTGAAATGACCGTCCAGCAGCAAGTCAGCGGCAGAGTTGGGTCTCATCAATGCAATCCCCGTGCTCTCTCCCAGTATACATGGCCGACCTCACCACTTAAAGTTGGAATTCTCTTTCCCATCAGATAAAAAGCTGTCAACCAGTACAGATGACCTTCCTCTTCTATCTATGCACTGATCCAGGGCAGAGATGTTGGTGGGGGATCATCTGTAATCGGTTGCAATTCGCATCAGCCACTGATTCTACCTCCTGTTCGTCTCCACCTTCCAGAAGCCTCCATGGCTCTCATCTAGGCTCTGACAACAGTTGCTAGTAACCCCGTTGGACCATTTGATTTTTACAATTTCTGCCTTTCTTGGAACAAGGAAGGACGGAATAGCTTATGAGGAAAGAAACTACAGAAAAATTGGAAGCACAAGGCTAAAGTGGAGACAGAAGGTGGGTGGCATCAAATAGTGAAGGCAGCATCCACGGTATGGGAGAGCCGGGGGTAAAGGTATCCACCAGCTGCAAGGATACCAGAAACTAGGCCTTAGAGCACCCTGGGTGCCATGTTGGAAGGTTACTGTGTTGTTACAGAGGCCAGAACCTAAAGTTGCCCCCACCCCTAAAGTTCCCCACCAGCCCCTACTCTCCTCACACCTAGCCCAACACCTTTGGAACCCCCTGCTATTTGCTCCAGTTCTGCCACTGATGTTCATTTTCATCGGAAATTATCTATAAAAATGTATACTGTATGCAACCATATACTGGGATTAGCTCTAAATCTCTGGGTCCCTGACAAGGTATCAGAGGGAGGGGAGGTGGAGGGGCTGCCATGGGAAGGAACCTGTATTTATTAGATCTATACAGGCATGCCTCGGAGATATTGTGGGTTCGGTTTCAGACCACTGCAATAAAGCAAATACTGCAATAAAGCAAGTCACACGTATTTTTTGGTTTCCCAGTGCATATAAAAGTTACGTTTACACTATATTGTAGCCTATTAAGTGTACAGTAGCATTATGTCTAAAAAAACAAAGTACATACCTTAGTTAAAAAATATTGCTAAAAAATGCTAGCCATCATCTGAACCTTCAGCGAGTCGTAATCTTTTTACTGGTGGAGGGTCTTGCCTCAGTGTTGATGGCTGCTAACTGATCAGGCTGGTGGTTGCTAAAGGCCGAGGTGGCTGTGGTAATTTCTTAAAATAAGACAACAATGAAATTTACCACATTGATTGCCCCCTCCTTTCACAAAAGATTTTTCTGTAGCATGCAATGCTGTTTGATAGCATTTAACCCACAGCAAAACTGCTTTCAAAATTGGAGTCACTCCTTTCAAACCTTGCCATTGCTTTATCAACTAAGTTTATGTAATATTCTAAATCCTTTGTTGTCATTTCAACAATGTTCACAGCGTCTTCACCAGGAGGTTTTCATCTCAAGAAACCACTTTCTTTGCTCATCCATAAGGAAGCAACTCTTCATCTGTTAAACTTTTATCATGAGATTGCAGTAATTCAGTCACATCTTCAGGCTCCACTTCTAGCTCTCTTGCTGTTTCCACCACATCTGCAGTTACTTCCTCCACTAAAGTCTTGAACCCCTCAAAGTCAACCATGAGGATTGGAATAAACTTCTCCCAAAGTCCTATTAATTGTTGATATTTTACCTGTTCCCATGAATCACGAATGTTCTTAATGGCATCTAGAATGGTGAATCCTTTCCAGATGGCTTTCAATTTACTTTGCCCAGATCCATCAGAGGAGTCACCGTCTATGGCAGCTACAGCCTTATAAAATGTATTTCTTAAACAATAAGACTTGAAAGTTGAAATTACTCCTTGATCCATGGGCTGCAGAATTATGTTGTGTTAGCAGGCATGAGAACAACAGTAATCTCCTTATACATCTCCATTAGAGCTCTTGGATGACCAGGTGCATTGTCAATGAGCAGTAATATTTTGAAACGAATCTTTTTTTCTGAGCAGTCGGTCTCAACAGTGGCTTAAAATATTCAGTAAACTATGTTGTAAACAGATGTGCTATCATTCAGGCTTTGTTGTTCTATTTATAGAGCACAGGCAGAGTAGATTTAGCACAATTCTTAAGGGCCCTAGGATTTTCAGAATGGTAGATGAGCATTGGCTTCAACTTAAAGTCACCAGCTGCATAAGCCCCTAACAAAAGAGTCAGCCTGTCCTTTGACTTCTTCCCTCTAGCAATGAAAATCCTAGATGGTATCGTCCTCCAGTATAAGCCTGTTTTGTCTACACTGAAAATCTGTTGTTTAGTGTTGCCACCTTTATCAATTATCTTAGCTAGATCTTCTGAATCACTTGCGGCAGCTTCTACATCAGCACTTGCTGCTTCACCTTGCACTTTTATGTTATTGAGATGGCTTCTTTCCTTAAACCTCATGAACCAACCTCTGCTAGCTTCAAACTTTTCTTCTGCAGCCTCCTCACCCCTCTCAGCCTTCAGAGAATTAAAGAGAGTTAGGACCTTGCTCTGGATTAGATTTTGGCTTAAGGGAATGTTGTGGCCGGTTTGATCTTCTATCCAGAGCACTAAAACTTTCTCCATATCACCCTTAAGGCTGTTTCACTTTCTTATCATTCATGTGCTCACTGGAGTAGCACTTTTAATTTCCTTCAAGAACTTTTCCTTTGCATTCAAAACTTGGGTAACTGTTTGGCACAAGAGGCTTAGCTTTTGACCTGTTTCGGCTTTGGACATACCTTCCTCACTAAGCTTAATCATTTCTAGCTTTTAATTTAAAGTGAAAGACACGTGACTCTTCCTTTCACTTGAACACTTAGAGGCCATTATAGGGTTATTAATTGGCCACATTTCAACATTGTCATGTCTCAAGGAATAGGGAGGCCCAAGGAGAGGGAGAGACACAGGAAAACTGTTGCTCACTGGAGCAGTCAGAACACGTACAATATGTACTGATTAACTTTGCCATCTTATATGGGCGTGTTTTGTGGTGCCCCGAAACAATTACAAGAGTAACATCAAAGATCACTAATCACAGATCACCATAACAGATACAATAATAATGAGAAAGTTTGAAATATTGCAAGAACTACCAAAATGTGATAGAGACATGAAGTGAGCACATACTGTTGGAAAAATGGTGCGGATAGACTTGCTGAACACAGAGTTGCCACAAGCCTTCAATTTATTAAAAAATGCAATATTTGCAAAGCACAATAAAGCAAAGCTGGATAAAATGAGGTATGCCTGTATCTAGTAGATCTATATCTGTAGAGCCATTAAGTGCCTGCTATACATACTTTATCTCACTTAGTCTTCACAATGACACCCTGAGGTGGATGTTAGTCTCATTTTATTGAGGAGAAGACTGAGAGACTCACCTTGGTTGGGTAATTTGCTCAAGGTTTCCCAGCTTACAGGTGGCAGAGCCAGGAGCAGAATTAGCTTTGTCTCCAGAGCCCATACGGCCCAACTCTTTCTACTTTACCATGTGTTAGATATAACAAGAGTATCTCCCTTCAACAGGAGTCCCTGGATGGTACAAATGGTTAACGTGCTCAGCTCCTAATAAAACGTTGGAGGTTCGAGGCTACCCACAGGAATCTCAGAGGAAAGGCTTGGTATTCTACTTCTGAAAAATCAACCATCGAAAACCCTATAGAGCACAGTTCTGCTCTGACCCACATGGGGTCGCCATGAGTCAGAATCGACTCTTAAGCAACTGGGTACTGGTTACTTTCAACATCTTACATGAGGTGGAGGTGGGGTGGGGGAAAGTATGAGCCCTCATATCAAAGAACCCACAATCTTTCAGAAAGAGTGTGACATTTGGAGTCAGAGAATTGGGTTTGAATCCTGCCTAGCAACCACTTAGCTGTGTGTTCTTGGTATTGCCTTCAACCTCTCTGAGAAATCGCCTCCTCTGTAAAATGTCTATAGATAATAGTAACTACCTTTCAGAATCACTATGAGAAACAGCAGATAATGGATTTTTAAAAACTTGTGATCTATTAAGCTCTGTGTAATGTTATAATTTAAATTTGGAAACTGATCAAGGAGTTGACAGTGGTGCCCCAGGCCTGTAATGGAACCAGAGGGAGTGTTGTCAGTAATTCCCCTTTGAGGAGCAGTCATAGGCCTCTGCTTTAGTCACCTGGTGGGCAGGTGTGTGGTGAGAGAAATCAGGTGTGGACACTAGGGGAGGCCCTGCGTGCTAGGCATCTGGGAGGCCTGGAGAAGCTGTGGCTTCTCCCCCTGCAAGCAACCCTGTCATTTGTGTGAGGAAGAAATGAGTTCCTGGTGGTTAGTGACATCCAGATGTTATTCTGTACAGACTTGGTTCGTGAGCCAATTCCTCAAGGCCTCAAACTAGTGCAAAGTGCCCAGTGCTGTGTGGAATGTGGTTTAACATGGAGAGCTTCATCTCCTAGTTGATTTTGGCCCTCACCAGGGTTACAGAGATTGGTACTGGTTTGTTTTGTTTTTTAAAACTTTCTTCAGGTTTAGGAATTTTTGTTAAGCTTTATAGTTTAGTAGACACACCTAACTTTTTTCCCTAAATATTACAACTTGAATTTTTACCATTTATTTCTTCAGCTTCAATTTTCATATGTTCATCTTATTCACACTCATAATTTACTTCTGATCTTGATGTTAACAGTTTGGGATGTATTTTAGGGAGAAAGGGTATGGTTTCCTGGCAGGTGAGGGAAAGCTTCACCTGGGGAAGCAGTGACCTGCTCAAGACAGGAATCTTTGATTCGGAGCCAGTCCTGGAGGATTCAGACCTTGGACTCCAGATGCTTAGATCCCAGAGGAAGACTCTGCCTTATACTTAACCGGAATCATGTCCCATCACAAAAAGAACAGTAGTGCCAGGGATCATATTTTCCATTTTGTATTAAAAATGTCCAACTTTCTACTCCCGTCAAGCATATTAAAAAAAAATTAAAAATAACCAAACCTGTTGCTATTGAGTCGATTCTGAATCATAGCATCCCCATGTGTTACAGAGTGGGCCTGCTCCATAGGGTTTTCTTGGATGTAATCTTTACAGAAGCGGATCGCCAGACCTTTGTTCCATGGCACTGTTGGGTGGGTTCAAACCACCAAACTTTATGTTAGTAGTTGAGCACAAACCCCTTGCACCACCCAGAGACCTCTGGTCAAGCCCATGGGTCTCTACTAATTTGCATGATTGTGTGATTTTGCTCGATCTGCTTTGAATTGCTTGGCTTCTTTGTCTAAGGACATTAGCAGATCTAATTGTTTCTTGGAAAGGTCTAAGGAAATCACTGATCAATTTTGCGTTACAAAGAAACAAAGACAGTGGTAAATGTTCTAATTGAGTCTTTTTCTTTTGCCCTGCAGCTTGAAGTCCTCCAGAGCAGTTAGCACAAAGTGCAAAAAGTTGAACATTCCAGTCTAAAAGGCGGTGAGAGAAATTACATAGCATGGAAATAATAAAATGAACTCTTACTAAAGAGAACAAGGTACTTACAGTGGCAAGTTCTGCCGGTCACCCAATGGAATGGGAGCCTTTTCAAGCTTCTTCTTGGGTAATACTCACAGTTTCCGATATCTGTGGGCTTTTCAAAATGAGCTTGTTATTCCTTCTGACACTCATCTCAAGGCCCTGAGCTACATGGTAATGCAGAGGTGTGCTTAAGAGCACCAGGTCCTCTTGTACCTACATTCACTGCTGTAGCACCCACTGGCCTGGCCCAGTGCTTCTCACTGGAAACCAAGGGTGCTCCGGGTAGATGGGATGTGAGGGTTGAGGACACGACTAATTCTTTTCTTTGACTTTGCCCTCCAGATGTCCCTACCTCAGTCTCAAAACCTCTCTTCACAGCTCTTGTCCACTGAACCATCTCCCTCCTCTGAACTCCTAGGGCATATATTGGCCTCCTCCCTTATAAGGCCTTGTACCTCCATTGAACTGTTTCTTGTGTTTTCATCTTGACTCCTAGTGGAAACCCCAATCTCCTTAAGAGCAGATGATGTGTCCTTTACTTCTTTGTGTCTCCCTTAGTCCTGGCACGCAGCTAGCAAATACTATAGTTTATGCTCAGTAACAACTTGTGTTATGCAGATGACACAACTTTACCTGCTGAAAGTGAAGAGGACTTGAAGCACTTACTGACGAAGATCAAAGACCACAGCCCTCAGTATGGATTACACCGCAGCATAAAGAAAACAAACATCCTCACAACTGGACCAACATCATGATAAATGGAGAAAAGATTGAAGATGTCAAGAATTTCATTTTACTTGGATCTACAATCAACACCCATGGAAACAGCAGTCAAGAAATCGAAAGATGAATTGCACTGGGCAAATCTGCTGCAAAAGACCTCTTTAAACTGTTGAAATGCAAAGATGTCACCTTGAAGACTAAGGTGTGCCTGACCCAAACCATGGTATTTTCAATCATGCCATATATATGTGAAAGCTGGACAATGAATAAGGAATAATAATCAGCCTTTGAATTGTGGCGTTGGCAAAGAATATTGAATATACCACGGATCGCCAAAAGAATGAACAACTCTGTCTTAGAAGAAGTACAACCAGAATCCTCCTTAGAAGCAAGGATGGAGAGACTACATCTCACATACTTTGGACATGTTATCAGGAGGAATCAGTCCCTGGAGAAGGACATCATGCTTGGTAAAGTACAGGGTCAGCAAAAAAGAGGAAGACCCTCAACGGTATGGATTGACACAGTGGCTGCAACAATGGGCTCGAGCATGACGATTGTGAGCATGGTACAGGACCAGACAGTATTTCATTCTGTGGTACATAGGGTCGCTGTGAGTCAGAACTGACTTGATGGCACCTAACAACGACAACAGCAACATGCTCAATAAAGGCGTCCTGGTGGTGCAGTGGTTAAGCATTCGGCTGCTAACTGAAAAGCTTGGCGGTTTGAACCTACCTGCCGCTCTGTGGGAGAAAGATGTGGCAGTCTGCTTCTGTAAAGATTACAGCCTTGGGGTAGTTCTACTCTGTCCTATAGGGTCACTATGGGTCAGAATCGACTCGATGGCAACAGGTATACTCAGTAAATAGGGATCATCAGCAAACATCTCATGAGGCAGAGTGCCATTTGTTCCTGGAAAAACTGAATTATTTCCTTTAGTAATGAATCTGAGTTCAGCACAATTGTGTGCAAAGAAACATTTCACCCAAAATACAATGACATCAGCAACGATGGAGGTGGAAGAGTCTAAAATAAACATCTGGTGAAAGCACTCAAGAAGGGCAGAGAATGTCATCACATGAAATCAAATACAGGATCCCCTAAAAGGCAAGAAGACCCCTTGCCTTCACCACTCAAAGTTAGATTGGAGACTTCAGAGAATTCCAGATTGCAAGGGATTCTAGAAACCAAAAATGAGTTTGGAGTTTCAGGGAATATATAAAGCATTAAGCAGGAAAATGAACCATCAGTTTCAACTCAGGAAAAATATATATTTTGGGCCACATTAATGTAATTAACAACTGACTGAGGTTCTAAAAGAAGGAGGGCAAGGTGACCTGGTATTGGATTAGTGGTTGATGGAAAAACACAGTTTTCTAAGGTAGAGTAGTGATTGGCAATGGCTGGGGCCCTAGAAAACACACTCTGAAGACCTGGCATCCTTGGAATGTGCCCGACCGGCTTTGCAGTGGCTGTCCCTCCCTATCTCAGTGGACAAAAGGATCTCTTTGCTAGGAAGGCAATTGTCCCCTACATGCCAATAGTAAGGGGCAGATTAACCGGTAAGCTAGGTACGCATGGGCTTACTTGTGTTTACTTACTAACTTGTAGTGCAAAATTTCTTATGGGTTTCACCACATCAAGGATGTGGTAAAAAACAGGTGAAATTGTGCTCTACAGATTAGTAAGTCAGAACAAGTAAGCCCAAGTGTACCTTGCTTATTGGGTAATCCATCCTTGCCAATAGCCATGGCATCAGTTCGGCTCAGAAACAAGCCTGACTTGCTCATGGGGCCTGTGGCTCACAGGTCCCATACAAGCCAAAGCAAAGTTTTGCCAACAGCAACAAGTACTTCATAGGCTGGGTAGGAACTCAGAGGAAGCGGAGATGGTTGACCTTTTACGTAGGAGCTGAGTCCTTGGCTTGGGCACCAGTTGAACAGTCTAATTAGACTAAATGTGGAACATCTGCATCACAACCGCCCAGTGTCTTTTTCATCTGAGAAGGTGCTGAAAGAGGTTCACAGTTTTAATCTTTGAAAACATCTTCTACTCTTTACCCTGGGTTGAAGATGGCCTTTGGGAAAGGTCACACAGGCCAGCCAGGTACGAGAATAGTTTACAGAGAGACCTGAGCACAGGGGTCTAAAGGGGCTTCAGTAGCAGCAGGTAAGAAGAATAACCCTTCGATTCTAAGACTGGTGGGATGTTAGAGAGGCCACTTTCCCTAGAGAGGCTATGGATGGCTGTCTCTGAAAACAATTGTTTAAAAAAAAAAAGTTTTAAATAAAGAACTATATTCCAGAGTTTCTTTAGGGACTGCACATATATTTCTTGAATTTGTAAGTGCCCTAAATCTAAGATTTTAGTTGAAACCTTTTGTCTCCTTTGTCTCCCTCAGTGGAAATAAACAGCTAATCTTACGTATAATAACCCTTATGATGCATGAGTACTATGATGGAGTTCCTCTTTGACCATATCGTCTCTGGACATGGTAATAATTCTAATAGAGAAGCACTGGGCCAGGAATCTGAAAACCTGGACTCTAGTTCTGACTGTGTCCCAAGTCACTCACTCTTTGGAGACCCAGTTTTTCTATCTGTAAAGGAAAGGAATTGAGAGCGATTACCTTGAAGGTTCTCACCATCTTCAGCATTCTATAGGGGAAAGGGTGGGAAGGAGGGGACCTCAGGGGCAAGATGCATGACTATTGTCCAGGGATTTTCACTTAATCATGTTGAACTTTACTTTCAGTCTGAGTTTTGGTAACTTACTTGTTCATTCATTCTTCTAAAAAATTTTATTACTAAATAGTACTATTCACCTGTAGCTCTCAAAAGGCCAGTAGAGGTTTTAGAGTGACACATCTTTAAGTTTGTCTGATTTGAGTCCTGGCTGTATGTTCTCAAAACCATGTGATATGGGACAAGGCCCCATTCTGGGCTTCAGTTTTTTTTTTTTCATTGGCAGAATGTGTAATATTCTTTTTGTCACGGTTGTTGAGAGAATGAAATGAGAAAACGCATGTAACACACCCAGAGTGGTACCTGGAATATAATATGTGTTGAGCACATGATCATTTGCCATAGCTTCCCCTTAATGCAGGGAGCATTTTCATGACTTCCCAAGCCCCAGCCAACTTAAACATGATAAACTTATTCACATTATGGTATTTCCAGTCAGTCCAATCTGTTACCATCGAGTCGATTCTGACTCGTAGCGACCCTATAGGACAGAGTAGAACTGCCCTATAGGGTTTCCAAGGAGCACCTGGTGGATTCAAACTGCCGACCTTTAGGTTAGCAGTCGTAGCTCTTAACCACTACACCATCAGGGTTATTAGAGACTTGAAACTTTTCCCCTTTCCTTTCCCATTCACACTTTTATGTCTATCTTGTGAAATAGGCTGCAGAGAAAGGGGAATACATATCTATCTCAAACTAAGAATTTATAATGACAGGATTTCAAGAGGGAAGATTTTTGGGAAGAACCTGTATTTCATCACTTAAGAGGGCAGCCGCAATAGAAGCTGACCAAATGTATTGCCTGATAATGAGCTTTAACTTTAATAAATCAGAAGGGGAACATGTGTGGGTATTGAGGAGCGGAAGGAGATTCAAGCTTCAGTGTATGTGTGTTATGCTTCTTTGATTCCCTTATTAAAGATGAGAATAAACCCAGCAGCTGCTGGTTAACTCCTTCCAGATGTGGGCCCACGATCAGCAGAAATGTTTCAAATCATCAAGCACCCCTGACATCCTCAGGGAAATTATCTAGCCCAAGGTTTTGCAAATGGGGAATGTGAGTCGCCTCCAGACTCCAGTCCTTTCTCCTAGAGACCTGGAAGAGATTATCAGAAGATCTCAGAAACTAGAGCTCTAAACTGCTCTTGGTTAATGTGTTCATTCATTTGGTTGTCTGGGATTGAAAGAGCATTCTCAGTTATGGATTTAGGATACCAGATAATAAACAGACATGGCCTAGCCTTCTAGGCGCCTGCAACAGGAAGAAGATGAGACCCATAGAAGTAAAGTTAGAAGAAGGTAAATGGAGTTTAGGAAACGTATTCGGGAGGAGGAGGAATAGCAAGTCTAGGCATGTGCTGGCAGTTAGGGAGATGGCCGGCACCATTATTTTGCAGACTTACTACATGCCAGGCACTGTGCTGTCCTTTGCGTATATCATCTCACTCAGCCTCATGATCACTCTGCGAGGCAGGTTCATTCTTCTCCCATTTTGCAAGGAGAAGGCTCAGTGACATTAAGTACCATGCCCCATGTCCCCCATCGGGAAAGAGGTGGAGCCAGAAGTCAAACCCCAGTCTGTCTGATGAATTTCCTGAACCTCTGCCTCCAGAAGCATGTGATCTGGGGCTGCAGATAAATGGTAGCCAATACTGACACAGCCGAAAATGAGAAAATAAAGATGCCAAAGCAGAAGCGATAGTGGGGGTGGAGGCTGCCCCCTGAAGGGCTTGCTGGAGAGAGAGATATGATAAGTAGGCAGACAGACAGATAGATGGACAGCTGCCATCAAGTTGACTCTGACTCATGACAACCTCATGTACAACAGAACAAATGTTGCCCAGTCCTGTGTCATTTTTACAGTTGCCGGCATGTCTAAGACCATCATTGTAGCTGTTGTGCCAATCCTTCTCACCTAGGATATCCTTCACCCTTGCTGGCCCTCTGTTTCACCAAACATGATGTCCTCCAGAGATTGACCCTGCCTGGTGACATATCCAAAGCAAGTGAGTCAGACAGTGTTCTGTTGTAATCCATCGGGTTTTAATTTGCTGATTTTCAGAAGTAGATCTCTAGGCCTTGCTTCCTAGTCTGTCTTAGTCTGAAAGCTCCACTGAAATCTGTCCACCATGGTGACCCTACTGGTATTTGAAATACCGTGACATAGCTTCCAGTATCATAGCAACATGCAAGCCACCACAGTATGACAAACCGACAGATCAGTAGTGGTGGAAAGAAATAGGGGGATAGAATTGGTGAGCTATGGGAATACAGAAAGTCTGTGCTCCCCACCACTTCCCTAGAGCTTTTGCTCTCATTCCATGGGAGGGGGGCCCAAATGTAGACTTTGGAGGGCTTAAGGGAGGTAGTGGAGAGATGAGAGGAACAGTTAAGCGTACATCCTGGATTTTCTGGAACAATCTTAATTTTCAAATCCTCCATTTTACTGACAGGCCACAGACAAAGCATTGATCTTGACACTTATTTCAGAAAGTAAGGTCAACAATAAAGTTATGGGATTAGGAAGTGTAGGAGCCCTGTCACCTGAGGACTGATGGAAGCAGGATTTACAGAAGGAAGGGCTTGGGCATTCCGGATTTTGTCTCTGCATCTCTATGGAGGCAAGATCTCCTCAGCCAATTCCCCAAAAGGGAGCCACATCCTTCCTCTTTAAAATCTGTGGCAGGGAGGCTTCTCAGCTTTGTGGTCCCAGGCTCCAAAAATCTCTGCAGCAGATATTTTATGGAGGGACCCTATCCTCTGTGCAAGCCCTGGAATTCTTAATTATTACAGTGCTTAGGGAAAAAAGTAGAGGAGTCCCTGGATGGTGCAAACAGTTAACACGTTCAGCTGCTAACCAAAAACTTGGCTGTTCAAGACTACCCAGAGGTGCCTCAGAAGAAAATCCTGGTGATCTACATCCAAAAAATTCAGCCCTTGAAAACGTTATGGAGCACAGTTCTACTCTGACACACATGGGATCGTCATGAGTCAGAATCAACTCGATGGCAACTGGTTCATTAGACCCCATTTGGAAATCCATTTCCTTCCTTCCTTTGTCCTTCCCTCACTCTCTAGCCACGTGGGCCTCATCACAAGTCATCGATGAGAGGATGGATGCTCTTGAGTCCTAGATAGACTTGCAAGACTCAGGCAGGTGTAGCCAAGCATAAGCCAGGATGTGGAATTGGCAAGGAGGTCTGGTTGGTAGGCAAGGAAGGCCACGCATTGGCAAACCTTTAAGTACCTTGTGGAGATAGATATCAGGAATATATATGCCTGTGAGTCTCTTGAGTATGCTGCCCAGGCATTTCAGAGTCAGAATCGACTCTACAGCAATGGGTTTGGTTTCAGGTTTGGCTTCATCATTACCTCATTCTGCGTGATGGGCACAATGCATGTGGGATGGGAACTGAGGTCTCCAGACAGAACTGATTTGCTGTGCTTTAGTTTGGGCAAATCACCTACTCTCTTTGGGCCTTCATTCTTCCATCTCTAAAATGGGCATATTAATCCTGCCCCTGAACTCCCCCTCCCCCCTGTAACACACCCTTTTCACAAGAACACTGTGAGGACAAGTGAGTAAAAGCAAAGAATCTTAAAGCTAAAAAGAATCCCAGGGTTCACTTTGTCCATTCCTCTACCTCTGGCCAAGTTCACTATACAACAATACACCAGACAAAAGAACATGCCAGGGTACAAAGACCACCTAGAAAGAAGAAGCCACAGCTTCCCCTTGGTTCAAAGCCAAATTGGGAGTTGTTATGCCAGCTTTTTTTTTTTTTTCTTCTTCTGCATTGCTGTTCATTATCAAGTAATTCAGGGCATTTGGAAGACAAAAAAAATATTTCTCTCAAAATGAGGGAGTGATTTGCAGCATCTGTTACTTCCTTTTTAATTGAATCTGTTCTTCTCAGATACCAGGAGCAAGTGCCAAAGTCAGCAGTAGAATTCAGCTGTGTACATTTTGAAGGAGCTAGAAGATAAATTTATGTGCACTATATGGATGCAGATTGTACAGAAACCAGATGGCCAGATTGTCCTCAAAGTCTGCTGTGGGGGGGAGTGGCGGTGGCTGATAGGAAGCTCTAGGGTGAGGAGGTGGGAGGTCAGCTCACTTACCCAGGAGCTGCCTTGGAGGATGCAAGCCCAGGGTGCACTGGGAAGCTTCCTCCAGAAAGGGGGCCACACAAGGGGGGCTTTCTCCACAGACCGAATGGACCCCAAAGTTTCCATCCTTCCTTCCATCCTGTCCCTAAAGTGATTTGGTACAGCAGGGTCCAATTGGTTGTAGTCTCTTTTTCCTTTGTATCTCAAGCCTTGTTGAGCGCTAGGAGGACTTCCAAGGGAGGCTGTGGAATTTCCCACCCCAGAAAGTGCCTAGATAACCCTGAGTAGGACAGTCTAGGTGCTGGGAGGCAAGGGGAGGAGTCAGACAAATTACTTAACAACTTGTGACCCCCGGTTTCCTCATTTGTAAAACTGGAGATACTAGTGGTTTGGAAATTAAGCTAAGCACTTTACAAATGCCTTTCCTCCTTCCATCCTTGCTCAGAGTGAAGCAGTGTCAGCTGCTGGAGCCCAGCAGGGAAGCAGTGTCAGCTGATGACCAGGAAGGCAGGATAGAGTGGTGGCTAAGAGCAGAGGTGTCAGGCAAGCCTGGGTTTAAGCCTGGTCTGCCACTTAGTATCTGTATAACCCTGTACAAATTATTTCACCTCTCCTTTGCTCATCTGTTGTTGTTAGCTGACCCAAACTCATGGTTACCCCATGCACAATGAACAAAATACTGTCCGGTCCTGTGCCATCTTCCTGATTGATTGCAGATTGGACTGTTGTGATCCATAAGGTTTTCATTGTCTGATTTTCAGAAGTAGATCACCAGCCTTTTCCTGCTAGTCCACTTTAGTCTGGAAGTTCTGCTGAAACCCATTCAGCATCCTAACAACATGAAAGCCTCCACTGACAGAGGGGTGGTGGCTGCATGTGAGGTGCATTGACCAGGTCTCCTACATGGAAGGCAAGAATTCTACCACTGAACCACGACTGCCCCTTTGCTCATTTGTAACTTGGGCATAGTAGTACTATATACATCATACAGTTGTTCCGAGGATTAAATGAGATAAATGTTAAATGCTTGGTAGCACTTGGCACCTAACACTCAAGAAAATGCTGTTTCTTGTTAGTATTTATTTGCAGTTGTGGGTATGACTGCTTAGTCTGGACAGACTTTGCACTGCGGCCATCAGGGGAGGTGCTCCTTCTTCCAGAACTATCAGAGCCTTTCTGTCAGCATCTGTGAAGAGCGAGGTGGTGCATGGGCTACTGTATGTGCTTCCATAGGGATCATCCAGGCAGCTCTGCATCATAGACCTTCACAACTGGAGTAGCTTCAGCTGAACTAGTATCTTTCAGGGCCATGTAACTCATTTATCTCCAGAAGAGACGCAGCAGAACTTGCTGGAGAAATACTGTTTAGTAAACCCATATAATGACTGCTACTCTTCTCCTCCTCTTTCTATACTCCCTCCTGCATCTGTTTCTCTACCCTCCTTTCAAAGCACACACATAGACACACACACTTTTTTTCTTCTCTCTCAAAACTAGGAATCATTAAAAAACCAAAATCCAAACATCCAACAGAAGTTTATGTTCAATTTTCAGAACACAACATATGGCCTCCCAGCCATTGCCAGGTTTTGCAAACCACAAAGAGAAAGGTCTTTAGCCTCCACCGTGGCCCTCTCACTTTGGGACCATTTGCAGACAGAGGCAGCCCCCCTCCCTCAAAGAGTAAAGGGGTCACAGAGTTCAGCCTCTTGAGTTTTAGTAAAAAATTACGTTCCTCTCCTTTGACAATGCTCCAGGAATGGAGATTCAAATGCTTTCCTTCCCTCTTTTTGTCATCCCAGGACACACCCTTCCCTGTTGACTTTCCAGGCAGTGTGGGCAGTGGAGAGAGGATTTGGAGTCAGAAGATTTGAGTTGGAATTTTCTAATCAGGTCATCTCCACCCTGTGTCAGGGTGGAAGAAGCTGTGTGGTGTTGACAGTAAGGCAGGATTGGTGAAAAGCCCAAGAAACAGGAGCATCTTGAGGACATGAGTTGTTGTTTTTGTTAGCTGCCATTAAGTCAGCCCGTATGCATGGTGACCCCATATACAATGGAAAGAAATGCTGTCCAGTCCTGCACTATCCCCATGATTGGTTGAGGACTGGACCATTGTGATCCATAGGGTTTTCATTGGCTGATTTTTGGAAGTAGATTGCCAGTCTTTCTTCCTAGTCTATCTTAATCTGGAAGCTTTGCTGAAACGTGTTGAGCATCATAGCAACACACAAATCTCCACTGACAGATGGTGTAGCTGCGCATGAGATGCATCAGCTGGGAATTGAACCCGGGTCTCCCCTGCATGGGAGGCAAGAATTCTACCACTGGACCACCAATACCTCGTGGGGACATAAGCAGGGACTGTGAAGTCCACGAGGAGGCTTGGAGCATCAGGATGTCCTTTCATCTTCTGAGGCCAATTTGCCTAGGAAGTCTTGCTCAGAACTTCCAGTCTTAGCCACTCCTTAAAGAGGTTGGGTTACGTATTCTTTCCACCTACAGGCAGATAATGCAACTGCTATATTGCCCACTTCGATAAAATTCTAGTCTTTGTCCAGTGTCCTAAATCTTGGGCCTCAGAGCAGGCTAGAGAGGCGAGCCCCAGCAAGGTTTGCCAGAGGGATGTTAGAAGGAAAATCTACTCCCCTTTTCCAGGAGAAGACTTACGGCTGTCATCTCTTACTTTGTAGGCTACAGAGAAAGTCATGTTGATTATAGCTTCATCTCCCCCTTTTCACCCTCCTGGTCAAGTAGTGACACAGATTCATGCCTAAATTTCACGTAACACAGCAGAGGGCAGAGTATAACAAGTTGGAGGAGACTCAGGGCTATGCTTATGACCAGCCCATTCTCATGGGGTTTCCTTGGGGCTTCCTCCTTGCCCGGACCTGGCTCCCTCCATGTGGCAGAGACTCCCACCCTCCAAAATCCGTTGCCATTGAGTCAATTCCATCTATAAAAATCCTCAAGTACAGCCAGACTCCCTGGAGTCTTAGCATAAAAGAGCAAGGCCCAGAGAGAAAGAAAGAGACTCTCCTCCTCTCCCACCTAAAGCCTGCCTTCCAAATCCTCATAGCCTATCCCAAGAACGGCAATGTCCTGCAATGACTGTTAATAAGAGTGCCAGCTCCTCCCCTGCACCTAGGGAAGTGATTCTATCCTACGGTCCCACAAGATAATCCCGTCAGAACGTAATGGACCTGTAGTTGTATAAGAAATTTCCTAGCAGTAGCCAGTCTTAGTTCTTAATATTTGAGTCTTAAAAGAAACACAACCAGAATGTTCCTTAGAAGCAAGGATGGAGAGACCTTATCTCACTTTGGAAACGTTATCAGAAAAGACCAATTGTTAGAAAAGGACATCATGTTTAGTAGAAGGCTAGTGAAAATGAGGGAAATCCTCAGTGAGATGGAGTAACACAATAGCCTCAACAATGGGCTCAAACATTCCGACAATCATGAAGATGACACAGGACTGGGCAGTGTTTCACTCTATTACACATAAGGTCACCATGAGTCGGAGCCAAGATGGGATGAGGATGAGGGTGAAAGGGGTGTTCTTGCCTTTGAGAGGAGTGGGCTGAATACAGCCCAGCTAAGTTGGCTCTCTGGCCTATACCCAGGCCGCCTGGATCTTGCTACCCTCACCACAAGCATTAGGCATGGCTGTGGCCACAGATCAATAGAGGGAGAACCACTACCAACAACCAATGCACTTGTAAATGTCAATTGCCCTCAGGGGCGGCTGGGGAGATAATGGCTATAATTAGCTTCCCTAGTACCCTCTGTTCAGCAAAGAGGAAAACAACCCCTTAGAGATCTTGTATTTTCCACTGTTGCATCCCATGATGTCACCACAGGTGCCTTCTGGCTGGCCTCAAACTTGTCGTTGTTCTCCAGGAACTGCTGTGACTGTTGGTTCAGTTCTGTAACTCTGAGAAGCCGCAGGGGGCTTGGTCAACCACCAGCAAATGATTTCCTGTTCCCTTCCCCTGCTACCCCCCAACAGCCCAGCCCCGTTGCACTAGGCCTGTACTTGCTGGGTGAGAATGAATTCACCTATAAGTGGGTTTCTCACCAAAGTTTTAAACACCTCCAAGCAAGTAGATGCATAAATACCTTGCTAATGTTTAAAATAGAATTCAGCTTCAGCTTCTTTTCTTGTTCCAAAACTACCTAACATAAAACCTTAGAAACTTAGGTTCCTGGTAGATCATTAAAACATGACAACAGGACATTAACATTGAGTGCTGGGTGGAATTGTGGGAAGACCAAGGATCTGTAGTCTAACAGACATGGGTTTGAATTCCAGCTCTGCCACCTCTAGCTTGCTGACCCTGGACAAGTTTTTTAATCTTTGAACACTAGCTTCCTGATTTGGAAAATGGAATAGTTAACTTGCCTCATAGGATTATGTGAGGACTAAGTATGATGATATATGTAAAACTAAAATAATATAGCAAAAGCAGTACTGTGTAGTATTAATAACAATAATATGGAATACAGAGCATATTTTTGTTTGGAACAAATAAGGGATAAGAGAGGGGCAGAGAATAAAAGCTAAGTCAAGGATCTTGTGTGTTTTATGGAGGGAGGGATAAGGTGGAGTCATCCTCTTTATACTCCAGCCTGACATAAATTCTCTACGTGACTTGGGCAATAAAAATAAGAGGAAACACTGAGCATTTAGCATGTGCCAGGCACTGTCCTGAATGTTACATGTAATGATTATTTTAATCCTATTACAACCCAAGGTGTTATTACAGCCCCACGCTCTACAAATGGATCAACTAAAGCACTGAGAGGTTAAAAGTAACTTGCCCAAGAACATACAGCATAACTGGGAGAGCCAGGAAGTCAGTTTCCCTCTCTGAGCTTCAATTTCTTCATTTAGAGGGTTGGTTTAGACATCCACTAATGTCCATTTCAAGCCTAAAAATCTACATCTGTGTTAGATTTACCTGGGAAGCTTTCTGGAGTATGAGGGAACTTGGAAATTACTTTATTGAAGTTGTAATGGAAAGAAATGGTTTTGGAAGCTTTAGATGACCTGAAATTCTTTAGAAATGTTACATTCTCTCTTGCCCCCTTCCTTCTCTTCCCTGTCCTTGTCTTTCCTCTTCTCCTTGAAAGAAATCTAGCAGAGGAAAAACCCTGCAGTTGGCATCATTAGCTCATCAGGACCGTGTATCTATCCCATCATATGTCAAGGAGCCTCCGGTCAAAGGTAGTGTCATGGTTTGAATTATGTCCCCCCAAAAATGTGTGTATTAATTTGGCTGGGCCATGATTCCCATAATTGTGTGGTTGGCTTCCATTTTGTGATTGTAATTTTATGTTAAAGAGGATTAGGGTGGGATTGTGACACCACCCTTACCCACGTCACATCCCTGACCCAGTGTAAAGGGAGTTTCCCTAGGGTGTGGCCTGCACCACCTTTTACCTTACAAGAGCTAAAAGGAAACGGAAGCAAGCAGAGAATGGGAAACCTCATACCACCAAGAAAGGAGTACCGGGAGCGGAGCACGTCCTTTGGACCTGAGGTTCCTGCGCAGAGAAGCTCCTAGTCCGGGGGAAGACTGATGATGACGAGGACCTTCCTCCAGAGCCGACAGAGAAAGAAAGCCTTCCCTGGAGCTGACGCCCTGAATTTGGACTGCTAACCTACTAGACTGTGAGAAAATAAATTTCTCTTTGTGAAAGCCATCCACGTTTGGTATTTCTGTTAGAGCAGCACTAGATGGCTAAGACAGGTAGTAAGGAGCAGGTGTAGTAGCTTGAGAGATCACTGTAGCTGTTTCTCTTTCTGCAAAACCCAAAGCATTAAAACAGATACTTTAACAGTAAAACTTCTCAAAGAATTGTCTGTCCTGGTGGTTTTCATTTCCTATCCTCTTATTCTCTCTTAAAGTTATTCTAGCCAGGCTTTTGTCCCACCTCCTGCCAAAAGTGCTCTTGTCAAAGTCACCAGTGGCCTCACATTGCTGTGTCCAGTGGTCAGATCTCCATCCACATTAGGGCCATCAGCAGCATATGATGCAGATGATCACTCCTTCCTTGGAACTTCTATGAGATTTCACTAGGCTTCCAGGAGTCGCTTGTCTCTTGGTTCTCCTCCAGCCTCATTGGCTGCTTCTGTTCTGACTCCTTTGCTGGTTCCCCATCTCCAAAGAGCCCCTCTAAATGTTGGAGATCCCCAGGGCTGAAACCATGGGCATCTTCTCTGTCTCAACTCACTCCCACTGTTGTCTCTTCCAGACTCTTGGCTTTAAATATCATCTATATGCTAACATCTCCTCATTTACATCCCAGCCCAGTCCTCTCTCCTATATTCCAGACTCCATGCTCAACATCTCCTCTTGGATGTCAAGTAGGCATCTCCAACAGAACTCCTCCCACAGAGTTTTGCCATCTCTAGATATGATCATTCTATTCTTCCAGATATGAAATGGAACACTTGGAGATAGATATCCTAGGCATTAGTGAGCTGGAATGGAGTGGTATTGGCCATTTTGAATTGGACAATCATATGCTCTTTTATGCCAGGAATCACAAATTGAAGAGAAACGATGTCACATTCATTGTCAAAAAGAAATTTCAAGATCAGTCCTGAAGTACAACACTGTCAGTGATAGGATAATATCTATACACCTACAAGGAAGACCAGTTAATACAACTATTATTCAAATTTGCACACCAACTACTAATGCCAAAGATGAAGATATTGAAGATTTTTACCAACTTCTGCATTCTGAAATTGATCAAACATGTAATCAAGATGCATTGATAACTACTGGTGATTGGAATGCAAAAGTTGGAAACAAAGAAGAAGTATCGATAGTTGTAAAATATTGCCTTGGTGATAGAAATGACACCGGAGACTGCATGACGGAATTTTGCAAGACCAACAACCTATTCATTGCAAATACCTTTTTCCAACAATATAGACAACAACTGTACACGTGGACCTCACCAGACAGAATACACAGGAATCAAACTGACTACATCTGTGGAAAGAGACAATGGAGAAGCTTGATATCATCAGTAAGAACAAGGTCAGGGGCCAACTGTGGAACAGACCATAAATTGTTCCTATGTAAGTTCAAATCGAAGCTGAGGAAAATTGAAACAAGTCCACGAGAGCCAAAGTATGACCTTGAGTATGTCCCACCTGAATTTAGAGATTATCTCAAGAAGGGATTTGACGCATTGAACACTAATGACCAAAGACCAGATGTGTTGTGGGATGACGTCAAGGACATCATACATGAAGAAAGCAAAAGGTCATTAAAAAGACAGGAAAGAAAGAAAAGACCAAAATGGATGTCAGAAGAGACTCTGAAACTTGCTGTTGAACGTAGAGTAGCTAAAGCAAATGGAAGTAATGAAGTAAAAGAGCTGAACATAAGATTTCAAAGGGCAACTTGAGAACACAAAGTAAAGTATTATAATGAAATGTGCAAAGACCTGGAGTTAGAAAACCAAAACAGAAGAACATGCATAGCATTTCTCAAGCTGAAAGAACTGAAGAAAAAATTCAAGCCTTTAGTTGCAATATTGAAGGATTCTATGGGCCAAATGGAGCCCTGGTGGCACAGTAATTAAGAGCTACAGTGAGCTACATCTGCTGTCCAAAATGTCAGCATTTCAAATATACGAGGCTCTCCTTGGAAACCCTATGGGACAGCTCTACTCTGTCTCATAGGGTCACTATAAGTCGAAATCAACTCAACGGCAACAGGTTGTTTTCTGTTGTATGGGAAAAATATTGAACAACGCAGGAAGCATCAAAAGAAGATGAATGGAACACACAGAGTCCCTGTACCAAAAAGAACTGGTCGATGTTCATCCACTTTAGGAGGTAGCATATGATTAAGAACCAATGGTACTGAAGGAAGAAGTCCCA
Organism: Trichechus manatus latirostris; assembly: GCF_000243295.1. Classification (NCBI taxonomy): domain Eukaryota; kingdom Metazoa; phylum Chordata; class Mammalia; order Sirenia; family Trichechidae; genus Trichechus; species Trichechus manatus. Next base: position 1,693,507 of record NW_004444163.1, on the reverse strand, counting down.
GCTGCACTGAAGGCATTGGCGAAAAACAAGCCTCCGGGAATTGACAGAATACCAACTGAGATGTTTCAACAAACAGCTGCAGTACTGGATGTGCTCACTCATCTATGCCAAGAAATTTGGAAGACAACTACTTGGCCAACCGACTGGAAGAGATCCATATTTATGCTTATTCCCAAGAAAGGTGATCAAACTGAATGTGGAAATTATCGAACAATATCATTAGTATCACATGCAAGTAAAATTTTGCTGAAGATCATTCAAAAGCTGCTGCAGCAGTATATTGACAGGGAACGGCCAGAAATTCAAGCTGGATTCAGAAGAGGACATGAAACCAAGGATATCATTGCTGATATCAGATGGATCCTGGCTGAAAACAGAGAATACCAGAAAGATGTTTACCTGTGTTTTATTGACTACGCAAAGGCATTCGACTGTGTGGATCCTAACAAATTATGGATAACATTGCAAAGAATGGGAATTCCAGAACATTTAATTGTGCTCATGCAGAACCTGCACATAGACCAAGAGGCAATTGTTCCAACAAAATAAGGGGGTACCGCGTGGTTTAAAATCAGGGAATGTCTGTGTCAGGGTTGCATTCTTTCATCAGACTTATTTAATCTGTATTCTGAGCAGATAATCTGAGAAGCTGTACTATATGAAGAAGAATGCAGCATAAGGATTGGCGAAAGATTCGTTAACAATCTGCAATATGCAGATGACACAACCTTGCTTGCTGAAAGTGAAGAGGACTTGAAGCAATTACTGATGAAGATCAAAGACTACAGCCTTCAGTATGGATTACACCTCAACATAAAGAAAACAAAAATCCTCACAACTGGGCCAATAAGCAACATCATGATAGACAGAGAAAAGACTGAAGTTGTCAAGAATTTCATTTTTCTTGGATCCACAATCCATGCCCATGAAAGCAGCAGTCAAAAAATCAAATGATGAATTATTGCATTGGGCAAATCTGCTGCAAAAGACCTCTTTAAAGTGTTAAGAAGCAAAGATGTACTTTGAGTACTAACATGCGCCTGACTTAAGCCATGATATTTTCAATAGCCTCATATGCATGCGAAAGCTGGATAATGAATAAGGAAGACTGAGGAAGAATTGATGCCTTTGAATTATGGTGTTGGTGAAGAATATTGAATATACCATGGACTGCCAGAAGAATGAACAAATCTATCTTGGAAGAAGTTCAGCCAGAATGCTCCTTAGAACGCGAGAATGGCAAGACTTCATCTCATGTACTTTGGACATGTTATCAGAAGGGACTAGTCCCTGGAGGACATCATGCTTGATAAGGTAGAGGATCAGCGAAAAAGAGGAAGACCGTCAACAAAACGGATTGACACAGTGATTGCAACAATGGGCTCAAACATAGCAACCGTTGTGAGGATGGCACAGGACCGGGCAGTGTTTTATTCTCTTGTACATAGGGTCACTATGAGTCAAAACCAACTCAACAGCACCTAACCACAACAACAACAATTCTTCCAGCTGCTCAAGCCAAATACCTTGTAGTCATCCTCAGCTCCTTATTTTTTCTCACATCCAATCCATCAGCAAGTCCATCAACATCACTGCCTCCACGCTAATCCAAATCACTCTTCTCTCTTGCCTGGATTATTGTGATCACCTCCAAACTGGCCTTTCTGTTTTTATTTTTGCCTTCCTACAGTCTATCCTCAGCAAAATAGCTAGAGATCCTTTTAAAAAGTAAAACAGATTATATTACTGCACTGCTTGAAATTCTCCAAAGTAAAAGCTAACGTTCTACGTGCCCTACAAGATCCTATATGGTATATTCCCTTGCTAGCTCTCTGCGTTTTACCTCCTACCACTCTCCTCCTTGCTCATTCAACTGAAGCCACAGGGTCTACTAATTGTTCCTTGAGTATACCAGACATGCCACTGCCTCCGGTCTACTAATTGTTCCTTGAATACAGTAGACATGCTACTGCCTTGGGCCTTTTGTGTTTGCTGGTCCCTGTACCAGGAATGTTCTTCATATAGATATCCACATGACTCACTCCCTCCCTGACTCATTTATTATCATATCTGACTGCCCTATATAAACTAGGAGCCTCTTCCCAAGCTTACCTGCTCTTATCTTCTGCAAAGTGCTTATTTATTGTTTGATGCATGCATTTATTTATTATCTGCCTTCTCCACTATAATACAAACCACATGAGGGTGAAGATTTTTGTGTGTTTTTGTTCATGGCTATATCCCCAGGGCTAGAACAATGCAGGTGCTCAATTAATATTTTTTTGAAGTATGAATGACTATAGGTCAGTTACTACAGCAGATTCCAAATGACCAGCCAAGCTCTTTATGGAATTCAGTTCAGCTTAGAGTAAGTGAATCTTCCACATGCCGCTAGGGGTAGGAGTGGGTGCCCTAGACTTCCTTTGTCATAAATTACGTTTCCACGTAATGGTATTTACCATATATCGGGATTTGATCTTTAGCTCATAGTTTTCCTAAGGATATTTGAGAGGGTGAACTTGCCTGAGAGTTCAATCATTTCCAAGATGGTTTCCCGGAAAGAATCCTTGTTGGAACACCATCCCTTTAAAAGTCCTTAATCCAGACTGCCTGTACTGCAGGCATTCTCCCATGCATTATTTAAAGTTATTTCCAGTGGTGCCGTGGGTGGGAGGTGGGAGCTACATTTGTTACTTAGTGGTTTCAAAAAGCCTTCCAGGATCTCTTTCCTTTTACACCAGTTGAGTTTGCTCACTTTTAACCCGTCTTTTATAAGTCACCTGACATAACCTCTTAATTCACTTCACTCTAGGAGTCCTTCATTGCCGTTAGATGAAATTTATAAATGTGATTCTCCCTTCTCCTGGGCTGTCTCTTGGGAGAGGTAGGTTTCTTTTCCTTGGGGGGGGGGGTCAAAGAATGGTAAACATAGAGGATACTCTTTATTGACTGAACCAGTTGCACAGACTTTTAATTCTTTGGAGAATATTCATGATCGTGGTACAAAGCATTTGTCATGATACTTGTGAACAATAAATGGTTGCATTTTATTTGCACACCCTTTCCTAGTGGCCTGCACACATCTGTTATTTCATTTGACTCTCATGAAGCTTCCCAAAGTAGACAAGTGGTGTCCACATTTTACAGATTGTCTTAGGCTGGGTTTTCTGGAGAAGCAAAACCAGTGAAGCTGGGAGAGAGAGAGAGAATTTATCTCAAGGAAATGGCTTGCTGGGTTGTAGAGGCTGGCAAGTCCCAAGTCCATGGGTCAGGCATCAGGTTGGAGGCGTCTCCTGACTTATGTAGCTGCAGGGGCTGACCAACCCAAGATCGGCAGGTAAGCTGCTAGCTCAAGTCTCAAGAACCGGAGGTTGGATGATGATGACAAGCCAGATTCAAGCTCCAGAGCTAGAACCTTGCTGGAACATCTATTTATATACTGGAGGCAGGCCACACCCCCAAAGAAACTCCTTTCAACTGATTGGTTACTCATAGCAAATCTCGTCATGGAGATGATTACATCATTACATAACTGCCAAATTACATCATAACTTTCAAACCACTGAGAATCATGGCCTAGCCAAGTTGATACACAACCTTAACCACCACGCAGATGAAAACAGAAGTGCAGCAAAGGTAGCAATTTGCTTAACTCGGCCCTGGGTTGGTGGTCCAGCCAGTTCTAGGTCTCAGGTCTTCTGGACTGTCTACCCCGCTGGCCTGTCAGGACTTCACTTAAGCATGTTCCCTCCCTTGATATTGATGAGTATCCCACAGGCTCTCCCTGCACTCCAGGAGCTCAAGTGCCCATCTCAGATGCTTAATGATTGCCTTTTGCTTCAGGAGTCCATTTCCAACCTGCAACACCTTGCTTCTGACTCTCCCAATTTTGCCAGGTTTTGAGACAGTGGGGAAATGCCTATGTGTCTCTGTGTATTTTAGGATTGTGGTTTCCCTAGAAGGTTCAGTGGCAGAGGGAGCCAACTCTACGTTCATGGACAGATACCCTCCCCAAATTTATGGGTATTCAAGCTCCAAATCAGTAGAGAATTGGACTTCTTTACTAGAATCCATAGAGAACTCATATTCCTTAGAAATTCTCCACTTTTAAGTCAGGCAGCTTATAGGGGGTCCCCTTTAAACCTAATGCCCAAACCTGGTATTTTCCTCACCTCAGATTTATTGTAACCTCTGCATCAATAAACCAGTTGCTGTTGAATCAATGCCGACTCATGGAAATCCCATGCGTGTCAGAGTAGAACTGTGCTCCATAGGGTTTTCAATGGCTGTGACCTTTTGTAAGTAGATTGCCAGGCCTTTCTTCTGAGATGACTCTAGGTGGGTTCAAACTGCCAACCTTTCAGTTAGTAGAGCACGTAACCATTTGTGCCACACAGGGACTCCTAACCTCTGTATAATGCTTTAGAATTATGACTTCAGAAGCACCCAGGGAGTTTTTGTAAATACGGATGATACCTGGGTTCCTGCTCTGGAGCTTCTGAGTGAGTAGGCTTGAGAACGACCCAGAAATCTCTAATTAAAAAAAAATACTTCTTGGTGATTGTGACAGTTAACCAGGTTTGGAAACCACTGTTTAAATTACAAAGCCCTTTTATACATAGTATTTCATTTGTTCTTCACAACACATGAGGAAGCTGTTACTACCATATTTTCCAGATGCAGCTCAAATATAGGGAATAAGTGGCTCTAAGTGTCTAAGTGAGTGAGTGACAGAGCCAAGGTCCTTTATCTCTAAGCCTGAGTCTGTTTTCTGCAGGCTCCCTGGGAGACTCACTTCCATCCCTCAGTTACTCCAAGGTGTTGGTTTCTCCTCATAGGCTTATTACTCACCAGCAGAAGACCTGGTCCAATTGTTCTTCCCTGAGAGAAGCTGAGCAGGTTTGGAGCAGATGATGGAACTACAAGCCCAGGGAGAAGTATTTTGCACCATCCATTCATTTCCGTTATCTATGCTGTCAGGCAACCATCTCTAGCAGGCTCAGCTGCATCATGAAGGAAACGCAGCCATAACCGCCTTTCTGCCCAAATGTCACTTTCATCCCACTTCAAGAAAGAGTTCTGAAGAGGGGAGAGTGGGCACCACTGGCCGCTGTTTCTTCTTGTCACATGTATTGTGTTCTGGAGCTAGAGCATTATGGAAAACCTTGAAACCTCAAGTTTCATGGGCATAGAAAAGATGCAGGGTGGCCCTGAGGGAAATTTGGAGTGGGTTTTCTGGTGCTTCTGGATAGGAGGAGATGTCAGCGTGTAAAAGTAACAAGACAGCGGGGCTCTTTTGTTCCAGCCTGTCCTGTAACCATTGGGAGCTCCCAGGGCTGAAATGCTGTGTTGACTTGAGAGGTTTCCTCCTCATCCCAGGTTCCCGGTGTGGCTGCTATTCTTAGGATTTTGGAAATTGAAACCTGAGGGGCATTTGTCTAAGGAATGGGTGTTTGATTTCTAATTATTTCGCTCATGTTTATTTATAGGCATTGTAACAATAGTTATAAGCATAAGCTCTGGAAGCAGAGTGGAAAACAAAACCAGATGCCGTGAAGTCAGCTCTGATTCGTGGTGACCCCACATGTGTCAGGGTAGAGCTGTGCTCCATAGAATGATTTTTCGGAAGTAGACTGCCAGGCCTTTCTTCCGAGGTGCCTCTGGGTGGACTCAAACTGACAACCTTTCAATTAGCAGCCAAGCACTTAACTGTATGCACCATGCAGGACCTCCCTGGAGGCAGACTACTTGGATTCAAAACCTGGCTTTGCCACTTACTAGCTTTGTAATTTAATGTCACTGTGCCTCAGTTTCCTCATCTGTAAAATGGTGATAATACTAACAGTTACTTCCTAGGGTTATCATAAGGTTCAGATGACTTGTTATGTGTGGAGTGCTTAAAACAGAAGTAGACACAGAGAAGATGCCACATAAGCGCTAGCCATCACTATTGCTCAGCAAATAGCAAGTTCTGTGTCCACCCTTGCAGTAAAAAGGAGAACAACCACGGACGCTGCCTTGCAGGAGTTCACAGTTGACTGGGAGACAGACACTGAGACAAATCATGACAGTGCAAAGTGACAGTGTAAAGTGGGAAGTAGCGTAATAGAGGGACATTCAGAGTGCCGTGGGAGCAAGGAAAACAGGCAGCTATGTGGACATGAAGGGGCAGGGCTGGCCTGAGCTAGAAGAGCCTTCCTACAGGAGGTGGTAGCATTTGATCTTAAAGTGTCAGTAGGAATTCATCAGATGGAGAAAAGAGGAAAGGCATTCCAGGTAGAGACAACAGCCCGTGCAGGCATGAAAAATCTGACGAGTGCAGGAAATGATATACGTGGAGATGCGATACGTAAAACGGAGGTGGGAAATGAGGCAGCGAGGTCAGGGAGGGGCTGTTGTAAGAGCAGGAGTTGCTGAGACGTTTGGACTTCACCCAAAGGAAGGGCACTGAGGAGTCTCATGAGCTTTTGAGCAACTGCTTAAGTTTGTATTTTAATAAAATCACTCTGGTTGGCATGAGGAGTATTGTTGTTATTGTTAGTTGTCACCAGTCGATACTAACTCATGGTGACCCCATGTGTGCAGAGTAGAACTGCACTCCATAGGGTTTTCAAGGCTGCCATGTTTCAGAAGCAAACCTCCAGGCCTGTCTCCTAGGCGCCTCTGGGTGGGTTCAAACTGCCAAAATTACAGTTAGTAGTTGAGTGCTTAACTGTTTGCACCACCCAGGAACTTCGTGAGGAGTATAGAACAATAAAAAAAGAAAAAAAACTCAATGACTTGAGTCGCTCACCCTCATTAATCATGAATATAAGTCATGGATTAACACAATAGCCACAACAGGGGACACAAACATACCAACAATCGTGAAGATGGTGCTCAACTGGGAAACGTTTCGTTCTGTTGTACATAAGGCCGCCACGAGTCGGAGCCGGCTTGACAGCAACCAACAACAACAGGTCATCTACCGTTTCAGAGAGGGACAAACACCAACTGTGGCCAGCAGGCAAGAATATGGAGAATTTGGTGCTAGTTCAGGTCATGACATTCAGGGTAACCTTGAGAAGAGCCCTTCAAGTGTTAGACGCCTCAGTTGTTCTGTAGGTTCCATGGGGATTGCATCGCCCTCTCCCTATCTAACCTTCCCATGATGTAGAAGGACTGCACTGTACTCTATTCCCCCGAAATGTAGGGGGAAAGTGTGTGTGTGTTATTTGTTTTAATTTTACACAGAGTTAATTTATGTTTAATTTTGATTTTTAAGAAGTAGCATTTTCATGACCCAAAAAGCAAAGTGATAGAAAGGGTTGTGCACTGACGAGCCTTGCTTAATCATCTGTGCCCATCCATCCACCCTGCAGTCTCCATCCCTGCTACAGGAAATCACTCTGATTAGGTTCTTGGGTATCCTTCCAGCACTTCCTTATACAAAGAGAAGCAGATACAGGTTCTCATTGTGCCTGCTGTCTTTTATAAGTATGGTCATTTTGGGAATGTAGATCATCTCTTCCTCAGGCTCTTTAAAACAAGCTCTTTAAAAAAATAGGCATTGTGCTAAGCGTTAAGGGATCTCTGACCGGTCCAGTATTGCTTCTAGAATGAAATAAAGGAGAGCCGAAGTTTGTTGCGACTTTGTCTCCCTGATCTGTTAAATATGGACAATATTCTGCCTGCTCTGACTCCCTTGTGGGAAAGTTATAAGTAATTTCACATTCATAATCCGCTTTGAGCTTTCCGGCGGAAGGCATTCTCACAATAGTGCTCTTCTGATGATTTCTCAGTGAAATATTTTCCTCTTGTTCACTGGTCCCAGGACCTATTTTAAAAAAAGAATTTAGACTGCTAATTGCTAACAAGTTGTTAAGTTTTTCCTCCCCTCCAGCTTCTCCTCGGAAAACTTCTGGCCTTTAATTTGCAGCCCCCCTCCCCCGCCCCATCCCTCCCGGGGGTGTGTGTGTCTGATTTTAAGCTGCATCCTGCCGGAGACCCTGCCTGCACACATGTGGCTGCCAGTGCTCCTCGCATATCTGTTGCAAGGGTCTTTATTTGTTCCACCACATGTGCTGAACCACACAGAAGCTTTAAGACTCCGGATCACAGCACAGCAGTGAGCCCGAGTTGGCTGTAATTAGCTGGAATCGCAAACCCCTCCTCGTCACAAAGACAGCATGTCTTCACCAACTGAGGAGAATTTCCTGATTCTCTAGAGCTGCTGGAGAGGTTCAGAGGAAGGAAGTTGTCCGTGAAACGGGGGAGGGGCCTAGACTGGATGATCCCCAAGATCCTTCCAGTTCTAAAATTACTCTCTAATGACATCTTCATCAGGGACTGCCTGTCCCAACGCAGGGAGGGAACCGTTGCGTGCCTTAAGCCCAGAGGACAGTGGGAGTGGAGGCTCCAAGATGCTCGAGAAGAAAGGACAATGATGCTGTTGTCTGGAAAACACAGGACCTGGCTAATATTTTGAAAGGGATTTGGGTTTTGTTTTACCAAGAAGCTTCCTGGAAGTCTGTTTTTGTGGCAGCCTGTTCATCTTGGCTCTTAGGTACAGCATAGGCCGTCTTCTCTCAGATGCAGGCTTCATTGTTGTTGTTGTTAGTTGCTATTGAGTCAGCTGCACTCATAGCAACTTCACGTAGAACAGAACAAAATGTTGCCCAGTCCTGCGCCATCTTCATGAGATGATATGGTATGCTTGAGTCCATTGTTTCAACTATTGTGTTATTCCATCTCATTGAGGGCTTTACTCATTTTTGTTGACCCTTTGGGGGTTTAATTCTGGGTCATGATGCAAAACCTTGCCAGCTTTGTGAATTTAGGGAACACTTGTCCCACCCAAGAACCCAAAGCAACTTTGAACAGTCACTTCACCATCCCTGCACAGCCAGGCAGGGCAGCAACCAGTGCATATTCTCCATCCTGGAGGCTTACAGCCCTCACCAGACAGGATTCCGCATGATGGTGACCCTCTCCCTCCCTGTTGTTTTGACTCATGTTGAAGAGCAGCATACGCAGTTGTCCTGGGTGGAGCTGCTCGCGATCTTCTGGGGGCTGCAGGAATCGTAGAGTTCCTTCATAGGGCATTCAGCAGTCTGCAGCACTCCTGTGGGCCTCCCTCAGGGAAGACTCGCCCCTGAAAGGGCTCTGGATGGGCTCTGGAGATACCCCTTGTGTAAATTGGCACAGGATGCTTTCTGTGTTTTCTCTTTGCTAGGACCACTGTCTTTGGTGTTACTGTTAGAGCAGGTGAGGGTATGGGAATTAAGTATAGCTGATGGCCAGGGTTCAGCTTGTTGTTGTTGTTGTTAGGTGCTGTCAAGTCAGTTCCGACTCATAGCGACCCTATGTACAACAGACTGAAACACTGCCCGGTCCTGCGCCATCCTCACAATTGTTGTTATGCTTGAGCCCACTGTTGCAGCCACTGTGTCATGTCAGTCCATCTCAATGAGGGTCTTCCTCTTTTTCCCTGACCCTCTACTTTACCAAGCATGATGTCCTTCTCTAGGGACTGACCCCTCCTGACAACATGTTCAAAGTATGTGAGACGTAGTCTCCCTATCCTTGTTTCTAAGGAGCATTCTGGTCGCACTTCTTCCAAGACAGATTTGTTCGTTCTTTTGGCAGTCCGTGGTTCAACTTGGGGAGCAGGAAACCCATAGATTGGGGCCACCAGCCTTGTCCTTGGGTTCCTCCCAACACGTCTATGAAATCTTTACTGGGTTTTTATAATGTGCAAAACTAGAAACCAAGGGGGGTTTTTTTGGTCACTTTTTCCTAAAGGTAAATATAACAATCTCCATTTTACAAATGAGGAAATGGTGACTTGTGAAGGTTAAGTATTTTGCTGAAGGTCACACAGCTAAATGGCAAAGCCAGGATTTGAATCCAAGTTTATCTGACTCCAAAGCCTAGCTCTTCCCATCGTGTCAGACTTCCCTCAGGCTCTGCCCTCAGGCAGCTTCTAGTCTATTGGGAAAAACATTAGATGTACACAAATAAATATAAGGTTGGATTTTTTAAAAGGGTAGATTGGAAAGTCATGTTGAGGTGTAATTTAGAAGCCTTATTAAGGAGAGACAAAATCAAGGTCATTTATCCAGCTCACCTGTGATCAGAAAAAGCCCAAAGCAAGGCCATTGAGGAAAGCGGTAAGAGCACTGGATCAGAAGCCAGATAAGTGTGTCTGGAAATACAGAACTACAGAAAGCCTACTGGGGTAAGGGCAAATGGATTTGGTAATAAATGGTGAATAAATGCATCCACAGATTGGTCAGTAATTTAAAGAGTAAGGACATATTTTAAGAAACAACTTAAGAGTCAGTTCACTTTCATGTTTAGAGAAGATGGTGCTAGAAAAATTTGCCACATCTAGGCAGGCTCCTGGATTAGATTCTTTTCTGCATGCAAGTTAGTAGGTGGGAGGGTAATTCTGAGGTTCCTAATGAGGCATGCTAAAGACATGGAGACCCTCAACCCAGTGAATGAATGACCTCCTTAAATTAAAATATTCAAAGAGAAAAGCCAGAGTCACTGAAGCCATTGAGCAGCTGTGATAAAACAAGGAACAACTGAATAGTTTTAGGCACTGGATCCTAGTGTCATGGGAAAAAGACCTCAAGGTTCATCTCAATATCTGTGTTTTAGGTGTGAGCTGTTAAGACAACCACTTCTGTTACAATTAAAGAACAGCGCCCTACTTAAGTGTTAGCCTTCCTCAGGGAGATTATATTTGTGGTCTCCTAGCCTAGCCCTGGTGGCACAGTGGTTAAGAGCTACGGCTGCTAAACAAAAGGTGGGTAGTTCGAATCCACCAGCCACTCCTTGGAAACCCTGTGGGGCAGTTCTTCTCTGTCCTACAGGGTTTTTATGAGTCGGAACCGACTCGACGGCACCTAACAACAACAACAAGCCTAGCACAGTGCCTGGCACATGTGAATACCCAATAAGTGTTTGTTGGATTGGATGCTTCATTCAACAGCATTTATTGAGTGCCTGCTCTATGCCTGGCTGTATGCTAGACTCTGGCAATGCCAAGGTAAGATGTAGAGCCTCCCCATAATTATAATCTAGGGGAAGAGGTATCCATGTGTCCCCAGTATTTAGCACAGTGCCAGGAACCCAGTGGTCACTTGGTGGCTTTCGAGCTTAGAATCCTAGAATGTTAGGGCTAGAGGGTGGTAGGAATTCTGAGTCCCTCCCTCTCACTTCAGAGATGAAGAAATTGAAGCTCAGAATGTGGCCCAAGGCACCCAGTCAAACAGAGGTAGAGAGAGAACTCCGTCCAGCAGTCCCTACTCTTGGCTTTTTCTAGTACCCCGTGCTGTTTGTTTTTGGCCTCTAACTGGAAAGATCAAATCCTGAAAAGTTGAAGCAGTACCAGAAAGGACAGGAGCCTGCTTTGATTGCACGCCTGCTGCTGCTCAGTGACCTATGTCCTGTCAGTACTCTGAAGCTCCAGGCACTGGTTGCAGGACGTGGACTGCAGAGCAAGCTACTCAGAGACAGCAGGCCAGTTCCTGCCAGGACTTCATGCTCAAGAGGCCAGAGTGCCTGGAAGCTGAAGCCTCATCCCTTTTGAACGTGAGACTCTGGTCAGCTGGGGTGCAAACAGTTCTGGTTTAGGATAAGGTGAGTGAGAGGTTCTGGTGTTTACACCACGTAGAAGGACTTTTCATTCTTCTGAAATAAGACCAGGACCTTGTTTGATTTTTGAGACAGTCAGAGAAAACTGAATGTAGGTTTGACATTAGATGGTATTAAGGGTTGATTGCAGATGTTAGATGTGATGATAGCATGGTGATTATGTCAAAGAAAAAATCAGTCCTTATCAGTGAGAGATGTGTATTGATGTCTAGATTGTTTTAAAGTACTCTAGGAAAAGAAGAAGTCTTTGTAGGTGTTTTTGGATGAGATGATATGATGTCTGATTTGGCTTTAAAATACCCACAAAATAAAAGCTGTAGAATAAATGAAACTGTTTGGCAAAACATTGATAATTGTAATTCTTGAAGCTGGGCGATGGATGCAAGGGGTTTGTTATGCCATTCTCTCTCCTTCTGTATATGTTTGGGAAATTCCAGAATAAACAGTCCAGGATAGGGTCTGGATCTCTCCGCTTGCTCCCCACCCTCCTCCCCTGCCAGTGAAATCCTCCCAGACAGACTGGAGACGTGCAGTGAAATTGAAAATCAGATGAGGATGATATTGCCGAGGCCCACAGTGATTGGCTTGAGTCTCTGGTGATCTTAGACAGACTGGAACACTCCTTGTGATGCCATTGGTTCAGAAAACTGTAACGTCACTCAACGCCCCTATCTCATCCCTGACATGTCTATGGAAGGCACCTCCTCTGCAGCCAGATGAACTCAATGACAGCCTTGGTGTCTCCCATTCATAGCTCACCCATTTCTGTTTCATGCCAGCCTCCTCGGACTCATCCAGAGAAGCCATCCTAAGCCAAACTCTCTTGTGCTGTTATACAGCTTCTCTTCAGCACTGCACATCACCATGCAGCAGAGCTTCTCTTCCACACATTTACTTACCCCCTGCCCATGTCTGCCCCCTCTTTCCTCACCCCCCTTAACAGTGAAACCATCACTGCGTCTACACCCTGATGGTTCTGCAGAAGGTTCTACAGTCACTGTAGCCTCTATAATGTAGGAATTTGACAATTAATAGCTCATTTCACGTTTTACTTTCTTGTCTTCCTCATTCATGAGGTTTCTGCACTCAGCCCTGCCCTTAGGCTAGACCAGAGGACCCCTACTTTAAAGGGCTCGATTATGGTCTTCCTATGGCTATGTCCTTCTGCACAGCAGCTGAACACTTAACCTCTGCACCACCAGGGCTCCAGTGAAGAGTCCTTAGGCCCAAGGAAACATGCTTACCTGGAGCCAGTGCCCCCCACCGAACATGCTGTGGGTCCTGGGGACCCTGGGATTCCCACCCCAAATGCCCAGAAGCATGGTTCCGGGTCTCTTCCCCATGTCCAGCCTCTCGTGGGCAGAGCCCCATAGCCCTGACTGTGACCAAGGAGCAGCTGTTTGTGGAAAGAGCTTTGACATGCTCTTGGAGTATCTATACACATGAATGTAAGGCCACTTCTGGTACCAGAAGGGCCAAGGGTGGGGCATAAAGCACATGAAAGAGACCACACATAAGGGGTCAAAGACTGCTAGCCTCTGGCTCTTCCCAGCTGCCATGCTCTGGCACAGAATGCCAAGAATTCTGAGAATGCTAAACAGGTCATTATGAAAGTCTATTTGTTAAGGAGGAAGGATAGAACACATTTTATATACCAGCATGTTAGCTTGATTGATTACCTTTAAATATGTAGACATTTGGTATATGGGCCTCCATTAATACTCTTACCACCCATTGCCATCGAGTCAATTCCGACTCATAGCGATACGGTAGGACAGAGTAGAACTGCCCCATAGGATTTCCAGGGCTGTAAATCTTTATGGAAGCAGACTGCTGTATCTTTCTCCTGCGGAGGCTGGTGGGTTCATACTACTGGCCTTTTGATTAGCAGCTGAGTGGTTAATCACTGCACCACCGGGGTTCCTACTCTTACCCAAGCCCTGAAAATTTTTAGATTTCTATTTCCTAACTGATACTTAGGAATTTCACTCTTGTCCATATTTCAATTCTCCTTAAGGTAGGCCTGTGTTCCCCTATATTTCCTGTAACTTGTAAAATATAATTTGTGTAGTCTTATTGTAGCACCACTTATTTCCTATGTGTGTAATGTAGATGAAATTATGGTTTGTCTTTCCACCATCCCTCTTCCCATTCCCAACAAGCCTCAATTACTTAAGCTAACAAGCTCATTTAAAATAACCTTAAAGTTAGGGTCACATGTGTGTGCTAAAAAACTTTATCATAAAAGGCTTCCCCAGAAGTTTCTAAGCTCATTCAAAGGGGCTAGCAGTGTTCTGGACTCCTCTCAATAGATACTAACCGTTAGACCCAAAAAGGTGAGCTGTTTTTTAAATTCTGTTTTCTCAAAATGGCTCCTCTCGTTCATGTAGTGCCAGAATTCTGCCTTCCCTCTCTTCTTCCAGTGAAACGTTTTCATCTCTCTCAATGAAAACTTTTGAAATTCCTGACTTATCATGGTATACCCATCACCATACATACATATTATCAAAAAGAAAGGTTTTAAAGGCCTTTTGGAATATCAGAGCAAATGTCATCAACCCCGATTAGTTATGTAATTGGCCTTCCCGTCTTTTAAGACCAAAAGCTCTTGCTTTAAGTAAGACAAGAAAAAGACCTTTGGATATGGGGAGTGAGCATAGGGGCGGGGTGAACGAATAGGTGAACAACAGAAAAGATGCTCCCCCTTTGGCCTAGAAGATTCATCTTAGCAGCTTCCCACTCACTCCATCTCCAACCCAATTAAATTTTAGTCCAAATCATCACGGGTGCAAAGTGCTTTCTGGAGCTCTCCGGTGCCCAGTTTAGTAAATGCTCCAGGGAAAAATGTCTTGCAGTGACTGGATGAGGTACTGACTTTGGAAAAAAGGAGTCTTACCATCAACAAGTATTTCAATGATAAATGTCTAAAAACAAATCCCAGCCAGCCAGCTCACTTGTTTAAGTGGTTCAGGTGCCTTGCACCAAAACTCGACCCAAATCCAAGTTTCACAGAGGCAGCTCCTGCCGTTCAACGTGTTCAGCTCTTGTTTCTTAATGGCTGTTGACAGGCAAAATCTACTTCCTACGATCCTCCTTCATTCGGAACTGCATTCATTCATACATACATTCATTCCACAAGCATGTATTGAGTAGCACTGTGCTAGGCTTGGGGGAAAAGAGCTTGATTACAGTGCAGTCCTTACCTTAAAGGCACTCGCAGGTCTGTAAACAGATTATTATTATTATAGCGATGATACAAGTAGTATATGATAATGGTAATAGAGGTATGTACAGAATTGTATGAGTTCAGAAGTGGTGTCTTACTGCCTGGGAGATTTGGATGAGGTGTCTTAGAGGAGGTGACATTTGACTTGGATCTTGAATGATGAACAAGAGAAGGGACAGCTGAATTGGACAATGGAAATATAATCTCTCCTCTCTCGAGATTTGTACTTCAAAAGCTTTTGATGTTCATAAGCACAGAAAGAGGGCTGGAGGCCTGGTGATCAACTGGAGGCCTGTTGACCATTGCAATGAAGAGGCCTAACACTGAAAAGAGCTTGGTATGGCTGAGCCCTTTCTGGTTTTGTCTCAACTTTTCAGTATTTGATCTTTCTAGTTAATCAGTTGGGCAGATACCCACTGCCATTGAGTCAATTCCATTCCAACTCATAGTGACCCTATAGGACAGAGTAGAACTGCCCCATAGGGTTTCCAAGGAGCGGCTAGTAGATTCAAACTGCTGACCTTTTTGTTAGCAGCCTAGCTTTTAACCACGGTGCCATCAGGACCCCCTGCTGAGCAGATAGAGGATTAAAAACCAGTTGCCATCAAGTCAGTTCCAACTTATGGTGACCCCATGTGTGTCAGGGTAGAACTGTACTCATAGGGTTTTCAGTGGCCAATTTTTCAAAGACAGATTGCTAGACCTTTATTTCGAGGTGCCTCTGGGTGGATTCAAACCTCCAACTTTTTGGTTAGAAGCTGAGAGTGTTACCTATTTGTACCACCCAGAGACTGTAAATAGGGGATTAACAGAGGGAAGAAAGGGCTCAAGGGCTGTTCCACTGTGCTTAAACTCCACCTTTTCA
The DNA here is from genome assembly GCF_000243295.1 of Trichechus manatus latirostris. Classification (NCBI taxonomy): domain Eukaryota; kingdom Metazoa; phylum Chordata; class Mammalia; order Sirenia; family Trichechidae; genus Trichechus; species Trichechus manatus. Next base: position 1,677,770 of record NW_004444163.1, on the reverse strand, counting down.
TTTGGACTGTGCTCACAGATTTTATTAATCATTGGTGGCTTCCAGCATACTATTGGGATGGGAACAGGCTGGACAGAAAAGTGATGGGGACAGTTGTCAGCACACTGTTCATCTGGCTCAGTTCAATATCCTGAAGACATGATGTGCTTCACATACAAACCTCACTGCAACCACCACTTGATTCACATCTTGAAATAACTCTTCATCACTGGGTGCGTATTTTAAGATGCGGCTTTCATCAAGAAGGTTCCATTAAAGCAATTCCAGTAGAGTGAATAATCATTTTCCCCCTCTCATCAGACATGCTTATCTTACAGAATTACGATGAGTTCAATTCTTACTTTTTTAGCCCTAACTTAAAAAAAAGACCTCCAGATTTCTCAGAGAAGTTATCCTGCATCTGTGTGGAGAAGTTTCCCTCTGCGTTTTCAGATTCCTCTTTTCTGGTCAGCATTTCTCTTTATGGCTTTCCTTATTGCAGTTTTTTGTTTCTTTTTTTTTAACTTCCTGTTTCCTATCTAGCTTTATGTAATCTCATTTTGTCTCTTTCTCAAGCCATTCAGAAGTGAACTTTTCCCCTTTCTGGAGGCCAGTACTTTTTCTGTACCTACTTAGTCACTGTACACTTGGAGGTCACAGTTCTATCAAATGTTTTGACAGCCTTCAATTATTTGCACTTATGGGGTTGAGTAGAGAAGGGAAACTGCATGAATTATTGGCAAAAGACATTAGAGCAATGGCATGTATAATACCCAACAAGATACATCCCCTAATTTGTTTAATTGTCCTAGGAACTTACTTAAGATCTTGTTTTCAGCACATTAAACTTCTTCATTCACAACTGAGCTAGTGAACATGCAGTTCTCTCTCAGAAGCATTCTTCCTTTCCTTACCCCTATATCTCTGCTCACTTCTTCTGTCTAAAATTTGGAATGAGGTTGTGTCTCAAATGGGTTCTAGGGATGAGTTACCCATTTTGGAAAGGAGATGGAGCAATGCCGAGAAGAAACAGGAGCTGTGCTCTATCAGTGACACATTTTCCTGTATGTGTAGTAGCTGGGCAACAAAATTTACAGTGGGTAACATCAACATGTGGGTAACAGAAAGCTAAATGTAATATAATTCTTCTCTTAACAGAACAGTTGTCATAAGGAAAAGCTAAATACATAATCCTCTAGTTAAGGAAGGAAATGAAAGGCTAGACAGACAGCCTGGTCCATCAACCTGACCCACTTAGACCTAGAATTCATTTCTTTATTTATTCAACATTTATTGAACACCTAATATGTGATAGATATTAGAGATTCAAAGAAGCGCAAGACACTGTCCTGGATTCTTCAGTTCAGTAGAGAAAATCACAGTTTGACGAATGCCCAGACAGATCTGAGAGTCTCTGGTACAAAAGTAAGTCCACTATATTTCACAGAAAAATATTTTTTCAGGATATAGAAGAGTATATAGAAGGTGTGCATGCATGGAAGTGGGGAAGCTACTCCAGGCAGAGGGCCCAGCATGTGCAAAGGCAAGGAAGGAAGTAATGTATTCAGGGAGGGTGAGTCCAGGGAGGGAAATTGGTGGGGTTGAGTCTAGAAAGATGAATCTGGACACTATCATGGAGCACTATGGATGTCATATGAAAGGACTTTATCCTGTAGGTAACAGGGAGTCTCTGAAGGTTTAAGCAGAGGTAATATGATTAAATCTAAGTTCTAAAATAATAATTTTGATAGCAATATGGATGGTGCATTAGAAGGGACAAAGACTAGAGGAAGCAAGCCCAGATTTAGCAGATAAGAGATGAAGATATTCTGGCCCAAGACAGTGGAGGTGATGATGAATCAGAGGGGGTGCAGCCCCGCCACATTTAGGATGCTTTAGTATCTGACAGAGGAATGGGGATGAGGAAGATGAAGGAGTCAAGAATGGTTCAATGGAGTGGCCGGTTCTTGAAGTGCACAGATAAAAATGTGTCACTCAGAGCACAGACCCTGTTTCTTCTCAGCATTTCTCTTCCTTTCCGAAATGGTTAACTCATTCCTAGAGTCCTTTTGAGACACAATCTCATTCCAAATTCCAGATGGAGAAGTGAGCCAGAGGTATGAGTGCAGGGAAAGGAAGAATGTTTCTGAGAGAGAACTTCATATTCAGTTGCTCCGTTGGGAGAAAATGCAGCATATTCAAGAAATGGAAAGAAATCTAATGTGGTTTCAGCATGTAGAAAAGGGGAAAAAAAACTCACTGCCGTCAAGTCGATTCCAAGTCGTAGTGACCCTATAGGACAGAATAGAACTGTACCATAGTGTTTCCAAGGAGCAGCTGGTGGATTCGAACACTACACCACCAAGGCTGCAGAGTGGGCTCAAATAAGGCAGGGAGGGGCCAGAAAAGTATATCATAGATACTTGTTAGCCATGTTACAGCCTGGAACTTTATTCTAAGGGAAGTAAGGAGCCATTGAAGAGTTTTAAGCAGAAGAGTGGAGTGATTATTGCATTTCTTGAGAATAAGTTGGAATGGGCAAAATTGGAAGCAGTGAATCTGTCAGGAAGCTGTTGGGAAGCCAAGGGAAGAGAGATGACAGTGGCTTAGCGGAGAGAAGAGATGGGAGATTGAACAGATGTGCAAGTTATTTTCGAGATTGACTTGGACAGGACACAGTGATTAATTGGATGTGAGAGGTGAGAGTAAGGGAGAAGGAAAGATCTTAGATTTCTAACTTGGGAAATTGGATGGATGGTATGTCATTAACCGGGAGAATCCAGAGAAACGGGTTTGAAGAGGGGAAAGGTGAGTTCAGTTTTGAACACTTGAGGTTTAAGTGCTAGCAAGGTATTCAAGAGGCGATTTGCAGTAAGGAATGAAAGCCCAAAGGCTAGGAGAGATACATGGATGGGAGGTAGAGACTTGGACATCTAGCACATAGAGGTGGGAACTATAGCCCTGGGAATGGTTGAGAGTTCCTAGGAAGAATAAACTGAATGGAAAGAGAAGGACTCAGATTCCTGAGAAATAGCAACAATTAAAGTTGTTGGGCAATTAAAGTGAGGGGCATTAATGGTTCAGTGGCAGAAGTCTCGCAGTCCACAGGAGGCCCTGTTAGATTCCCGGCCAATGCACCTCAGGCCTGGTGAGGTACTTCCTAAAATCAGCCAATAAAAACCCTATGCATCACAAGGGTCCCGTCCACAACTGATCATTGGGTTGGTGAAGGACCGGGCAGCGTGTTGTTCAGTTGTGCGTGGGATCACCGTGAGTCAGGCGGACTTGATGGCCAACATTAACCACAAAGTACCTATAGAGGACTAGGAGTTTACAAAGAAAGCTGAGAAGGAACAGTCAGGGAAGTAGAAGAAAAGCCAAAAGGGTATACGGTGTTAGGCAAGTAAAAAGGAGAGAGCAAAGGGAGTGTCAATAACGTGAAATGTTGAGAGGTCAAAACCTAACCAAACCTGTTGCCGTTGAGTCAATTCTGACTCATAGAGACTCTGTAGGAGAGAATAGAACTGCTCCATAGGGTTTCCAAGGAGCTGCTGGCGGATTCGAACTGCCAAACTTTTGGTTAGCAGTGGTAGCTCTTAACGACTGTGCCACTAGGGCTCTGTTGAGAGGACAAGAGAGAATGAAATTGAATAGGGTGAGGGGTAATCATACCTCATTGCTACTTACTGAGTGAGCCTAGACAAGTTTCTTAACTTTATCCTGAGCCTCACCTAGAAATTGGGAGCATTGTACAGTTTAGATCAACATCTAAATGTCCAGGAAGTATTAGCTCTTATTGTTCAATGACATGGATAACTATTGGAAACCTTAGGAGGAGCAGTTTTAGTGGTGCTCAGTTAAAGTGGCTTTTAGCTGGAGGGAGAAGTGAGATTGAAGAATTAGGAGAGATTCACAGAGAGGAAGAGGTAGAAGACACAGGGCAAGGATGAACTGGCTTTCAACGAGAGTAAAACAAAACAAAATCATAGGATAGACATGAGCCAAGGAACTTGTACAGTGCTTGGGTGCTAACCCAAAGGTTGGCAGTTCAAACCCACTCAGTGGCTCTTCAGGAGATATAAGACTTGGCAATCTGCTTTCATAAAGATCACAGTCTAGAAAACCCTGTGGGGCAGTTCTAATATCACACTGGGTCGCTATGAGTTGAAGTCAACTCGAAGGCACCTAACAGCAACAACACATTTTACTCTCAAGTACCCTGGGTGATACTTGGTATACAGTAAAGCCCTTCAGTCACTATCCTCCCCTCCCCAATCCCCTGCTTCCCCTTCACTCTTGGTGCCACCCAAATGCTTTGCTCTCCTCTAGTTTTCAAGAGATGTAACTTTGCTTCCAAACTTTGCTATATTAAAAAAACAATCTTGTCTGCTGAGAAGTTTCAAGAGTAGAGCTAAGTTGTCATCCTGCTCCCTCTCTGGTTTGGCAAATTGGCATAATTTATTTGCTGTATACTAAATTGTCTTGATGCAAGGGTTTTTGTGTTGGGGGCTGGGCAGTGGCTTGAGCATATCACTTTCCCATTAAGCTTTTAAACCACTTACCTACAAGATTTATAACACCTCCTTCCCAAAAGATGGCAAAACCCTGCAGCCACTCCCCTAATTTCTCTTCCAGCCTTCTTTTATGCTGCCTTCCACGACATCTGATTTTGTTAAATTCATTTCCACCCAGAAACAACTGATTTCTGGAAAAGATATAATATGGACTATATTTCCCTAAAGCTATATGCTCCATACATCCTGGCATCCATGCAGATACCGTTTGATTTCACTTTGTTTTATTCATTCAGTAAATATTTATTGAGTGTCTGCTTGGTGCTTGGCATCTGCAGTACAAAGCCAAGCAGTACTGAATCTGCGCTCTGAGCGCTCCTCATACTTTGTGGAAAAGCAAGACCTAAAGGCACAGTTTCCGTAGATTGTGGCTAGGGTAAGTAGGAGATGGAGGGAGCAACCAAGCAGCCTTAAAGTAGGGTGGAGACTAGAGGGCTGCAAGAAGAACTTTCAACACAGCTGGCATGTGAGCTGACTCTGGCAGTGTGAGCTGGATGTCACCAGGTGAAGAAAAGGGGGTGGGCTCTCCCGAAAGGATGAAACACCATGTACATGATAGAGGATGGGTGGTCTGACCACGGTGAATCCTTCGCTATCCCAGGACTGGGATGACAGCAGCTGTTTATGGAGGGCTTTGTGCACTATTTCATTTGATGCCCAGAACAAGCATATAAGGTAGGTACTATTATTACTCCCATTTTACATGGGAAGTAACTGATGCTTAAGGTGCCCTGGTAAAGATCTGCTTCTGTAAAGTGATCTGCTTAGATCCTGCTTACAGCCTAGAATACCTTATGGGGCAGTTCTACTCTGTCACATCGTGTCACTATGAGTCCGAATTGACCCAACGACACTCAACAACAACTGATGCTTAGAGAGGCTACATCATGTAACTGGCCCAGGGATCACACGGTGACAAAGCCATGATCTGAACACCAGCAGTCTTCCTCCAGAGCCTGTGCTCCTGAACCACCACAATGCACTAGAGTGTGTGGAGGTGAGAGGCACAAGCTGAAGGCAGAAAGGTAGATTAGGATCAATGTGTGATACTGAGCACTAAGATGGGCTTGTTGTAGAGAGAGCTTTCCAAGGAGCGGCTAGTAGATTCAAACTGCTGACCTTTTTGTTAGCAGCCTAGCTTTTAACCACGGTGCCATCAGGACCCCCTGCTGAGCAGATAGAGGATTAAAAACCAGTTGCCATCAAGTCAGTTCCAACTTATGGTGACCCCATGTGTGTCAGGGTCGAACTGTACTCATAGGGTTTTCAGTGGCCAATTTTTCAGAGGCAGATTGCTAGGCCTTTATTTCGTGGTGCCTCTGGGTGGATTCAAACCTCCAACTTTTTGGTTAGAAGCTGAGAGTGTTACCTATTTGTACCACCCAGAGACTGTAAATAGGGGATTAACAGAGGGAAGAAAGGGCTCAAGGGCTGTTCCACTGTGCTTAGACTCCACCTTTTTATTTGGGCTGTGCTCACAGATTTTACTAATCATTGATGGCGTCCAGCATACTATTTTAATACAAATTTAACTGTGTTACTTTTTTTATTGTGGTGAAATATACATAACAAAAGACATTTGCCATTTCAACCATTTTTACATGGACAGTTTAGTGACATTTCTGCTCCCTGTGTTGTACAACCATCATAACTATTATTTTTAAAGGGAAGTAGAACCCATTATTTAGACACATTGTTTTGCAGAAAGCTTGCCAGCAGAGGCCTGCTTTAGTGAGAGATAATAATTATGTAAACAAGATGAGGGATTAGGGTGTATAGTCTAGTTTAAAAATAAATTGTCCTTAGGGATTTTGATTCCTGCTTACCTGAAAGTACATACTGATAACTATGAATGGATCTCCAGTCATCAAAGTAAACCTCAATAATGTAAAGGCACTTCCTAGTTTTTAGTTCTTTTCACCTTAAAAATGATGAAGTTTATTTTCTATTAAAATTTTAGGAATTCAGATTGACTTTAATTTCCCAGTTAGTTTAATGACTAAAGTTGTGACATGATTCAGTTTTCTATAAGAACTTGCAAAGAATAAAACATCTGTTCGATTTATTTTCAATTCATAGGACATTTTCATGTTCTTTTATTTTTCTTCCGTAACAGTGAATTTTAAGAAGTATCCATTTGATCCTAGTACAAAGATATTCATGAAGTGCCTCAAAAAGCAAAAACAAACCCAAACAAACATATAAATCAACAGCAAATATAGCACACTTGTGTTGGTTGCTTAATAAAAAATGGATATTTAGATTCAAGTCAAAATTCCTAATGATCATAACTAGAGATCATGTTTGCTTCATTTCAAGTCTCTGACTTTAAGATCTAAGTCATTTCCAGTTCCAGTTGCCGTTGAGTCCATATCAACTCATGGCGACCTCTTGTGAGTAGATCTGTGCTCCACAGGATTTTCAGTGGCTGATTTTTCAGAAGTAGATCTCCAGGCCTTTCTTCCGAGGTGCCTCTGCATGGACTTGAACCTCCAACCATCAGATTAACAGCCAAGCAAGTTAACAATTTGCACCACCCAGAAACTCTAAATCAGTTCACATGCTGGTTATTATTCTTCACACTCCTCAGGAGCTTCGTAGGTAATTGAGTACTCCAAATTTAAAATCTTTGCCAATTTCCCGGTAGGAATGCTGACCTATTTAAGTTATGAGGCCCAGGGATGGTTTGCTTAGAAGAGCCCACACCCATGAGTGAAGAGTCCAGCTGCCCACCTTCTCCCCTGTAAAGCCCTCATGACCTCCAGGTCCCCTGACTGTGTGCATTTCCTGAACTTGGGTGGCCAGGCTACTTTGGAGCCTTTTCTGGATTCAGCAGTCCTGTTTCACTCCTCCCCCCTCCTCCCACGGATTCTGCTTCCTGGGCCCGTTTTGCTGACTAACAAAACCAGCCTCGAGCAATGTCTTGGTATTTCACCCAACCCAAGAGTCCAGCTCCCCTAGGACAGCTCTCATCCCCTTTTGCCAGATCTCTTCTGGAGCCTGGCTCTCTTTCACCACTCTCACAAGATGGGGTTTAGCCTCTCCAGTCCCATTATAGCATAGAATTAGAGAGCTCCGTCTCCAGCCCCCAGCCAAAATAGCGCGGTGGCAAGAGAAACTCTGGATTTGGCTGGGGTTCAAACGCCATCTCAGGCATCTGCTTCCTCCGGGCAGATTCCTTCTCACTTGTCAGTCAGCAAGATTCCACAGGTCAGGGTCTATGACCTCAGGGAGCATTAAAGCCTGGAGAGGTCAGGGGATACTTTTAAAGAGAAGGGTGGGACTTAGAGAAAGAGAGGGAAATTTGGACAGTATTCCAGACAGGAGAAGAGCAGAAACTCTCCCAAGCAAGAAGTCTCTCATCTCAGTCATGAAGATCTCCAAGAAAGGAAATTGCACGACTGCCCTTGAGTCTAACCCATCCTTTCTCCTGTGACCTCTGATGTCCCATTTTACAGAGCCTGGCTGTTCATTCCGTGAAACCTAAAGGAAAGGGGAACATGAAAAGGAGGTGATAGTTTGACAGTGGACGGGCTAGCCTGACAGAAAAATCCGGTCTGGTCTCATTTTCTGTCCTCTCTTGCCTCCTTGCAGCCAATTATGCAATATCATTAGATTGTATTCTCTTAGGCGGTTTCAAGGGCGGCCTGCTGACACTCCACTCTACTATCCAGAATGCCCTTTGGCAGGAAGACAGCACAAAGGGCAGTGTAGATGCCCTCCCTCTTGGCTTCAGAGCACTGAGGCCAATTTCTTTTGCAAGGTTATTGCTGAGGGAAGGTGTTTTTAATCACTTCTCTCAGAGAGAGAAAGGGAAAGTGAAATTCCAGAAATGCCATTCACATTTCCAGAAACATCTCATGATGGCTTTCCCTCAATCCTTCTGTATAGCTTGTGGAAATCGATCCCAACTGTCTCAGGCAATTGAAGTATAAATGAACTTAGCCCCACCTCCTGAATTCTAGCCAGGACAGCTAGAGTGTATGTGTGTGTGTGTGTGTGTGTGTGTGTGTGTGTGTGTGTGTGTGTGTGTGTTGTGTGATGTATGTGTGTGTGATGTGATATGTGTGTGCACATGTAATGTATGTATACGTGTGTACATGTATGTGAGGGAATGAGCACTTGTGTGTGTGTGTATGTGTGGTGTGTTGTGCAGTATAATGTGTGAGTGTGATGTGTGTGTAGTGTGATGTGTGTGTGCATGTGTGATGTGGTATGTATGTAGTATGATGTATGTGTGACGTATGTGCATGTGTATATGTGTATGGGGAAATGAGCACCGTGTATGTGCATGTGAGTATATGTACATGTATGTGGTGTGTGTGTGCGTGTGTATATGTGTGTGAGGGATGAGGTGAAGCGAGTGCCTCCATGGCCCATGCCGGGCCTAGACGCCCACAGCCTGTGGCAGTGCTGTATTCCAGAACCACTTCTCTCTTTTTGCTCCCTTCTCACCATCAGTTTTTGTACTGGTAGTTCTGCCGTGCCTGACCACCTTACACACATCTTGTATTCAGAGCCAGGATGGGAGGTACAAGTTGTGACCACCTTAAGCATGGAGAGTTGGGATCCGAAGGTTCTGGAAATGGACTCTAGAACATATGACTTAATCTCTTTGTTATCAGCTTCCTTGTCTGTAAGATGGGTATAAACAACCTCATGAGACTGTCTTCAGGATGGAAGGAGATTCTGGATATGACAAAACTTTGTAAAATACAAAGTGCTGCAAACCAGTTGAACCAGTTTCTGTCGAGTCAGCTGCAACTCATGGTGACCCCATGTATGTCAGAGTAGAATTGTGCTCCATAGGGCTTTCAATGGCTGATTTTTCAGAAGCAGGTCACCAGGCCTTTCTTCTGAGGCACCTCTGGGTGGACTCCAACCTCCAACCTTTATGTTAGCAGCCGAGTGCATTAACCATTTGCACCACCCAGGGATCCTAAAGTGCTGCGAGGATCCAAACATTAGAAAACAGGTCCCTGGTCTAGTCCATTTTGGGGTGGGAGTGGGGGCAGGGCAGAAAGCAGAGGGAGCAAGATGAGTAAATAGCAAACAGGACCTGAGAGGTGAGGTAGGGCAGCATGCAAGAGTTAGTTGGAAAGGCTCCCGGAAGAGGTGGTTTCCAAAGGAGAAGCGGTGGACAGGTTGGCATAGGGTGTTCCCGTCTCCCTCGCAGAAAACCCCCAGCTGACGGAGAGGTGCAGTTTGATTTGGGAGGCTACATCTTCTCCTGTGCCCAGCCAGCTGAGCCGTCAGCAGACAGGCTGTCAAGAGGCCACCGCAGCACCTTCCCAGCCAGGACAGATCCTGGCTAGGACCTGGGCCAAGTCAGGGCCTCGCGCAGCCCAGCTCTTCTGCTGGCAAAGGAGCTCTAGGCACCAGCAAGATGACCTTTCTGAATTCAGTCCGTGCACCTGGGCTCCGTCTACAGCGGCTCTCACTTCGTCAGCACCTCCTCTCCCCACTCAGGCTTCCTGTTTTGAAACCGCCAGTAGATGGAAACTCTGAGTGCTGCCACTTTAACGGCTCAAGCTGTGTGTGTGAGTGTGTGAGAGAGTGTGTGCTGTGTGAATGTGAGTGTGTGCTGTGTGAATATGAATGTGTGCTGTGTGAATGTGAGCGTGTGCTGTGTGAATGTGTGTACCATGTGAACGTGTTTGTGGGCTCTGTGAATGTGAATGTGTGCTGTGTTGATGTGTGTGTGAATGTGTATATGTGCTGTGTGAATGTGCACTATGTGAACGTGTGCTGTGTGAACCTATGTGTGTGTGCTCTGTGAGTGTGACTGTGTGCTGTGTGAACATGTAAGAATGCGTGCTGTGTGAACGTGTGTGTGTGCTCTGTGAGTGTGACTGTGTGCTGTGTGAACATGTAAGAATGCGTGCTGTGTGAACGTGTGTGCAGTGTGAATGTGTGTGTATACTGTGTGAATGTGTTTGTGTGCTGTGTGAATGTGAATGTGTGTATGTGCTGTGTAAGTGTATGTGGGCTTGTGTTGTGTGTGTGTGCATGTAAAAATGTGTGTGTTTGCAAATGTGTATATGTGACTGGGTACATGTGTGTGGGTGATGTGTGTGGGTATATAATAGCATGTGTGTATGTAGGTGTGAATGTATTAGTGTAATTGGGTGTGTGAGCATGTGTTGTGGGTGTGTGAGCATGTGTTTTGTATACATGTGTGTGTGTGACTCTGTGTGTTATGTGCTGTGTGAGTGCATGAGGATGTGTTGTGTTAGCGTCTTTGAGCACATATGTCTGTGTGTTTGAGCATGTGTGAGTGTGTGTGCGTGTGCGTGTGCGTGAGCGTGAGTGGATGGGACAGCCTGGGGAGAAGCAGTGAGGCAGAGTTTTGCCCTTGCAGGGGGCTGACAGAGTGGCGTGGGGAGGCTTCACGGCAGCCATTGCCCTCCCAGCGAACCTGTGTCCTGAGTGGCAAGAAGGAGGAGCACTGTAAAATTAGCATGTGTAAGGGAAGGTTGCCGAGGCCTTTCCTGTCATCTCTAAAAAACTCATCTCTTGGCTTGTAGAAGAGTCTTTTTTGTTTCAAGATTTAAAAACAGAAATAATTTCTTACCACTCCAAATTGGCTTCTTAAGGAACTAGATCACGTAACAGACCAGACTCCAAGCCCCACTAGCTTGAAGGACAGCAGCTGTGTCTAGTCCACGTCTTTATCCCCAGTACCTAGCTAGCACAGTTCTTGGCAGGTAGAAGGGGTCCAGCGAGTTCATCAAGCAAGTATTTGTTGGGTGCTTGCTATGCACCAAGGATTGTTAAAGGCTCTTGGGATTCAAACAGATCATGACAAAGTCTCTGGTCTGAGGTAACGTGGAGTCACTAGGAGAGACCTCTGCAAATGAGTACATATATGAGTATGTCAGGGCTGCTAATGTCAGATGAAAGCATGGGTTCCTTTTAAGGCCCTTTCCTTGGCTTTTCAGATGAAGCTCTGGATTTTTTTCTGGCTTCTGTAAAGGGCCGTTATCAATATGCCTTCCTTAATATACAAAGATAGTATTACTGACCCACGATTTTTTGAAAACAAAAATTTTCTCCTACTAGAATGAAGAAAAGCAAAGACATAAGGTCCAAAGGACTAATGGACCACAACTACCACAATCTCCAGCAGACTGAGCCCAGAACAACTAGATGGTGGCCAGCTGCCACCACCGATGGCTCCGATAGGGATCATCATAGAGGGTCCCAGACAGAGCAGGAGAGAATTAGAACAAAATTCAAATTCATAAAAAAAAAAAAAGACCAGACTTGCCGGTTTGACAGAGACTGGAGAAACCCCAAGAGTATGGCCCCCAGATACCCTTTTAACTCAGAACTGAAGTCACTCCCAAGGGTCACCCTTCAGCCAAGATTAGACAGGTCTATAAGGCAAACAATACCACACATGAGGAATGTGCTTCATAGTTCAATCATGCGTACGAAACTAAATGGGCACACCAGCCCAAAAGCAAAGACGAGAAGGCAGGAAGGGACAGGAAAACTGGATGAATGGAAACAAGGTACCCAGGGTGGAGAAGGGGAGGCTGTTGACACATCACAGGGTTGGCAACCAATGTCACAAAACAATTGGTGTATTAATTGTTTAATGAGAAACTAATTTGCTTTGTAAAGTTTCACCTAAAGCACAATAAAAATTTTTTTTCTCCTAGTAAAATATAAATGCCCTTGAAAACATTATGCTGAGTGAAGTAAGCCAGTCGCAAAACGACAAATATTGTGTAATCCCACTTACAGGAAATATATAGACTAGGCAAATGTATAGAGATCAAAGTTTATTAGTGGTTACCAGGGGCAGGAGGGAGGGGGAAAAGGAGAACCATTGTTTAGGAAGCATGGAGTATCTGTTAATGGTGATGGAAAATTTGGCAGTGGATACTGGTGATGGTTGCACAACATGATGAAAATAATCAAAAAAAAGAAAACGTAAATGGGTAAGATTTCTCTCTCCTGCCATGCCACCTCCCCATCTCATTGCTGGCCTCTTGCCAGCCTCTTGTATGTTCACTCCCTTCCTCCATGGCACCTGCTGTTCCTTCTCCTTTCCTGTCTGGATGGCAAAATTCCACTCATCCATCAAGGCCCAGCTCAAATCCCACCCTCTCTGTGGGCAGAATTAGTCTGTCCCTCTTGGCGATCCACCCACACAATTTAAATTACCAGGTGAGCATGTGTATGATAGGCATTATGATTATTTGCTCCATGTTTGTCTTCTGTCTCAACCATGAGGTCCTTGAGGCCAGGAACTATGTCTTTATTACTGAATTTCCCAGAGCCTGGCATAAGGCCTGGTCCTTCTTAGACGTTCAGTATTTGTGGGATGGATGAATGGATGGATAGGTGGGTAGATAGATGATGGATGGTTAGATGGATGCCGCCTTACCTGCCCTTATGTAATGAAAGGTACACGTAAAGAGATGACAGCCCAGGATAAAGGGTATAGACCAAGGCCTAGGGATCAAGCAAGGGGAAAAGTTTTAACAGTGGATAAAACCGGGTCTGGGCTTCTTTCACGTTTCTATAAACAATCTGGAAAAGGAAGTTTAGAGCAAAACTCACATGTCTACGGATAGCACAAAGCTCTTTTGGTAGTACAAGCCACTCCGGTAGGGTTAGACCATGGGAGGACCTCCTAAGATGTGAGTTGGCAGAGAAGTGGGAGGTGATTTCAGTGTGAGTAAATTCAAGCCAGTGCACCGAGGCAGAAGTTATCCAAGGTATAAGATGGCATCATTGGTGAGAAAGAGCAAGGACCTGGAAGTCACTCCATTCAATGAATTAAGCACCTACTATGTGTTGTGCTTTGTGCTCAAGATTGTGCCTCCTGCCCTTGAAGATCTCAGGGTCTTATGGAGAGGACTGTCCCCAGAATAATGGGGGACACAGACATAGAAGGAAATAGCTAGAGACCAGTCTGATAAGTGCTAATAAAGGAATGTTATAATGTGCTGTGCGACCTCCAAGGACAGCTACTCTGCTGGGTGAGATGCACAGCAGGGGACGATTCATTCCTTCGTCCATTCAGTCCTTACTTGTTTAATGAACACTGCAGGACATTGACTGTGTGCTAAGTTCTAAAGGCACACAGATAAACAGACATGGCTCCTTCTCTCCAAGGAGCTACAGTCCAATGGAGGCTATGGATAGTAAAGTGTAAGGGGCCATAGTGGAGGCTTGTGAGGAGGTGAAGTCTCTGCTGAGTCTTAAAGTCATCCATTAAGTTGTTGTAGGGAAAAAAAATCACAAAATTTAGTAAAGCCAAAAAGAAAGTTTTACTTGGCGTATATTCAAAAAGGAAAAGTGGGAAATCAGACAAGCATGCTGCCAGAGCCATGTCTGCCCAAGTCCAAGGAAATATTACAGAACAGACAAAAGTGGGAAAACGGACAAACATGCGGCTAGAGCCATGTCTGCCCGAGTCCAAGGAAATTACAGAATAGACAAAAGTGGGAAAACAGACAAGCATGCTGCCACAGCCATGTCTGCCCGAGTCTAAGGAAATATTACAGAATAAGCAAAAGTGGGAAAACAGACAACCATGCTGCTAGAGCGGAGGAGCCGTTACAGAATCATCAGTATGTATTAACATTACAAAATGGGTAAAAAACTGCTAGATCAACATGATTTTACATTCTGAATCATCTTTCTTAATAATCATTGGTATAGATTTCAGTAATGACAGTCAGGAGGGTCCTCACTGGTCCAACAAATTTTCTATTCGCTAAATGCTAATAGAAAAAGATAAGAGTGGAAAGTCTTTTGTGTTCTGTTTGATTGGTTTATGTGAAAGGTTCCCGAAAAGATATTTTCCAAGATTGTCCTAGCAATTGTGTTTATATCTCGGCCCAGTTGATGTGTCCTTGTGAGTCCAGCTCCAGCTGGGTCACATTCTCTATGCTCAAGGACAGGGAATAATGACTCCAATATTATTTCCTAAATCAAAGTTCAGTAGGCAGAAAAGAGGAGGTGTGGGTAGATAGTCCCAGCAGGAAAAACAAAGTGGGCGAAGTTCAACAGAGAGAGTGTCAGGGAGTGTTAGGGGACCACAGAGGCTCTTCTGGCCGAAGTAGAGGCCACATGGGAGGTACAGAAGAAGGCAGCCAGGCTGATGGGAGCCAGGACGGTCTGTGGCCAGAGCTTTGGGGACCCCCTGAAGGATTTTGAACAAGACAGTGGCATGATCCAGGTTGGTATTTTAGGAAGATTATTCTGGCCTCAGTAGAGGATGGACTGGGATTCAGAGAATGACGGCCAGGGTGAAACCAGCAGCCAAGTTGTTGTTAGGTGCCGTAGAGTCAGTTCTGACTCATACAACCCTATGTACAACAGAATGAAACACTGCCCGCTCCTGCGCCATCCTCACAATCGTTATGCTTAAGCTCATTGTTGGAGCCACTGTGTCAGTCCATCTCGTTGAAGGTCTTCCTCTTTTTCGCTGACCCTCTAGTTTACCAAGCATGATGCCCTTCTCCAGGGACTGATCCCTCCTGATAACATGTCCAAAGTATGTGAGACATAGTCTCGCCATCCTTGCTTGCAAGGAGCATTCTGGTCATACTTCTTCCAAGACAGATTTGCTCGTTCTTTTGGCAGTATATTCTATATTCTTCGTCAACACTACAATTCAAAGGCATCAATTCTTCTTCGGTCTTCCTTATTCATCGTCCAGCTTTCACATGCATATGAGGCAATTCAAAACACCATGGCTTGGGTCAGGTGCACCTTAGTCTTCAAGGTAGCATCTTTGCTTTTTATCACTTTAAAGAGGTCTTTTGCAGCAGATTTGCCCAATGCAATAATACAGCATTTGATTTCTTGACTGCTGCTTCCATGGGTGTTGATTGTGGATCCAAGTCAAATGAAATCCTTGACAACTTCAATCTTTTCTCCATTTATCATGATGTTGCTTATTGGTCCAGTTGTGAGGAGTTT
>NW_004444163.1:1633498-1662170 GCF_000243295.1 Trichechus manatus latirostris | reverse complement strand
GAGGTGTAATCCATACTGAAGGCTGTAGTCTTTGATCTTCATCAGTAAGTGCTTCAAGTCCTCTTCACTTTCAGCAAGCAAGGTTGTGTCATCTGCATAGCACAGGTTATTAATGAGCCTTTTTCCAATCCTGATGCCCCATTCTTCTTTATATAGCAGCCAAGAGAACCTCTAAACTCATCCAAGCAAGAGTTTATGTGTTGGGAATAGAATGAAGGAAGTGGACCTGGAATGACTTGTTCTTAGCTGCCGTTGAGTTGGCCCTCAACTCATGATGACCTCATGCACAACAGAACAGAATTCTGCCCTGTTCTGCACCATCGCCATGATCTGCTGCAGATCAGACCCTTGTGGTCCATAGCAGTTTTACTGGCTGAGTTTTGGAAGTAAATTGCCAAGCCTTTGTGCCTAGTCCTTCTTAGTCTGGAAGATCTGCTGAAACCTGTTGTCATGGTTTGAATTATGTCCCCCAAAAAATGTGTGTATCAGTTTGGCTAGGCTATGATTCCTAGTACTGTGTGATTTTCCTGTATGTTGTCAACCCTCCTCTATGATGTTAATGAGGGAGGATGGGTGGCAGTTGTGTTAGTAAGGCAGGACCTGATCTACAAGACTGGGTTGTGTCCTGAGGCAATCTCTTGAGGTATAAAACCCAGAAGTGAGCAGTGAGACAGGGGGACCTCATACCATCAAGAAAGCAGTGCCAGGAGCAGAGCGCGTCCTTTGGACAGGGGTCCCTGTGCCAAGAAGCTCCTAGTCTGGGGGAACACCGAGGAGAGGGCTGACAGAGAGGAAAAGCCTTCCCCTGGAGATGACACCCTGAAATTGGACTTTTGGCCTGCTTTGACTGTGAGGAAATAGACTTCTCTTCATTAAAACCATCCACTTGTGGTATTTCTGTTATGGCAGCACTAGATGACTAAGACACCTGTTTAGCTCTACAGCAACACACAAGCCTCCACTGACAGACAGATGGTGAATGAGCCTGAGGTGCATTGGCTGGGAATCGAACCTGGTTTCTTGTCTGGAAGGAGATAATTCTACCACTGTACCACCAGTGCCCATCAACGATTCAGGAAGTGGAATTGTCCTGATGACATTAGCCAATAACATTTGGGAAATGTCATTCTTTGCCTCCAGATGCAGGGCACCTCTGGAAACAATGCTGAAGTCAGTACATGGAGTGACATTAGATAGGAAGGGAGGAAAGTAACAAGAATCACGGTCCTAGGCTGAACAGTGGCTCTGTCACTTGTCTCTGTGACCCCAGTTGGGACGGCTGTGAAAATAAAATGTGATAATATGTTTTTTAAGTTCTCTACAAATAATAGAGTCAGCACCTGGAGTGATGTTGGGTGGTTTGGGTTCCTGCACCCTAAAAGATAAAAACCAAGGCTGGAGAAGGGCACTGAGGTTCTTGAGGAATTGAAAAGATTTCTTTATAGAGACACAATAAAAGTATAAGAGCTATTCTGTCTGGAAAGAACAAAAGCTACAAGGAAGTATGCCAAAGTTCAGGCTTCCTAACATAGGAGTTAAGAGTGGCTCTCAAGTCAGACCACCTGGGTTCAAATCCTGACTGCAGCTTAAGATCTGTATGTTGCCTTGGGAAAGTCACTTAGCATCTCTAAGCCTCATTTTATTTTTATAATGGCATGATAATAATGAGTTGATGGTTGTGAGGATTAAGTGACATAATGCATGGTGAGCACTTAACTAATGCCAGCCATTAGTTATAAAATCACTAACTGGGAAGAGGAGCGGTGGTGGCACAGTGGTTAAGAACTTGACAGCTAACCAAAAGGTCAGCAGTTTGAATCCACCAGCCACTCTTTGGAAACCCTATGGGGGCAGTTCTACTCTGTCCTATAGGGTTGCTGTGAGTCAGAATCGACTCAACCGTAACGGGTAACTGAGAAGAGGGTTATAGGTGCACTTAGTCACCCATCCTGCAAAGTAAGAGCAAGAATACTTCCCATGTACTTAAAGAAATACATGTGTGGCATATAAGAAGAGGTAGAACGACCTGTACACACAGTGGTTTGAAATTAATGAAAATCATCATTCCCAAAAATAGTGCAGACACCTTGGGCTGTCATCCTGCACGTCAGCAGTGGGCTGGAGTTGGTAGCAGCTGCCTCTTTTCTTTTAACTCTTTATTATGGAAATTATCAAACATTCACAAAAGTAAAGGGAATAGTATAATGAACGCCCATGTACTCTCATCCAGCGTCAATAATTATCAACATGTGGCCAATCTTGTTGCATCCTAGCTGCTCCCTTTAGTCTGGGCACACGAACACACCTCCAGTGTGCAGAGCCAAATTCTTCTTGCTCTTCCCTCAGTGAAAATGGAGAACTGCCCATTACCAGTTGCCATCAAATCTACTCAGATTCATGGTGGCCCTGTGTGTGTTGGAGTAGAACTATGCTCCATAGGGTTTTCAATGGCTGATTTTTCAGAAATTGATCACCAGGCCTTTCTTTCAAGACACCTCTGGTTGGACTTGAACTTTCAACCTTTTGGTTCACAGCTGAGTGCGTTAACTTTTGCACCACCCAGGGATTCCCAATGGCCTCTTAAGCATCATTTAATGTCAGTTTAACCTTCTTTTCGCTGGGCTAGATAATCTAAGCTTAGGCAACTTCTTATCAGGAAGCTTTTCTTACTGTTTTTATTTTCTCATTGATTCTTCTCCGAATATTTCCATTTCCTCCTCACCCACAGTAGTCTTTGAACCCAGAAAAAGACACAAGAGCCTTGCAAGGGCCAAACCAGGTATCACTGTGAGGCTAAATTACAGCTGACTCCCAACCCAACTATGTTCTCCTAGCAGCCCTGAACCTTATCGTATTCTCCAGGTCATTTGCACGTCAGTACCATTAACCAGTTACCATTGAGATGACCCTATGTATGTCAGAGTAAAAGTGTGCTCCACTGGGTTTTCAATGGCTGATTTTTTGGAGGTAGATCACCAGGCCTTTCTTCCATGGCACCTCTGGGTGCACTGAAACCTCCAACTTTCGGTTAGCTGTCAAGCACATTAACTCTTTGCACCACAAAGGGACTCCCACTTGCACACAGTGGTGCTTAATAACGATTCACCACTTAACAAGCCTCTTGAATTTCATTGAGGGAAGGAATAGGGAAAGGAGAGAGGAAGGGAGAGCACTCAGCTTTGCCTCCATTTACATGGAGAGGCTGTTACTGCTGGAGACAGCCCAGGGCAGCTGTGTGTTCTGGACCAAGGGCGTCCCCTGCACAGTACACACCCTGAATCCCACATGGTAGTGTATCTGTCCTCACCGTGAGAGGAGGAAGCGCCTTCTGATGACACACTGAAACTACACAGGTCATCGGATCCCTTGTGGCTTCACTGTCACCAGAAACACCTCCCCACCAAGATACAGCTGGATCGTGTACTGCATGTCTTTAGTTGGAGACTAATTTGTGGGGTTGGCAGCCCAGAATGTAGTTATTGCAAATGATACTAATCTCTGAGCTCAATTCCAGAGTGAAAATGCTTCTACAGATGCCATAATTACATGTAGCAGATACTTATTATGCATTTACTATATGCAAGACACTGCGTGGACTGGCAAAACATGCCCAAACCCTAGAAGATTATCACAATTGTTTGCATTTGCGTTGGGCTTTACATCTTGCATCTATCCTATTAACAGAGAAAGTTTATGGAATGCCCACTGTGCACAGACACATCTCCGTGAAGACCTCCAAAAGACACTCTGAGTGTTGTTACCATTCTCTGCTTTTCGGATGAGAAGACCGAGGGTTTGCTATATTTGATAGATTGCCCAAGAGTCCACAACTAGTGAGGGCAGAACTGGATTCAAATCCAGGACTGTCTGATTCTCCAGTCCATGGATGTAACCATTACACAACACTGTCTCTCAACTCTTGTTATCACTTTGTGAGGTAATCATTATTCTTCCCCTCTCACACATGAGATACCAATGCCCAAAGAGGCTTTCCCTCAGTTGCAGTTAGTAGGGAGCAGAGCCAATGCTCTAAGCCAGATCCCCTGACCCCAGCTCCAGTGTGTTTATTAGTGCTCTCCCCAGAGGATGCCCGGGCTGCCGAAGGAGCAGGCCTACCAGAGCTCGGTGTCCATTGCTGAGATGGGATTGAATTGCAGGACCCAAGCCAGACTTTACCCCTGGCACGTTGCTCAGGCCAGTTGCCAGGGGCAAGGTGTTTTCCACATTCACAGGCACAATGTTCCCTCAGTTGTTGTTGTTGCTAGAAGCTGTCCAGTTGGCCCCAGACTCACGGTGACCCCGTCCACAATGGAACAAAACGCTTCCAGTCCTGTGCCATCACCATGATTGGTTGCAAATCAGAACATCATGATCTACAGGGTTTTCACTGGCTGATTTTCAGAAGTAAATCATCAAGCCTTTCTTCCTAGTCCTTCTCAGTCTGCAAGCTCCACTGAAACCTGTTCAGCATCATAGCAACGTGCAATCCTCCACGGACAGATGGGTGGTGGCTGCACATGAGGTGCATTGGCTGGGAATCAACCTGGGTCTCCTGCATGGAAGATGAGAATTCTACCACCGAACCACCACTGTCCCCGCCCTCATACCCTCAGTTACACCCACATAACTTTATTGTTATGCTGTTGACCTAAGCCTCCAAAGCTACAAAGACCTCTGCTCAGCCAGTGCTACCTGTCTGAGGGCACTTGGCTAATTATGTTACCCTCCATGAATGAGAGACCAAATTCCACCCTTCTGTTTATAGTTTGGAGAGACAGAAGAGGCAGTCCCCCCAAAGGAACCTATTGACATGGTTCAAGAGAAGTTTAGAATCCAGACTCCACCCAAATTCCACCTGGAGATAGGTAAGCTCGGTTCTTTCCATTCCCAGAAAGTCCACTTTCAGCAATGCACTGAAGGCTAACCTAGCAGGCTTCAGCAAGATGAGCCCGATGCTTGGGTTTTAAGTTCCTGGTCCAAACTCTACTTCTGTCACCCTAGGTGAGCTGGGGACAAGTCACTAGAACATACTAGTCCACGTTCTTGGCCAATAAGATTCAAATACTTACTTACCCCTGTTGCCAGTTTCTTTGGAAGGTTGGAAAAATAGTCAACCTTGTGAAATATACTTAGTTACCTAGGGCTGTTGTAACAGAAATACCACAAGTATTTGGGTGACCTTAAGGAACAGAAATTTATTTTCTCACAGTTCTGGAAGCTGTAAGTTCAAATTAAGGTCTAAGCCATGTTGATGCCTTCCTTCTAGGTAGTCCCAGGCATTCCTCGGTTCCTTTATTTATAGACAATCTTCACATGGTGTCTGTTCCCCCTCCTCCCTGTGCATGCCTCTGTGTCTAATCTGCTCTTTTTATAGCTCAGAAGTGATTAGATTTAGAACCCACTCTACTCTAATTAACGCAACAAAGAAAACTTTCTTTTCAAACAGAATTACATCCACAGGTCTAGGGATTACGACTACAGCACACATTTTGGAGGGACACAATTTAATCCATAACACATGCTTTGAGATCATAAGAGGAAAGAGGTCAAAAAACGTCTTATATTATCATCATCCCTGAGAGAGGCATATAAAGCTTTTCACCATGGATGACTAAGGTACAGTTGAGTGAATATCAGTATTTCAGGGTCTGTCAAGGGGGATACATACCGGCAGGTAGGTGGGAGGGACTCTGTGTTGCCTCCGGGGTTTATGCCACTGCTGTTCACAGCACTTCACTTTTTCAGAAAGAGAATAAACAATTGGAGTACTTAGCCAAGACCAAAATGCTTTTAAGTTACACTTGGCACCATTTATCTCATCATAATCCTATCCATTAGATATTATTCCATTCTACAGAAGAGGCAACTGGGTCCCAAAAAAGTGAACTCCCTTGTCTTGCACTGAGGAGGATCTTCTCCCATAATCCCAGGCAGCTGTCTAGATGTGCCACAGCCCCAGGAGATAAGAAGCAAGGGTGTCTTCTCCCCTCCTGCAGAGCGCCTTCTCTGTCCTCCAACCTTCTAGGCCATCTGCCCACATGAGGCTCATTCCAGTCTGAGGCCAGTTGTGACTGATCTGGGAAATGCTGGCAGTCTGGCCGTCAGTTGGCTTCAGTGCCACCAACAAAGCCCACCTCCTGGCTCCAGCCTGCCTTATAATTAGGTGTTTTGATTGGGCACTCTCTTTATACTCGCCAGCAGTGTTGTGCCGGCTTGGGCATCACCACACAGTGTCTGCCTGGCTGCAGCCCTACTCTCCCCTGGGAAGATGGTGTTTATTATGAAGGAGATGAAGTCTGGGGCCACACACCCAGGCCTTGTGCAATTGTTGGAGAGCCTGGGCCCATCTTTCCAGATGATTTTGACTAGTAACTGTGCTCCACTTTTGCCTAGAATGCTTTTTTAAGTACCTGAGCTGCACATCACACCTATCATCGCAGACTCATTGACGTTCTCCATTGAGAGAAGCCTCTCAATGTGTAGTTGGAGTCATAGAGGTATGATCCAGGGTGAGACCAATTGCTGCAACCAAAAAGAGTCGGATCTCTAAAGTAAAGCCTCATAATCAACTAAAATGCTATGTTCCTTTGATTGGGCTGGAATTCGATCAGCCTGTTGTTGTTAGCTGCATTGAGTCTGCCCCCGACTCATGGCAACCCCGTGTGTTACCGAGTAGAATTGTTCCATAGGGTTTTCTTGGCTGTAATCTTTACAGAAGCACATTTTCAAGCCTTTCTTCTGCGGAGCCACTGGGTGGGTTCGAACCGCCACCCTATCGCAAACTGCTTGCATAACCCAGGCTCCTTTATATCGACCATTTTGTTTATATAACAAAATGGGAAAATGAATTCATATTACTTCATAGACACAAGGTATATGAAATTTTTATTCTAAAACATGGGATCTATTGAAGGATAAGCATAGGCCACCTGGGCAAACCTGGTGATGCTGTCTCTTGAAACCTGATTGTCTCCTTGTTCCCCTACCCATCTGGCCCCATCTAAGCCTACAGGCCCGTCATCAACCACCTTGCCGCACCCCAACCAACCAGCATTGCTTGAGCTCCTAAGGTGTCCGATGTTGCAGAGATGAAACACATGCAGCAATCAGAGAACAAGCTCATGTGGGAGAATATGTTACAATGTGCAAGACTAGAAGGGCACCCAGAATCCCAGGGTTTACCAGGGATGGCCTTACAGACAGGAGAACTCGAGGGAACAGGTACAGTTTGGAGAGGTGAAAGGAGGAAGGGTATGGCTGAGGCAGGGGCTTATTTGTCACAGGAATAAGATTCTTCACCTCCAAGTGGGGAGGTAAGGGTGGGAACACTGAAGACCGGGCTGATGGGCCAGGAAGGTCGCATCTGATAGTCATGAAATAGAAGTTTCCTAAGCAAATGGAGGCATGTCATAGCACCGAACACTAGAAGAAGGAGATTGGTGTTGATCTTACAGTCAGTGTAAAGCCATTTTAGACTTTGGAACAGAGGGGCTTGACTATAGTGTTATTTTAGCAGCTGTATTTCCCTGGAGGTGTGCATGATGGATTGAAGTAACCATCCCAAGGCAGGTAGGACAGTGGAAGGAGGCAGCACAATATTCTCAAGGGTTATTGACCTTGAAGGCAAGATCAGTAACACAAACATTTATGCAACTCTTTATAGTTTCCAAAGTGCTTTATGTTATATTATCTCATTGGATTTATACATACAGCCCCTTGAGGATAGTATCATTACTCCCATTTTACAGCTGAATAGACTTGAAACTCAAAGGGACTAACTCATCCCCACTTGCCCTTCTGACTGGGACATGGAATAGAACCTGGGTCTTCTCTTCCCAAATCCTCTGCTCCTTCCAATATATTTAACCACTTCTCTTACTGTTTTTGCTTTTCATGTTCTCTCTTAGTACCCAGCCTCGGGAAGTACCCAGTGAATGCTCAGACATGTTACAGAGTGAACACTAGAAGAAACTTGAGTTTCTTGCAAGAAATCTGCTGTGTGGTTTGGAATTACTGGCATGACTGTACTGATATTACAGTAATCTCCAACTTGTCTTACCTGCCTATCTAGAAATCCAATAAATGCACTCAGTAAATTAAGTGCCAAGTATGTGCCAGGCACTTCTCTAGGTATTTGAGATGCAGAAATGAACAAGGCAAAGTTTTTACCCTCGTGGAACTTACGTCCTTGTGCAGAAGATGGAAATGCTCCATATTGCACTGTCCCACATGATAGCCTGGTCACTAGCACTTGAAAAGTATCTAGTGCGAGGAGAAACTGAATGTTTTATTTTATTTAACACATGGCTATTGTCTTGGACTCATGGCAACCCCATGTGTTACAGAGTAGAACTGCTACATAGGGTTGTCTTGGTTGTAATCTTTATGGAAGCAGATTGCCAGGCCTTTCTTCCGTGGCACCACTGGGTACGTTTGAACCACCAGCCTTTACGTTAGTAGTCAGAATTGACAGCAGCAGGTTTGGTTTTGGTTGTATTGTATTGGACAGTGCAGCTCTCGTGGTTTTACAGAGCAAGGTGAGAGGAGCTCCAAATCTTATCCCCAATTGCTAAGAAAGACAAACCGCAAGGGAGAATCAGTCTTTCCCTTGGGGTAATGGAGGCTGCCTTCCTGGCATTTCACTGCCACTCCAGAAGTGAGGGTGACCCTTTTAGCCACCTCTGTTCTTCTCCTTAAGGCGATTATCTTCCTGAGGTGCTAAATTTGCCCCCCTCCCCCGAAAAATCATTCTGTTCCGATCTCTGCAATGGGACACAGAAGAGTAATTAGGGGAGTGGCACCTGTGTTGTATCCGGGGAGAGGCAGGAGGGCTCAGACGGTGCATGAGTGGCTTGGAGAGAGGGATGACACAGAGGAGGCTTGAGGCTGCCCCTCTGTAGGGAGGGCCTGAGTTTGAGATGGCTGATTTACACAGCGTTGGGTATCATCGGCACGGCTCCTGCTTTAGGGTCTGGCATTTGTTCTCACTGAGGATTCTCCATTACTCTCCCCTTGGAGAAGACAAACTGCAGGGGGGAACCAGTCTTTTCCCTTGGGGTAATGACAGCTGCCTTTCTGGCATCTCACTGTTTTATCCCTTGTGCCTCTGTTCTGTCCACTCATTGCTGTCTAAGGTTAAAAGCAAACAGCCCCATTTCCTTTTGGTGGAAGAAGAGAATCCACAGCACACAGAAGTCCATAGGCTATTAAAGCTGGAAGGGGCCTTTGAGATCCATGTAAGCCCCTTTCATTTTCCAGATGGGGAGACAGTCCCATGGAGGTTAGGGGACTTGCCCAAGGCCCCACAGTTAGTGGCAGAGCCAGCTAGAACACTGGCTGTACCTCCGGCTCAGTTCTTCCCCCAAGGCTGCATGGCAGACAGGCGGGGGGCAGGGCAGAGGGGGTGGTGAAGACACAGGTTGGAGTGGTGGAACAAGCACAAGACCAAGATTCAAAAGCCCTGGGTTCTCATTTAAGCTCTGTACCAACTCACCATGACCTTAAGTCAGTTTTCTTCCATAAGCCTCAGTTTCCTGCTCTATAAAGTGGGTAGAGGTTAGACTACATGATTTTCCCCCTTCACACTTCAGCTCTTCAGCTGTGGACATCACTATTACCCATTACCAAATTTTTCATCACCCTTAACAGAAGCTCAGTATCCCCTAAGCAATGAGTTCCTCTCCGCCCCTCCCTCCCACCCCTGGTAACAACTGATAAATGCTGGTCTGTATGCATTTGCCTATTCTGGATATTTCATGTAAGTGGGATCATACAGTATTTGTCCTTACGTGTCTGGCTTATTTTACTCAGCATAATGTTTTCAAGGTTCATCCACGGTGTAGCATGAGTCAGAGCTTTATTTTTCTTTATGGCTGAGTAGCACTCCATAGCATGTATGTACCACATTTTGTTTACCCAGTCATCGGTTAATGGACACTTGGGTTGTTTCCACCTTTTGACCATGATGGATAGTGCTGCAGTGAACAGGAGTGTACATGTACCTGTGCCTGTTAAGCGCCACATGTCATGAGGCGAATGCTCATTGTCATCCTCTGACAGCATATTACCATGGATTCCATTTAACAGATAAGCACAAGGATTTTGCACCTCCTCTCTCTCAGCTTTTCAGTGTCCTACCTCATCCATAAACAAGACTCAGATCACCCAGCTAGCAGCTGGCCATTTGACTTGTAGCCTTCGGTAGAAAGAGCCTGAACCTGTTAGACACTTTTTTTTTTTTTTTTAAGGAAAATGAGGATCAGGTTATGGAGGGGGGCAACTGGGGCCAGAGGGCTTGGCCACTCAGAGTGATGGTCTGCCCCAGGGCCTTTGCCCAAGCAGCTTTGAAGAGCCTCTCATGTTAATGAAAATCCCTCTGCAGGGAAAGGGCTGCCTTAAGTTTCTGAATACTGCCAAGTGGTTCTCAGCCCTGAGCTAGCTAGTTCTCTTCTTTCCATCCCACCAGGAAGGTTTCCCAGCCCAGGAGGAAGCGAGGCAGTGGGGAGTAACTCATTTAGGATCCTCCTCTGGCCTGGGGGCAGCCGTCAACTCAGGCTCTGTCACTGAGGCGCAAGGTCCTATTATTCTGTTTAGAAACAAACAAAAAAAAACAGAAAACACTTTTGTAAATCTCGTGGCTAAAGACAAACCTGATATAAACCCACCCACTGCCCTCAAGTCGATTCCAACTCCTACCGACCCTATAGGACAGAGTAGAGCTGCCCCATAGGGTTTCCAAAGCTGTAAATCTTTACAAAAAGTAGACTGCCACGTCTTTCTCCCTCCGAGCGGCTGGTGAGTTCGAACCGCTGACCTTTCAGTTAGCTGAGCGCTTTGACCATTGTGCTACCAGGGCCCCTTCTGGTATAAACGTAGGTAATTAATTATAATTTGCCTTTTTTTTTTTACTCGCTGGTTAATTAGATTGTCTATTTTCTGGGGTCTGAAGCTAATTACAGAGCTCTTTTGTGTCCAAACATTGCAATGGCTCTCGCCCTGTTACTGCGGAGGGGGCTGGACACACGTGTTCCTGGGCAGTTTGTGAGCTGGTTAAGGAAGAGGGTCAGTAATCAGGATGGAAGGAATCACGCCTGACATTGAGGCACTGCTACGTTGGCCTAACAGGAATCAAGGCAAACTACAGTTAGGCGTGGAATTTACATGCGGCAGTAAAAATGAAGTGTGTGAAAAATTTCTAAGAGCTTTTGGCCTTGGAACCCAGGCAACGTTATCTGGAGCTGAGTCAGGTCCTCTTTGTGCTCCAGAATGGAGGACTTTGTCTAGAGAACAAGGGCCAGAATCGGAGTCGATTCTCAAGCGCGTACCTTTGTTGGCTTAGTCTTAATGCCGCCTTCCTCCCTAAGCCTCAGTTTCCTGTCTTTAAAAATTACTTGCCCTAAGGATTAAATAAGAATTCATTACATGAGCAAAGATGCTGAGCATAGTACTTCCAAACACTTCCTTCTTTTCCTGTCTCATCCCCATGGCACCCCCATTTATTTCCAGTATCTAGTTCCTAAATATCAGGGAAGGGGACTTGCTTGCCTCTTTCCAGTCCCCCTCCCACATCACAATGGTTCTGGCTGCTGTCCAAGGCTGTGGTGCCCCAGTGCAGAGGGCTGCGGTGGGGCCTGGAGACGCCCAGCGTGGAGGAAGCCGAAGAAGGAAGTTGGACCCTGGGGCGGAAGGGCTAAGCTCTGACAAGGAACAATCAGTCCACCCTGCCTTGACCACGCTGCGGGGGCCAAAGGAAAGCCACGGGGTTCTTTTTTAATGCTGCTCCCCATGAACAGAGCCCCACGTCCTCTCAGAAAATTAGTACTTACCAGGAGCTCAAGGAATTGTATTAGATCCAAAGGAAATTAAACAGCGCATTCAATGCAAAACATCGAAGAGAAGCATTGTATTCAAAACGTGGAAGAGAAGCAGCATTGTAATGTGCACAGGGCTGAGACTGGGGAGTTAGGGAGCCTGGCTTCCATTCCTTGTCAAGTCACTTTACCTCTGCGGGTCTTAGTCCCTCATCTGCAACATGAGAGAATTGAACTAAGTGATCATGATCTCCAAGCCTGAAGTTCTGTGAGCATTATATCCTAAACATCGCACCTTAAAGCATGTACTATTATCACATCCTACAATCATATCCCTAGATGACTTTGCTTACACACACACACACACACACACACACACACACACACACACACACGCACGCACACACACACGCTATCACATTCAGGAGTACCTGACACAGTACTGGGCATTAGTAGACATCAGGTAAATCTGTATATTCCAGGTTATGTGATATTAGACAAATTAAAAAAAAAAAAAAATCCAGTTGCTGTGTAGTCAGTTCCAACTCAAGGCCACCCCGTGTGTGAGAGTATAGAACTGAGTTTTCAACGGCTGATTTTTCAGAAGTAGATCGCTAGGTCTTTCTTCTGAAGCACCTCTGGGTAGGCTCCAACCTCCAACTTTTTGGTTAGCAGTCAAGCAGGTTGTTTGTATCACGCAGGAACTCCGTAATATTAGACAAAGGGGCTATATTTTCCCTATCCATAATATAAAATGAATAATTGCTTTCCTGTCCCTGCTTCCTTCCTTCCTAAGGTATTGAGGGAGGAAGGCTCACCTGGTGTAAGGGCTGTATGCCCTCAGAAGCCCAATGGCAAGAGAAGACCTTGTTGAAAAGCTTTCAGTGAGGTTTCCTCAGGCGCCTGGGTCTGACAAGGACTTTGAGTGTGTTTACTGCACAACAAAGCTCGTGTTGCCTGAGTCCATAAGCTGATGAGCAGAGGGAAGGGGAGGATGTGACAAGGGGTGGGAGAGACAGCCTGGGGGAGTATAGTTTGGCCAGCGGACAAATTGCTACCTGGAGAGTTTTGGACCTCTCTCACTTCCTGGGGTGTTTGGTGAAGTCCCATTTATAATGTATAAAGTGCCCTATAAAAGGGGAAGCAGTAAATCATCTCAGGAAATTGAGTCTGACCTTTCGTAGCAGCTTAGCAGTGTTGGAACAGGCTCGGTAAAATTTCCTGGGATTCCAGCTGCAGAGTAAACATCCCAAGTATTAGCCAAGAACTTCTTTACCAAAGATTCCATCCAAGAAAATCCCAAAGAAAGAGGCTTACCCTTAGAGTCAGAGAAAACTGGGGAGCGCTGACAGTGATTGGGGGTCAGAGGGGCAACAGTGGCTGGGTAACACAGACCTTGTGCCAGGCACTGAGTTAAAACCAAAACCAAGCCAAACCCATTGCTGTCAAGTCGATTCTGACTCATAGCAACCCTATAGTACAGAGTAGAACTGCCCCATAGGGTTTCCAAGGAGCAGCTGGTGGATTCAAACTGCTGACCTTTTGGTTAGCAGTCTGAGCTCTTAACCACTGCGCCAGCTGCTTTTTTACATCATTTCACATAATCATAACAAATTGGTGTGATCACCCTTATCTTCTATACACGGGGACTGAGGCTTAGGAAGGTTAGATCATTTACCTGAGGTCACACAGCTTGGGGAGGGGCACAGTTTCCAACTCTTCTCTGTCTGATTCCACAGTCTAGATCTTTCCATTACATTCCACTTACCTCCCTAAATGACCAAGCTATGACTCCTGGTCTAGGGTGACCTAATTCAAGTTTGGCTGGTGACAGACATGAGATAGGAGTGGGATTCATGATGAAGGAGTCAGATTAGCTGGTGTCAGTTGGTTCTGGGATTGGGGCCCTCCATCTCTTGCATTAAATGCCTAGATTACTCCTTAGTGCTGAGGCTGGTCACACCAGCTCATACCAGAAGATGCTGAATGAATGTTACTTTCCTGCCTATTTTCCTCTTTCCTGAAAAGCTGGATGAATTCATTTTCTATTAGTCAGCAAGATAAACTTAGTGGCTTAAACAAACACACATTTATTATCTCACAGCTTCTGTGGGTTCTCTGCTCAGGATCTCACAAGGTTGCAATCAAGGTGTGGGGTTCTACTGCATTCTCATCTGGAGGCATGACCAGGGAAGGATCCACTTTCAAGCTCATTCAAGTTTTTGGCAGAATTGATTTCCTTTTGGTTGTATGACTGAGGGCCCAGCCTTTTAGCTGGATTTTGGCTGGGGTTTTGAATCTTCTCAAGAGTTTCAGTTGGTGGGACTGAACTGCACAGTGGATGATTTCTCTTTAGTGGTGCCCCCTCCCTATGTTTTCCTTCCAAGGTTCACCCAGGAATCCTATGATAGTAACCCATCCTCCTGATGGGAAACCCTCAGCTTAATTCCCCAAATCCAGGACTTATTTTTGTTTATCCACATACTCATTGAAACTGACTCAGTCATTCGATGGGAGTGGGGAAAGGTGGCAGGAGGGTGTATCTATTTGAAAATCAGACCTGAGTTTGATCCCAGATCTGTTGCTGACCTACTGTGTTGTCTTAAACAATGTTCTTAATCTTTCTACGGTGGAGTACCATAATGTGTAAAATGGAAGCAGTAATACCCACCCTGCCATACTGGTGTAATGATTACATAAAATACCTGTTAATTTCATTTTATGGGCCTGTCTATGGTTTGGCTGAAGGTTGGTCTTCAGGAAGGGCTTCAGTTCCAGTTCAGAAGGATGTCTTAGGGCCATAGTCTCAGGGGTTCTTCTAGTCTCTGTCAGACCAGCAAGTCTGGTCTTCCTCGTGAATTTGATTTTTCATTCTGCAATTTTTCTCCCACTCCGTCTGGAACCTTCCATTGTGATCCCAGTCAGAGCGGTTGGTAGTGGTAGCCTGGCACCATCTAGTTCTTCTGGTCTTGGGGTTCTGTAGGCTGTGGTTCATGGGGTTCACCAGTCCTGTGGACCATTCGCTCCCTTGGGTCTTTGGTTTCTTGCTTCTCCTTTGCTCCAGGTGTAAGAGATGAATAGTTGTATCTTTGATGGCAGCTCGCAAGCTTTTAAGACCTCAGATGCTACTGACCAAAGTAGGATGCAGAACTTTGTCTTTATGAACTATGTTGTGCCAATTGACATAGATGTCCCCAAGTCTGTGATCCTTCAAAGATACCTATAAATTTCATAGCACGTAATAGATATTTGATTAATGTTAGCATCCTTTCCTTTCCAGTATCTGTTTGTGGAATTGAATTGGTAATATGATGGCTTCCCTTAAGGGCAGTGGCCATGTTTCCTTTCTTTATATTCACAGCCCTTAACACAGTGCCTGGAAACAGAGCTTGGGTTGATATATGCTTGTTGAAGGAATGTTTAATTGAATGAATGAATGCATGCATGCATCTGATGCTATTGGATAGAGAAAGCAGTACAGTCATGTTTTGTGGAAAGTTCCTACAGAAGATCATCACTTGGTCAGTCCACTTGATTTTACCATGATCCAGAAACAGAGAGGTCCCTGCTGATACTGACATCCATCCCACCCACCTCCTGACTCTCAGGAGGGTATGTGGCCCAGTGGCTGAGTACATACTTGAGTGCCAGACCCTCCTCTCTTTAGCTGTGTGGCCTGGAACAAGTTACACAACCTCTCCACCCCACACTTTCCTCACTGTTCAGCGAGGAAAATGATGGCAGCTACCTCAAAGGGTTGAGTGAGGATTGAGTGAGATTCTTCATATTTAAAATGTTTAACACGGTGCCTGGCTCCTAGTAACCAAAACAAACCCACTCTCATCAAGTTGATTCCAACTCATAGCAACAATATAGAACAGAGTAGAACTGCCTCATAGGGTTTCCAAGGCTGTAAATCTTTACGGAAGCAGACTGCCATGTCTTTCTCCTGCGGAGTAGCTGGTGAGTTCAAACCACTGACCTTTTGGTTCACAGCTGAGCGCTTTAACCACTGTGCCACGAGGGCTTCTTGGCAAACAAGGAGCTCCTAGTAAACACCCAATAAACGTTAGCTAGTAAATTACTAATCAGGAAAAGTTACAGACTGGTGACAGTCGCTCCATTTGGTCTTTGTACTTTTCTTTGACCCACCAAGGTTGTGAGTCGTAGTCTCTCATGTAGCTTTGGGCTTAAACCATTTCCCAAGAACTAAAAATCATCCATGTTTAAGTATTTTTAGCTGATTCTAGTGGCTTAGAGAGGGAGGAGGTGGAAATGGGAGAAGAAAAAAAATGAGTTTCTGTTGTCATCTGCAACCTGAAATGACTTTTCATTTTCATCTGTTTCTCCCAGATCCCTTTTTTTTTTTTTTTTTTTGTGGGATGGGAGTGAAGGCTGTTCCCTCTCTAAGTTTAAGCCCCACTTGCCAATTGTTGTGGTGGAGATTAACCTCAGGAGACCCTCACTGCTCCAGAAAGGGCAGGCTAGGGTTCTGGCACATCTCAGTCCTACACTAATGCATGCCTCTGAGCAAGTCTTTTAACCTCTCTGTTGCCTGCCTTCCTCGTCTGGGAAATAAAAATAACAGCGTTGTTCTGCTGACGTCACTGGCTGTTGAGGATCCACAAGATGAGTCTATAGACGTCTTAAGGAAAACCTCAGCATTGCCATTGTGCTGGTGTTACACAGCATGTGTGAGAGATCGCGTCCTGGACTGCTGGCGTGTTCAGCCTCCCTGAGGGCACCGTTGCCCTCTCTGTGCTCTGTATCTTCACAGAAACGTTCTTGGCTTTGACAAACTGTTGGTACTTCCCCATCGGGCGGCCAGTCTTGAAAGGAGTCTCGCTCTGTGTGGCTCTCTATTAACCTACTACCTTCCAGCCTCCCATGGGGACACAACCCCTTTTATTCAGAGGACACTTCGCCCCCAGACCAGCTGGACTTTGCTCTGCAGGGGAAGCAGAGACTCTACATAACAGACGCTGCTCTTCCAGGGTTGCCTTATTTCCATGGTTTTCTGTGGAACCCGTAACCTAGAAACAGAATCTCCTGGACTGACAAAGAGTCAGAAAATGACGCCTTGAACATGAAATTGAACTGACATTCCATTCCCAGTTACCTCTCAGAGGAAAATTACATGAAGGCACACAGGACTGGTAACATCATGCAGAGGAGATAAGCATAAAAATATAAGTAATACCCATATTTATTGAGCATCTATTGTGGGACGGAAGGTCCTGGGGGGCGTTAACGGTTTGCTCTCAACTATTAACCTAAAGGTTGGTGGTTCGAACCCACCCAGCAGCGCCATGGAAGAAAGCCTGGCAATCTGCTTCCACAAAGATTACAGCCGAGAAACCCTATGGAGGGCAGCTCTACTCTATAACACGTGGGGTCGCCATGAGTCAGAATCTACTAGAGGCAAAGAGTTTGGTGTTTTGTTTTTTTCTTATGGGAAGGGGACTGTGCAAAGTGTTTTTACAGCATCCATGATCTCATTTAATCTGACTCTGGGGATAATTGTGCCCCTGGCATGCTCTGTTACCTTGAGCAAAACAGAGGCAGTTTCAAATCCTGTTTCTCAGGGAATAATAATAGTTCAACATGCACAATGGATTTAACTTTTAAAACTTTTATCCTATTCCCCTGGGAGGCTGTTCTGGCAGGGCGTGAGGGTCGCTATTCTGCAGAACAAGACACAAATGCTCCACAGACAGTGCCAGTGACTTAGGATCTGAGGTCTTAGAGGGAAAAATACCTGCTCATCCTCTCCCCGGTGCCCAGTGACTGTAGACACTCCAGCTCCGGCTGTCAGACCTCTTGGATACCTTCACTGAGTGGAAACTTACTCCCTCCATAGACAGCATAGGTTCCCACAGCAATGGAAGATATTGTTTCCATGTGGTCTCTCCTCTGCTCAGACCCTCTCAACGACACCCCACTTCCTTTCTTATAGAATCTAAACTCTTCTTCCTGGCTCTGGACCACCTGGGTGGCCTGTCCTCCTCTCTAGTGAAAGCTCTCCAACAGACTTCCCCTATAGCAGGCACCCATCTCTGGCTTGCTTCCACCCTGTACCTTTCCTTGTATTCCTGCCTTTATCTGGAAAGCTCTTTTCTGTACCCAAATCCTACACACGCCTCCAGACTGTCCCAGGTCGTTGCAGATTGTTTTAGCAGAGATGGGATCTGGGTATTCTGGTGCCCTTACTTGAGATATTTCTATTACTATGGAACTTATTACAGACATTTATTCTAGGAAAACTGCAAAGAGTAATTAGATAATATGCCTAGGTGTGTGTGCAAATGTTATTTTTATCAGTACCTAGTAGATGCCAGACACTGTGCTGAAGCTCTTCAATACATTATCTGATATTAATGATCATTCCGCCCTGTAAGGTAGGTACCATTATCCCCATTTAAAAGATTGGGAAGCTGATTCTTAGAGAGGATAATTAACTCGTCCACAGTCCTGAAGCTAATAAGAGATATACTCCCAAGGATGTGCTCTTTCTACACTATAAACATTCCAACCTGCTTTGTGCAAAAACTTGTTGATCTTGGAGGAGGAAAAGTATTGTCTA
Organism: Trichechus manatus latirostris; assembly: GCF_000243295.1. NCBI lineage: Eukaryota > Metazoa > Chordata > Mammalia > Sirenia > Trichechidae > Trichechus > Trichechus manatus. Next base: position 1,643,777 of record NW_004444163.1, on the reverse strand, counting down.
GATCCCAGAGAGACTGTTAACAGAGGCAAATAGAAATGTGTTTTATTATATCACTACCCATGGTCTAATGGCTGGCTTCCCAATTACAAATGGCTGCCTCCCCTACAGTCGAGGCCAGAGCTCCAGCCCCTTTTCAGCAAGAACAAAACAAGACCTCCCCAGATGGGTTGCTGGGCCCTGCTACATAAAAACATCAGGGAATCTAAGCAGCATTTTCCCCTGCTAACCACTCCTGGAGGAGAGCCTCTTAATGGGCTTTTTATGGGTTGGAAAGTAGAGTCTTGTTGCTAGAAGGAAGAAAGGGGCATCACTGCACGTTGGAGTCCTTCAGCTGCAAGGCCTTCTTAAGCCCCCAAATAGCTCAGTAATTGTTTCTTCCTTCCCTGATTAGCTTTTTGAAAAAGCCCAGAGCATTATCTGTTGGTCGGCCTTGGTGGTAGCATCCCCAGCAGGCTTACGATCCCATTGATTGTTAGATGAGCATCTCGAAAATAGGCCGCAACAGCTGAAAGCTCTAAGCCATTAACCCCAGCTAACTGAAAGGTTTCACCACCAGGGGACTGAGTCTGAAATTGGGTCTTTATGATCAATATATCTTCCTCCATTAGGTTCATTTCCTCTAAAGGAGATGGGCAGGGCCATTATGGTTTATGTTTATTGACAAGCCTCTCCACTGCCCTTTCTCCACTTCATGGGAAGGAAGCCAGGGGTGCAGAGACTTGGAAGATTAGGTTGTTGAACTGAACAGCCCAGGCACATTGCAAGCTTGTTTTACTGGCCTTGGCAACAAAAGGTAGCTGGGATTCCTTATGTGAAACTGACAGAATAAATCATTTTATTACATAGGAAAGAATGATCAGCTCTGCCAGGTAAAGAAAAAGGGTATAGTTTGCACACAGTTTGGACACATGGAAGAACTTTCCAAGTGCAAGGGCCATTAGGCACCAGGGGACATTGTTGATTCTTCTTTTCTTAAGGTCTATAAAGAGAGCAAAAATGCCTTCAAAGGTTAAACCAAAAAACCAAACCCATTGCCATCAAGCCATCAAGTCAATTCTGACTCATGGAAACCCCATGTGTTACAGAGTAGAACGGAGCTCCATAGGATTTTCTTGGCTGAAATCTTTATGGAAGCAGATCACCAGGCCTTTCTTCCATGGCACCACTGGGTGGGTTTGAACCACCAACCTTTAAATTAGTAGTCAAGTGCAAACCGTTCGTGTTATCCAGGAACCTTTCAAAGGTCAAGGATACAACCCTGTCTGGCCATAAGGAGGAATGGACAGGATGGCCTCAAGATCCTTTCCAGCTGTGGAATCACTGTTTATCCCTTATAGTTGCTTCTGTTGGACTCAAAACACTTTCTAGATGTCACATCTTTCTGTCTCAGCCTCCTTGTGGGATCAAACATCACCTCTTCTTTGAAGATGAGAAAACTGAAGCACTAAATTGGGAAATGACTTCCTTCAGGGAAAGGGCACCTGAAAACCATGTCCATGTTGTAGCTCCTGCAAGGACCCAGTACGGTGACAGTATTTGGCCAGCCCCAGTGTTCCTGTGGGATCCTGGTGGCACAGTGGTTAAGAGCCACAGCATGCTATAGCTTTGAACCAAAGAGGTTGGCAGTTCAAATCCACCAGCCATTCCTTGGAAACCCTATGGAACCGTTCGATTGTCTACTCACTGGCAAAGGGTTTGGTTGTTTTGTTTTTGTTTTTGTTTTTTGCGGGGGTGGTGGTCGTGTTTAATGTTCCTGTAGCTACAAAGGCTGAGCTAAAAAAAAATACCTCCTACCCTCCTTAGCTTGTGTGGCTCTGAGCTGCTCCATAAATGCTTCCCACACACCCCTTTGGCTTCTGACTGTCCATTAAAAGTGGAACACAGTATCTAGGGATCTTATAGGGCACTGGTAGCTGAGAAGGTGACCACATCAGAAAGTGAAGCCTGGTTTACTGGGCAGTGACAGATGAGAGGAGCTGCAGTATGTGAATTCAAGGAAGTAAGTTGGCCGCTGCCACTGGAGTGCCTGGTGTCATGTCCGCCCTGGGTTTTGTGTCCTCCCACCCCCTCCTCATACCTCATTGCTCCTGATGGAGTTCTGTGCATGGGGGATACTCCATCCCTGGAACTGGCCTAGCACAATAGGAAAGAAGAGGAAGCATACTGATTACAGTTTGGGGGGAACAGAACATCCACCCAAGGAGAAAGGTGGAATCCAAGAAGGATGGTGTCTTAGTTACCTAGTGCTGCCATAACAAAAAAATATCACAAGTGGCTGGCTTTAAAGAATAGACATTTATTTCCTCACAGTTCTGGAGGCTAAAAGTCCAAATTAGTGTCTCAGCCATGTTAACTGCTTTTGTGGGCCTCTTTCCTACTTTCTGGTGACTGCCACATTCCTTGGGGTTCCTTTGCTGATAAATGGGTCCCCTGCATGTGCCTCAGTGTCTATTCTGCCCTTTTTATAACTCAGAAGTGATTAGGTTTAGGTCCCACCTACACTGGTATGATCTATTAACATAACAATAGAACTGCTCCATAGGGTTTTTAATGACTGGTATTTCAGAAGTAGATCACCAGGCCTTTTTTGTGTGATGCTTCTGAGTGGACTTGAACCACCAAACTTTCAGTCAGCAGCCAAGCGCATTAACAATTTGCACCACCCAGAGACTCCATGTGGACCTTAGGTGCTCAATAAGTGCCTGTTAACCTTATATCTGGCTGCGTGGCCTTGAGCCTCAGTTCCCTCGTTTGTAACAGGATAATAATGACTGCTAGCCCAGAAGCCCTTATGCATAGTCATATGGAATAATTTTCATATATCCCTCCAGAAAGAGAGTCTTACCTCAACAAATCCCAAGCTGCCTACATTTAGCACTGCCATATTTCTTCACTGAGGAAATTTAGGAAACAGGGAAGGAGACCAGACTTTATGGCTCCATTTGGTGATTAGACACAGACACATCTTTCCTACCCCACTCCGCCCTGCGAACTCCTCCCAACTGGGGGTCTCCAGTCAAGAGGCCTAGTCCACAGAGAAGAAACAGAAGTGCCATGTCCTTGAGGGCAACCCCAATAGTACACCAAAAAAACGAAACCAAACTCTTTGCCGTCAAGTTGATTCCAACTCATAGCAACCCTATAGGACAGAGTAGAACTGGCCCTATAGGGTTTCCAAGGAGCAGCTGGTAGATTCGAACTGCTGACCTTTTGGTTAGCAGCCAAGCTCTTAACCAGTGCACCACCAGGGCTCCCTCAAGTATAAAAACCCAAATATTGAGGTTGGAACATCAAGTCCAGCAGGCTTTGGTATCGAATTGTATATTTTTTAAAAAATTAAGTGTGTGACTCACCCAAGACTAGGTATATGCAAATGTATTTCTTTCACTGAGTCATAGACTCTATGTAGTCCCAGCCTCTAGAACCAGCCCCTGGATTGGGGCAACCACTGATGTGACTCAACAGCAGATCTATCAGGATACAGCCACCCAAGGTCAGGCAGGCCCCTAACAGCACCAGCTCCATAGGTTTGTCATGAGGGTTTAATGTCTGTTAAGTGCCTGGTGACTAGAAGGCCTTCAATCATTATTGGCTTCCTTATTCTTATTTTTCTCTTGCCAGAGAAACAAATAGATGGGGAGTCACCTGCTTGCTGTCTGTTCTCAAGATAGCTGTCGGCCTCATGCGGGATGTTGAGCTGCCTCAGATCATCCAATGAAGAAGTTCTACTCTGAGCAGGGAACTCTTCATAGAGTACAACCAAAGATCCTGATATTTCTACCTAAATTCACATTACAGAACATCATCTGCTTTACAAATGCACCCCCAAAAAAAATCTCAATTTGCTATTTTCCTGTTGATGGCACCAGTGGCCTCTTTATGCGGATGACTGTCTAACCAATAAAAAATAAGATTTGAGTTCTACCTAAGTTTGCTCAACCTCCAGTCTAGTGGAGAACGTTAAACTAATTTTGAAGGAAGAGAATGAGATATCTGACTCATTAGGTCACGTTTTAATCGAATTCAAAGTGTTAGGCGTGGAAAATTTAACAGCTGGTATCCTGGAGGTTAAGAACATTTTTAAAAATCATATAGTTAGCATTAAATGTTTCTAAAACTTGAGATTATTTTAGCTACATGAAGGAAAGGTATCATTTAATTTTAGTTGCATAGCGAGTTTCATCCACTTGGAAGATTACATTCTTGACTCCATGCCTTCTTTTTTCCTATGCAAATAGGTCCTTGGTCACAGAGAGCCAATGCACAGAGCATATAGGGTACCTGAGTCCATGAGTATGTGTCTATCAGCAATCCAAAGCCAAGGATTTTCTTATAATTGGAAAGCTCAACAAATTGAGTTGCTACTTAATTGAGTCAAAGTCTTACCATTTTGGAGGAATATATTTCCGTTTCCATTGGTGTATATTGCGTAGTGTTTTTTTCACTGCAAGTGTAAGATATTTGAGTTTTTGTCAACTGGCAATAAAGTAAGGGAAGAACTCTCCTCTGAAGGCATATGGAAGATGAGTCACCCTAGAGAACCTGGGAGTCAGGGCTAACCTATCCACCCAAGCCAGGTATGTCTTGGTTATTTATTAACTTCAGTATTGAGTGAGTTGGGAACTAAAGGCATTCCTTAGACAGGAAATAGGAAATCAATGGGTGGCCCGAAAGAAAGGTCTGTCTTACAGAAAGAGACAAGGAATCATAGTCAAACTAACAAAGAAAAGTCTAGGAACATGATATCCAACAACAAGACCATGTGTGTATTAGTGATATTTGGTCTTGCTGTTAGCCTGGAACAATAGTTGAACTCATCATCCATTACCACCCTCAGACCAAACTTGCATTCTTACATTCTCACTCAGCAGGTGTCTCCACCAACCACGTAGATATCCTAAGCTACAGTACCTAGTTGGTCCCCAAGCTCCATTCAGTCAACAACCCAAGCACCTATCCCAACATCTCCACTATCACTGCCTTAGTTCATCCTCTCAATGTGCCCCTTCTGGTCTATTGTCAAGACCTTCAGATGAGTTTAGGCCACTCATTGAGTTCCTATTTCCTGTCTAAGGAACCCTTTAGCTCTCAATTCACTTAATACTGAGGCTAATAAATACCCAAGACATCCCTAAATGGTCTCCCTGCATACAGTTTTGTCTCCCTTAAATCCATCCTTCCCATGCAAATCTGATCATGCCTCCTGGCTTAAAATATTTCACCATTCCCCAGTGCATACATGATGAAGTCCAAGCTCTTTAAAACGGCATGCAAGACCTTCATGAGCTGTTCTCTGCCCACCTTTTCGGCTTCATCTTTACTCATTTCCTGCTTGACAGTTTTTGCTCTTGCACTGCCAAACTTTAATTTCCCTGCATAAACAGTGCTGTCTCTAGCCTCCACACGTTAGCTCATGCCATTCTCTCTACTTCCCATGCCCTTCTCCCCTCTTCTCTTTATCTAGCCAGCTCTTACTCAGCTTTTAAGACCCAAATCAAGCATCATTTCCTCTAAGACAGAAATTCCCAAATTTCCTCAGTTCACAGAACCTTAGTGTTTAGCAGTTTTTACATGGAGCCTGTAGGCCAAAAGAATTACCTAATAGTTCTGTTTAATAGCTAGATCCAAACAACTTAATAATCATTCATGCATAACAACTGAAGAGCCATTTGAAAAAATAATACTTATAAGTTGAAAGAAAAAAAAATTTTTTTATTTCATTCTTAAATACCCGTAATTACTTACTAACGGGATGTGTGCACTTGTTGGGTACTGCACAACTTCTCTAACCTTAGAATCAGAATGGAAACTACCACTCTCATTTCCTGATTTCACATCGATTTTCATGGGGTGCTTGTTTTTTACAGCAGCAATTCCAAAACCCCAGCTTCACAAAGCTATGACATCAAAACGAATGTATTACAGTCTAATGTTGAAACTGTGAACTATCTTGAGCTAGTAGTTTATATGGTGTCTAATAAATGTTGAGTATTGCTATCTATATTTCCTTTAAAATTTTAAAATATTCCGTGACACACATTCGAGTTCACCATGGCATCCTGTCCCAGGGTGCCTTGGTGCACAGTTTGAGAACTGAAGCTCTAGGCCTTTCCCCCTGCTGTGTCAGATATAACTATTCTGCACTCCCTTAGCATACTGTGCTCATCTCTATCATGGCCTTAAACACTTTGCATTGTAAGAATCTGCCTGTGTGCCTGGTTCTTTTCCCAAGGCTGTGAACCCCTTAAAGACAAAGACCATTCTTTCCTCTTCTCTGTATGCCCAGTGGTCATACATTGCCTGGCATGCAGTAGGTGCTCAACTAAGAGGAACTAAACTGAACAGGATCGTCAGAGAGCAGGAACCCCAGAGAAGCAGGGTGGCCATGGAGGGAGTCAACATGGATGACAGTTACACAGGAAATTCCATTCAAGTGCAAACCCAGTGGTTCTGTGAGGAAGTGAGAATCCTGCTGGACCTGGAAATAAGCCTGAATCTACTCGATTAGGCCTGAATTGAATCAAGGAACCAGAGGCTATCAGCTCTGATAGGACTCCAACCAGCCAAACCTTGGATCAGAAAGTTACACTCAATAAACTAGTTCTTACTTTTGTTTTGGTTTTCACTTGATTTCCTGGTAAGAGTTCCTTAGGAGGAAGAGGAGAAAAAGAGAATAGAAGGAAGAAAGGAAAGAAGGGAGGGAGTGGGGAAAAAAAAAGAGAGAGAGGCAGGAAAGGAAGGAAGGGAGGGAGGGAGGGAGAAATGCTGCTTTGTCTCAGCCAAACAAACTAAGAGGAAAGAGATTTTTCCTTTCCAAACCTTTTCAAAGGTTTGAAGGCATCTCTGTGGCCCTGGTGGTTGGATGGAGTTGTGGTCCTGGAGCTGGACCCTGAGCCCAGTAATCAGGGTTGCTGAGGATAGACAGTGGGAAGAATCCCAGCTGGGAGTGCACCAAGACCATCAGTGGGTTCTGGTTCCTCCCCCACTTGGCTAATTTCATCACAGCTGCTTGCATGATTGTTTGATTAGCCATTGTTTTTATCTTATTTGTGCTGTTCTTCCTCCTTTATTAGCAGGCGTGAGAGTTTGCATCATTTGTTTTTCATATTCTGCCAAAGATGAACCCTCGACAGGATTGGGAAGGTTAGGACCTGGATCAGAAGCCAAATTTATGTTTACACATGACAAAACTTCTGCAGTTCACAGGACCTACTGATTCTAACCAACACAACCAAAAACCAAATCTGTTGCCGTTGAGTGGATTCCAACTCGTAGCGACCCTATAGGATGGAGTAGAACTACCCCATAGGGTTTCCAAGGAGCAGCTAGTGGATTTGACCTGCCAATCTTTTGGTTAGCAGCCGAGCTCTTAACCACTGTACCACCAGTGCTCCCTAACCAAGACAGTTCAATTTAAATAACTAATTGCTATAATTAGTTGCTATAATCCAATGGCTGGACTACTGGCCTTTGAGTTTAAAGGGATCCGCCTCTTTTATCTGCTCAAGGTCCCAAGCAGTCTCTAAGGTAAAGCCTCTGAAGCTTCTCAGTGAGTCACTGAAGCTAGCAGATGTTCTGGCTTGGTCTGGTGTTTGAGGTCCACCCCACACACTTCCACTGCCCTTGGCAATGGCCCCTGTTGGATGGACCATGGAGGTGGATACTCTATAGCAACAGTCTTTCCTCAGCGGGGCGGAGAGGGGGAGACTTGTTCTACTGCTGCCCATATTCAGTCTGTTCTGTGGGCAGAGTTGCGTGAACAAACGCAACCAAAATCCTCATCAGCCTGGCAGTGAGAGAAAGGGCAGCAGGGCTCTGCTGTGGCTCATGACCTTGGGGAAGAGGTGATTTTACTCCTCCTGGGAGCTCCTGCCTAGAGAGTCGCATGCCTATTTCACATAGGTAAGACCAGTCTTATTTTAAATTAAGAGGAAACTGCAACCACTTTCTAGAAACTTTATTTAAAAAAAAAAAAAACTTTTAAAGCTCATTACTTCCAGGAAGTTCATCTGGCAGCTAACTCTAGCTCTTTGGGCTGTTGTTGTTGGGTACCACTAAGTTGATTCTGACTCATAGAAACCCCACGTAACAGAGTAGAACTACCCCATAGGGTTTTCTTGGCTGTAATGTTTAAAGAAGCAGATCACCAGGTCTTTCTCCCGTGTAGCCACTGGGTAGGTTCAAACAGCTAACCTTTCAGTTAGCAGCCCAGTGCTCAACCATTGCACCACCACGGCTCCTTCTTTGGGCTGTAGCCAAAGCTTATGGTATTTTGGTTGACCCTCACTATTGAAGGTGCATCTGTTATGATAGCCTTCTGGAAAATGAGGACCTTCTTCAGAAAGAATTTAGTTTCCCTGAATCTTTCATCCTAGCCCTTATCACCCAAACCTTTAATCATCTTTCTCAGTTTTTTCTTTGAACCCTCTACAAAACTCATCTTTTGCGTTAGGGAGAACATAACTTAATTGGATCTTTCATTTCCAGAGGATACTCATAGTGCATTAAGAGAAATAAATTAAATGTCAGTAGACTGTTTTTCATTGGGAGGAAAGGGTAGAAAAAAGAAATTGGATCCTTTATATAAATAGCCCATCCTTTGTACCACAAATGACTTTTCCTTTTCCCCACTGTTTTTGAAACAATGAGTCCTTCTTTGGTGAATTTAATCTCTCAGAGAGTCTAAACTCCAAAAATACCATGATTCGTGCTCTTTTGTGGGTGCAGGACTTCTGGATCTGGAAAAGCAAGATGTGTGGCTTCTGATTGTGTTGCCAGCTGAAAGGGAAACAGACAGGGTTGGAAACTTGGCAGCAGTGACCCACCTCGTCAAGGTGTGGGGATGTGTCTCCATGTGTCTGGTCCTTGTTAGACTTCCCTATCAGCTTTTATTCCAAGGGGATAAGAGGAGTCTGTCTTGCTTCTCCATAACTTCATCTTACTATAAGTAGGCTTGTCTTTGATAATGCTGTTCTTAAACCAAACCAAAAAACCAAACCCATTGCCATTGAGTTGATTCTGACTCCTAGCAACCCTACAGGACAGCGTAGAACTACCCTATAGGGTTTCCAAGGAGCGGCGGGTGGATTTGAACTGCCAGCCTTTTAGTTAGCAGCTGAGCTCTTAACCACTGTGTCACAAGGGCTCCCTGTTCTTGTTAAGGATGCAGATTTCTTTATCCTGATCATTTGGTATTTGTGCTCCAGTTTCCATGGGAGTCTCTGTGTGGTGCAAATGGTTAAGTGCTCAGCTGCTAACCAAAAGATTGATGGTTTAAATCCACCCAGAGGTGACTCGGAAGAAAGGGCTGGCAATCTACTTCCAAAAGATCACAGCCATTGAAAACCCTATGGGAAACAGTTCTCTAACACACATAGGGTCACCATAAGTTGGAATCAACTCAATGGCAACAGGTTAGGTTTATTTTTTTTCCCAGGGGCCAAAAAGAAGATATTTAACTTATTTTTCAGCTTCAGAGAAGAGCTGAGAGAGCCTGGCCTTGGAGTTGGACCAGGAGCCTGGTCTTTACTCAGCTGTCACCTGAGCCAGGCTGCTGGGAGCGAGTTACTTCACTTCCTTCTATCTGAGTTTTCTCTTGTGTAAAATGAAGACGTAGGCTCACAGATGATCTCTGCGGTCCCTTCAAACCTGACACTCTTTGATTCCTCCAGCATCATTTGTTCTAATTGCTCCATAGAAGGCTTGGGAAAAGGAAGGAGGAGTTGAGTTTGACCGCCGATCACAAAATGGTTCCTGGAAAGTGTGAAATTAACTAGGATTCCCTTCCATCTCTTCTTCCTCCCAAGGACCCTGAGTCAGTGCAGGATAAAGGGAATGCTCATTTATTGATCACCTGCAATGTGTCAGGCACTGTCCAAGACTCCTGATAGATCAGCTTATTTAACTTTAAACCTTATTATAAAGTGGATGTAGTATGTGCCTTTACCACCAAAACCCTCCTCACATACCTCACCCACCCCAACCCAGATGACTCCACATTCCTCGGGTCTCACTGTAAATGCTACTCCCTAGATAAGGCCTTCTCTGGCCCCTCAGACTAGGTTAGGTCTCCCTGCTCTGTGTGCTTGTGGTTCCCTGTGTTTTCCCTTCCTTGGACTTACCATGAATGTAATTTAAGAAGTATTTTTTTAATTAATTTTTTCATGACTATTAGGCAGAAAACTCCATGAGGGCAGGGAACTTATAAGAGTGGTTCATTACTGTATTCCTAGAGCCTAGCACAGTGCTGGCAAAATAGTAGAGATACAACAAGTATTTA
>NW_004444163.1:1582712-1633398 GCF_000243295.1 Trichechus manatus latirostris | reverse complement strand
TGGGTGGATAGGTGGGTGGGTGGCTGGGTGGATGGATGAGTAGATAGATGGATAGATGGATGGATGGCAAAGCTGAATATCAATATGGGACTATTTAGCTCTGGGAGACCTCTCTACAGTTTTAGATGACTCTGTGCTTGTACGCTTGTGCATAAGGGCCTCACTGCTCTAACAACAACCCGGTGGTTACTGACCTACCATTAGCAGGGCTTTGAGTTGTTTCTCCAGTCCTGGGAGTGATAGCTGCAACTTTCCAGCCATACTCTTTTACCAAGTGCTGCTTGTCCCCACAGGTCTCTATAAAATAGTTGGGGATTAGGGATCCAGCCAGGGGGTGTTGGTGGTGGAGTTTAAGGAACCAAGGGTGGGCGTGGGGTGCACTGAGCTGAACTGAACGAAACCAAGTGGTCCGTATCGCATTTAGCCCCATATGTCTTAATATCATCAGCACCACTTTCTAGCCTCGTCTGCTGAGGGGCTGCCAACAAGAATATGCTCTGTAGGGGATCTGGGTCAGTAAGAATGAGTGGGTGAAAAAGGAAGGAGGAGAAACCAAGACATGACAACCTTTAAGGAAGCAAAAATAAAACTCTAATGTGGAAACTGCTGAAAATAGACTGCATGGGCTGTCAGTCTACCTGCAAATCCAGTGCTAATTGCATGTAAATTAATTGCACACTTTAACTTCTGTATGCCTTGATCTGACCCTTGGTGGGAAATCCTACAGTAGGGAGCTCCCCTACAACCCTGAGGGGTGAGTGGGGCACAGGCAGATGCTGATGTCGCCTCCCTCACGCTCAGCCCTTGCCACTGTAGTGAGAAGCACTGATAGCAAGCTAAAAACACTAACAATAGAAATTTGATTTCTCTTCCAGACAAAAAGCCTTGGCTTCCACAGGAGGAAGAAGCGTTCAGGCAGCATGTGACTGGTTGGTATGAAATAAATAAATTAAGAAAATAGCATGTAATTAACTCTGAGTGCATGTGGATGAGCTGGGGTGTGCAGTGTTTCTCTAATGAACCCTTCCAGGGGAGAGATGAGCCAAAAGACTATGTGACAAACCCATTTATCAAGTCAGTTGCCCCCCTTCCTCTGCCCTAGCCCCTGGGTATCTTTATCCTTGAAGCTGTTTAAAAGAATTCAAAGTATTTCAAAGATAGAACCCCTATAGTACTATCTGCCCTCCTCCAGTCACTTAAAGATACACTTTAGGTATGAGGATGCTGAGCAAATCAATTTGGAAAAATTTACTGACCTTCTGTGATATCATGACCTAAGGCAGACCCCACAAGGCCTTCCAAAAGCTTCCTTTATCTTTGGAGGCACATGGGTTTAACCACAGACTGAACTGAAGAGACAGGATCAAGTTGGAATTGTACTGGTGGGTTGAGAAAGGATTTGGAGTTTGTCCGAGAATGTCCCATAGAGAGGCGGCATTTGAATTTTGGGGTTTTGTGGGATGAGGATACAATACAGCAGGCAGGAGAAGAGAGATCGATGCATTGGAGAGTTGGTTATGAAATGTGAGCTTCCAGGGGTAGATTTTTAAAGCACAAATGAAAACCCTTCTCCTTGCAGTGCCCGGGTTGTGAAGCATATGGAGGGTGGATCTGTCTCTTTCAGTTCTTCCTTGCTTCCCATTATTCTCAAGTGTGGCTTCCTTGGCTACCTTCTGTCTTGCAGGTTATTCTCCCACGTCGGCGACCCCTTCCTGGATGACCCCCTGCCCCGGGAATACGTCCTCTACCTCCGCCCCACTGGCCCCTTAGCACAAAAGCTTTCTGACTTTTGGCAGCAGTCGAAGCAGATCTGCGGGAAGAACAAGGCACACAACATCTTCCCCCACATCACCCTCTGCCAGTTCTTTATGGTGAGCTGCAGTCCCCCGGTCCCCTGGGGAGCCTGGTTCCCAGTGCCCCAGCCAGCCCCTTGAGACCTGGAGTTCAAGTCAGGAGCCTCTCAGAAAGATGGCAGGAATAGTCACAGGCTCCTAGAGGTGGGGAGGGCCTGCGTGGTGTGAATGGTTAACACACTTGGCTATTAACTGAAAGGTTGGAGGCACCTCGAAAGAAAGGCCTGGTGATCGACTTCTGAAAAATCAGCCATTGAAAACCCTGTGGAGCACAGTTCCAATCTGACACACATGGGGTCACCATGACTCAGGGTCCACTCTACAAACTGGTCCTAGATCTGGACAGACCTTTAAAGGATCACTGAGGTCCACAGCGAGGTTCTCCCCCCAGATCCTGTTTCTCACTACCTGCTGAGGCCCCAGGAGCATGGCTATCCTGGTTTGATGTAGCATTCGTGATGATGGCATGTTACTCAGGACTCTGAGTTAAGACTGACCACTGTGGGTGGATTCACTGATCTAGCCCCACCCTTGCCCATTGTCTACCCTTTCCATTCTTATGATAAGGAAAGAGTGAAAACAGAGGGAGCTGGGAAAAGAAATGTAGTCTATAGACACTGACAGCTATTGGAATTTTGTGGAACTCTGTCCACAGAATTTTTCCCCCTAGATCTTTCTAAACCAGGAGCCATTGAGTTGACTCTGACTCATGGCAACTCCATGTAGACCCCATGTATGGAGTAGAACTGTGCTCCATAGAGTTTTCAATGGCTGATTTTTTTAAAGTAGATCTCCAGGCCTTTCTTCCAAGGCACCTCTGGGTGGACTAGAACTTCCAACCTTTTGGTTAGCAGCTGAGCCTGTTAACCGTTTACGCCACTCAGGGACTCCTTGATCTTTCTAGAGACAGCAAAGATACTTTTTACCTGCCACTTCTTAGGTGAGGCCTTCTCTGACCCCTCAGACTAGGTTAGGTCTCCCCACCCTGTGTGCTGGTGGTTCCCTGTGTTTTCCCTTCCTTGGACTTACCATGAATGTAATCCTAGCTGTCAGAAAGCTAATTTAATGAACAAATCAAATCCCTCTCACTATAATATACACACATTTCATCTATGTTAAATCTCTTTAGAAATGAGGAAGAGTTTATTTATCTGGTATATTCAAGGTGAGACAGAACAGTAGCATTTTAAGGCACTTTAATATACTGGTTTGTTTTTCCCAGAATCTCATTCTCTCTCTTTTTTTTTTTTTTTTCTTTTTTGGGTGGAGGTGGCAGCACAGGGTTAGGTGACAGCACAGGGTGGGGTGGGTAGGTAAAAACATGTTCCTAATACCTTTTCTTTTACCATTCACTCTGAAAATTAAAGTGATTGTCATTTCCTCTTAGTCATCCCAGGATCTTTCTCAAAAACATTCAGAGTTTTAGAGACACTCATTCTTTCTTCCAGTACTCTGCAGAGGGTAGGAGGAGGATGTCACAAGCTCATTCTTCCTAACTATAATGAGGGTGGAAGTAGAGTCAACTTCTGATCATCTAAAAGGAACAGAAGAGGCATAGATGATGCAAAACAGTTGAAAGTACACAAAGATTGCTTTTGTATTGCTGTCACTCTCTCCTGACACATGCCTCCAACCTAACCTTCTGCTAGACCAGTCCTACTCTCTTCATGCTGGGCTCAGAGGGGCCACATCATAGCAGGGAGGGAAGGAAGAGGTCGTCCATCCCCCCAGTTTAATTCACCAGCTGGATAATCCAGTTGTGGATAATTGGGAGTCTGCTGTTCCTCTCCCTCCTCCTAGACAGGAGTGACGAGTAAGTAATTGCATCATCAGCCTCAAATCCCTGGGGAGAGGATGTCGCATGTCAAGTGACAGCAGACATCCAGCTCCCCCGTTCTGAACAAAGCCTGCTTGTTTGCCCCTGCCAGTGTGAGGACAGCAAGGTGGAAGCCCTGGGAGAAGCCCTGCAGACCACTGTCAGTCGGTGGAAATGTAAATTCTCAGCCCCACTGCCCCTGGAGCTCTATACCTCCTCCAACTTCATCGGCCTCTTCGTGAAGGAAGACAGCGCTGAGGTCCTCAAGAAGTTTGCTGCAGACTTTGCTGCGGAGGCTGCATCCAAAACCGGTGAGCGAACACAGCTGCCAGGCCAGCCCTGGGCCCTGTGAGACAGTCAGAGAGCTTGGAGGGAAAGGGATGGGAAATCATTGTGGAGGGATAGAGGGTCCTGTAGGAGTGGCAGAGCATGACAAAGCTCATCTACTTCCTGCAGCACCTCCGTCTTCTGTGCTCTCTTTTAAAAACATTAAACTGTTGTTCTGCTAACCTTCTGGAGGGAACATTCAGTGCTTGCTCCTTAGCATTCAGGTTGAAGGTACACAGATTACTGCTCCACATCTGAACTCTAAATGTATTCCTTTGTAGCACCACAATCTCCTCCCAGCTCAGAATTAAGGAAACTTCCTTTCTGTTTCCCAAACTCCATCCCAGGCAGGCATTGACCTGTGTCTTATGATTCACTCCATGAGGAACAAGGGCTTTACTCAAGGTGTAGCACAGAACAGGAAGTAGAGTGGAACCACTTAGTATTACATAATAATACTAAGCCAACTCCCTTCAACTTGCTGAAACCCATTAGGCCCCTAAACCTCAAAAGTCTATCCAAAATGTAGCCCCTCAAGATGATTTCTACTCATGGTAGCTCTAGTTTCCAGCCAACAGATTTACTGTCAGTGCAGTTGGCCTAAAGAGGTGCTCATTATGTATGTTGACTCGGAGCAGGAGGCATGGGGAAGGGACAAGACGAAGAAGTTTACAAAGCTGTCCTGTCAGACACAGGTGCAGACAAGCTTACTTAGCTTAATGAGAGCCTTCCCTTCAGGGACAGACATAACGGATGGGTCAGAGCCTACATTGGCTTCCTCAAGAATGAAATCACAGTCAGCAGGTATTTACTGGACACCTACTATGTGTTTATTTGTGAGGAATGCCACAGAAAATAAGAAGTGGTTTCTCTTGGCAGAGATGGCACAGTCTGGCTGGGAAGCCTGATTCAGGCTCTGTGTAATAAGAGTAATAACTGCCCTCTGAGAGGAGAGAGGCCATCCAGGGTGGAGTGGCTCCGTCTTCATAGAAGTAATGAAACTCACACTGGGAAGACATTGACAAGTAAAATGGAGGAAGGGCTCTCTAGGTGGGGGGACATTGTGAGCAAAGGAGGGAACGAGCAGGGTGTGTGCAGAGGACAGAACAAGGACCGCCATGAGAGAAGAGGACCATGGAATCTGAGTATTGAACATAAAACTGGGAGAGACCCAGAGCTTGTCGATCCTCACATCACATCAGGGGTCAGAGAGGGGAAAAGACTTGAGTAAAGCCACACAGTCTGTCCCTTAGTCTCCTGACCTTTCGCCTGTACCTCACCTGCCATTTTGCCTTGCTTGCTGATTTCATCACTAGTGCTTCTTTACCAGAAAAGCCCCAAACAGGGATCAGCACCCTAGGAAGGGTCTGGTCAGGGCCCGTCATCACTGAGCAGGATCACAGGGAGGTCTCCACTCTTGTAAGAAACACCAGGCCCTGAAGACACCTTTGGTACTTTGGAAATGGGGTCTCCTCAGGCTCCATTCCAGCCACCTCTTCTTCCCCAGGACTAGTCCCTGATTACTGACTTGGGTGGAGCCCAACATTTCACAGGAACTTAATATTTTGGAGAAAGAGCACAATGGAGAGGCAAATGATCCTATCCTTCTACCTCAGGTTGCACCTCAAAGAAATGGCTTTTTTTCATCCTACAGTAGCTATTGCCAGAACCATTAAAAATGCCCATGAGAATCAGGATTAATGTTGCAGCCACAAAACTCAAATTCTTCACGAATGAGTAAAGTGGTCTCAGCCAGGACTGCAGCCAATTCTTGAAGTGCATATTGCTTTCCTTGTAGGAAGAGGGAAGAGCCACTTCCTCTGCAAGAATCCAAGATCCCTCTCTAAGAACTTGATCAGCTACCTTTCTCTGCCCTTGTGTGGCCCCCTGGTGGTGATTTGAAGAACTGGATGGCCCTGCTCAGGGAAGCTGGCCCAGCCCAGAAAACCTTATTTATAAGCAGCTCCTTATAATGTAAATTTAGAAAGCAGATGATCACGCCTTTACCCTAGAACTTACACCTTGGGATACTTAACTTTTTGGCAGACCCAATTCCTTCAGCAGGTAGATTTAGTGCCATCTCCATTCTAGGTGGTTTAGGGAGACTCATTCATGTGTATTCATTCATCAGCAAATACAAATACAATGCATAATGTGCTGAGCACTGGGGATACAGCGTGAACAAGAGACAAAGCACTCGCTTCATGGGGCTTACATCGAAGAAATGCAATGTGCCAGAACAGGAATATTAGTAGTTTAGTGGTAGAATTCTTTTCTTTCATATGAGAGACCCAGGTTCAATTCCCAATCAATGCACCTCATACACACACACCACCCATCTGTCATTGGAAGCTTGTGTGTTGTTATGATGCTGAACTGTTTTCAGTGGAACTTGCAGACTCAGATGGACTAGGAAGAAAGGCCTGGTGCTCTACTTCTGGAAATCAGCCAACGAGAAGCCTGTGGATCACCACAGAACATTGTCCAATCCATAACAGATCATGCGGATCATGCAGGACCAGTCAGCATTTCATTTCATTGCACATGAGGTTGGCGTGAGTTGGGGCTGACTCAATAGCAGCTAACAACAACAACAGAACAGAAAAAGTACTTAAAACCAAAAGACCAAAGATCTAGTTCTTTCCCAGCCACTAATTCTCCGTGTGACTTGGGCAAGGTTCTTATTTCTCTAATTCCCTAGAGCCCCTCTCGCATCTTCTTCAATGCTCCATCTTCAACAGTAGTTGATTCTCCCCGTTTAAAGGAGTATAAAAGAAAAATAAAAGCTATTCCCTCCCATAGGTAGACTTGTTTGTTTTGGGTGTCTTAGAATAACAGCCTGCATACTTTAAACCAGGGGTTCTCAACCAGGGGTGATTTTATACCCCCCAACCTCCTCCAGGCAATGTAAGGAGCCCTGGTGGCACAGTGGTTAAGTGCTCAGCTGCTAACCAAAAGGTCAGTGGTTCAAACCCACCACTCACTCCACGCGAGAAAGTTGTATCAGTCTGCTTCCATAAAGATTACAGCCTTGGAAACCCTATGGGGCGGTTCTAGTCTGTCCTGTAGGATCACTATGAATTTGAATCAACTCGACGGCAATGGGTTTGGTTTGGTTTTGGTCCAGTTAATATCTGGCAATGACTGAAGACATTTTAGGTAATCACAACTTGGGGGTTACAACTGTCGCATGTAGTGGGTAGAGGCCAAGGATGATGCTAAACACCTGGCAGTGCATGTGACAGCCCCTTACAACAGAGTTTAAAAAAAAAAACAAAACCATTCCTGGCAAGTCAATTCTGACTCATAACACTATAGGACAGAGTAGAATTGCCCCATAGGGGTTTCCAAGGCTATAATCTTTATGGAAGCATACTGCCACATCTTTCTCTCACCAAACAGCTGGTGGGTTCGAACCACCGACCTTTTGGCTAGCAGCCAAGCACTCAACCACTGCACCACCAAGGCTCCTTACCCAGCCCAAAATATCTATAGTGCTGCTTTTAAAGCAGTGTTGGGAAACCCAGCTTTAAACCTTAAAAATATTTTATCATTTTCCCTCCCTTCTTCATCACACCCACTCAGAAGCCAAGACACTTGATTTCAAAACAAAGGCAGTCTAACCTTGGAAGTCAGATAATTACAAGGCTCATTCTATATTTCTGCAGAAATTACGTCATCCCTGTGGGTCTCTGTTTCCTCATCTGTATGGTGGGCCAGTGAACATCAGCTGGAGTTGTGAGGAGGAGCCGACCCAAGGGAAAAGCTCTCAGGCCAAGTCTATGACTCCTTATCACTCCAGTAGTGATTAACTCAGGATCTGTTAACCCCCTTTATTCTACTACTTTGAAAGACAGAACAGCTTTTATCTGGCCAAAGGACTCCCTTCTTGTTTGGGAAGCAGAATTTGTCAAGACACCTTTCTATGTTCTTCCTGAAGTCTCCACCACTGCTGTGATTACCACATTCTAATAATTGTCCTCTGCCTTCCTTTTTCCAGAAGTACATGTGGAACCTCATAAGAAGCAGCTGCATGTGACCCTGGCTTACCACTTTCAAGCTAGCCACCTACCCACCCTAGAGAAACTAGCCCAGAACATTGATGTCAAACTCGGGTGCGATTGGGTGGCCACCATATTCTCTCGGGATATCCGATTTGCTAACCATGAGGTAATGTCTCAGTGTGGCCCCTGACTCCATTGGGGTGCAGACTGAACACTCCCAGTCAGAACCAGGAGCACTTGCTGCCCGGTGCCGCAAGGAAATGAGTACCAAAGGGAAGCCATGAAGTGAATACCAAGAGTCAGTTGACCCAAGCTTTTGTCCAGGCTCTGCCTGACCCACTGGGAGGCTGTGGGCTCACATCCCTCCTCTCTGGCTCCCAAATGACTCATCTGTAGAACATTTGCATGGTTCTGTGCGTCCTGCCTTCCTTAAGAGAAGTATAGAAATGAAATGGGAAAATAGATAGAAAACTATGTTGGAAACTTTTAAATCAGTAATGTGTGAATTAGAAGACATCATCCTGACCTTAGGTGAGAAAAACATGTAAGTACCAACGTCCTGCAAGCATAGCATCAACAAAATATTTGTTGTATGTCTATTGTATACAAGGTACCGTGGAACTTACTTAGAACTTTAAAATGTGGTTCTGTTCTCAAGGAGTTTTGAGTTCAGCAGGGGAGAGAGGACAGACATAAAACAGTTATGGTAGAGTCGGTTCTGACTCATGGTGACCCCACATGTGTCAGAGTAGACCAGTGCTACATAGGGTTTTCAGTGGCTGATTTTTTGGAAGTAGATCTACAAGACTTTCTTCCAAGGCATCTTTGGGTGGATTCAAACCACCAACCTTACAGTAAGTAGCTGAGCACTTAACCATTTGCACCACCAGGGACTCCCGAGAATAGACATGCATGGAAAGCAAACACAGACCAAACGTTGTAAGAATTTGTGTGCATCACAGTGGGGGCAGGAGTGGAATGATGGAATCCCAGTGCAGATGCCAACAATGGAACGATCCCAGCATTTTTCTTCAAGGAATCAACACTACTTGCCAGGACAAGCATGTTCCCTCTTTGAAGAGTAACATTGTCCTTTTTTCCTGACGGAAAAGCTGAGACATCAAGGAGATAAAGTAAGCTGTTCCAAAGCTAAGTAGTCAGGACCAGAGTTGAAGCCAGAGCCCAGGTATTTTGATCAAGGAAGGCAGGCACCCATCTAAAAAAGACCACAACACAACCTATAGTTTAATTTAAAAAATTTGTCTTCCAAGGAGGCTACATTTATTAAATAAGATTTATATTTCTTTCCCAATTTTTCAACAGCAAAGGTATTGATATTTTTGTTCACAGAAACTTTTAAAATCTCCTTTAGAATGTTTTCTAACATGAAACAGTTAGAAGCTCAGGGTAGTAGGGTGACTGGTCTACACCAGGCCACCTCATCATAGTTTTGGAAGTGTTGGAAAGAGCTGGCTGTGAATCCAAGGTTCAGGGTTGGACGTAGGGCCTGGAGTGTTCGGACCTGCAGCTTAGTCTGACTCTGCTGATGGGAGTGTTCTGTCCCCCTTTTGACTCATTTGATCTAAGTTTCTGCAAAAACACAATACCTAGACTGGGCTGAATTCTGACATCCCCTGAATTTGCTTAGGACAAACCCTAAACATAGCAGAGAAGTGTAGCTGATTGGAAAGCTTTCACTCTTTCTGAGGGAAAAAGAAAAAAAAAATGTCAAAGTTTGCATGCAGACGGACTCTGAGAAGTCACCTTTCTAAGAGAAGGAAGACGACAGTGGAATTTTACAAGAAATATCCTCTAATCAACACTGCCCTCCAGTTAACACAAAGGGTAATTGCTTTTCTGCCTGACCCACATTCTGCTCAATTGACACAGAGGGAAAGAGGCAGCAAACACCCACACGAATTATTTTCTAAAAATAACTTGGCCTCTTTTATGTCTTATTTGTAAAAGCTCATTTATTACTATTCCTTCTGCTAAAGCTCTCCTCAGCCCCTTTGGAATAGACCTCTCTCCCTCTGAAGTCTTTTGGCATTACCTGCGCCCTCCTGACATATGTAAATGTCTCCTGCCTTCCTTCTTCCTTGCTGTGTCCCCAGGAGGCAGGCTTGATTGATTGTTCCAATGAGGTTGTCCAGAGAAGGAAAATGGTTTAGCCAAGAACATTTGGCCAGGCACCGTAATCCTTAGGAGGATTCATAAGTCTCATCCCTCTGCTGTTTAGACTACTTACTTGATTTGGATTTGCAAATGCCTATTTGTACTTTCTAGTCCCTGTGTGGTGCAAATGGTTAATGCCCTCAGCTACTAAGCAAAAAGTTGGTGGTTCAAGTCCACCCAGAGGCTCCCTGGAAGAGAGACCTGGTAATCTACTTCCAAAAAATCAGCCATTGAAAACGCTATGGAACAATTCTACTCTGACACACATGGCGTCACCATGAGTTGGAATGAACTCAACAGTAACTGGTACTGGTTTTAGGTAACAGGAGGCACGAGCTCTTCTCTGAAGTTACTTCAAGCTTCTTAAAGGAAAGGCAGTAATGGGCCAAAGGCATTACCAGCCAAGACTGTGCTGTGCTTGAGTATCTAAGGAACACGAGATTAGCCTTGTCTCCTAATGACTGGGACTCGGTGCCCCTCTCCACCCTGTTCCAAGGAAAGGAATGTTTTTTTGGTGGCTCATCACCTAACCAGCTTGGAGATTCAAGAGATTTCTAGTGAATTTTTTTTTCTTTCTTTAAGGTGTTTTAACAACCAGCAGAAAACCTTCTTGATTAGTTTGAAAAAGTGTTTAGTTTGGCAAGTATGTGTGTGGCCATGTGTATGTGACAGAGGAACAGGAGAAAGAGTGGGCCGACATTCAGAGAGCAATAACATATAGAACCAAAAGGTGCTAGAAGTAAGACTTAGGGAAAGGAACGGGTGCCCTAAACAAAAGGAAAATCAGAAATCTAGTGGGGCAAACAAGTTCTGTGACTTGTCCCTTCCACCCTCTAAGAAAAAAATCACATTTTACTGGCTCCTTTCCTTAGAGACTTCCAGAAGGAAATTTCTCTTTATAACATGTTCAGTGCACCACCTTGGTGTCATTGGCTCACGGCCTCCCCAGCACAGGGCCCAGGGGTCAGGCTTGGCTAAAAGGAAGCATTTGACCTGGGGAAATCGGGCAGCATGGCTCAGTAGAAATAATTAAGCCCCTTCTGTGTACAAAGGCTCTGCCCTAAAGAATTTTCTTAGATTGCCCCCCACCCCTTTCTTTTTAAGCCAGCTGTTATTTTACGGATAAAAAAACAGAGGCCAAGCAAAGTTAAAACTCTGAAGGTGGGAACCAGAATATTCAGCCTGCTGCTAATGGCTTTGGGGCTTCAGGAAACGCTGTTGAAGCACTCTGGTTGTAGCATCACCTGTTAAACAGGATAGAAATAATTTCCTTACCATTGAGGTCTCCTGCTATTAACATTGAAAAATGAGTAAAATAAGTGTGTTCTATAGTCTGGTCTGTGCCTCTGCGTATGGTATTTTTATAAACAGGAAAGGAAGGTATAAAATGGAACAAACCAGCCAAGTGGCATGGCCAATGGGGGTGGCCCTGGGGCTTTTTCTGAGCCCAGAGAAGGAGCATGTGGTCTCCAGCTGTTCTCTGATGAAAGCTAGTTGCACATGGATGCAGACACTGATGTCGATGAAAAGACATTTTTCTGTTGGGGTCTTTGTTTATTAGACCCTAAGATTTTGATAGCTTTAAAGAAAGCTCCTTGAAGGCAGGAGCCATGTCTTCTGTAAGCAGCTTAGTGACCTCGAGAGAGGAATGCTTCATCCCCAAGCCTTTCCTATAGGAGAGTCTCTCCATCTGGCCCCTCTGGAACTCCACATGGAGTACTGACTTTCCCTGAGCAGGTTTCAAGTGCCTTCCCCAGCAGATGGAGCAGGAGAAGCTGGATCCAAATCCAGTTGTACAGCAGTTTCCTGGAGGGCCTCCAGGTTTTTCAGATGGATCTCTAAAAACCGTATCTGAACCCCGATGGAAAGTAAAGACATGCCTAGAAGAAACTCTGGAACTATCCAGTAGCATCAGGCACACACCCACAGTATCCCAAAAAGAGAAGAAATGTTGCTGATCTGAATCCAGCTCTCCTCCGAGCCTGTAGACCCCACTGGCTCCTGTAAATGTCAACATCTGGGTGTGTAGACTGTTAATGCAGAACGCAGTCCTGCCCTGGAAGCACTCAGGAGCATGGGGCAGACTCAGCTTTCACTCATCCCTCTCTCCCTTTTGCAGACATTACAGGTGATCTACCCCTACACCCCCCAGAATGACGACGAGCTGGAGCTGGTCCCTGGGGACTTCATCTTCATGTCTCCGATGGAGCAGACCAGCACCAGTGAAGGCTGGATCTATGGCACATCCCTGACCACCGGCTATTCTGGGCTCCTGCCTGAGAATTACATCACCAAGGCTGACGAATGCAGCACCTGGATATTTCATGGGTAAGCAGACTCAAAGACCTGTGCCTACTGCTTTGTGCAGAACTACTATGGCAGACTCCTAGTAGGTGGTGGGGTCATGGATTTGATCCTGGACACACAGGACAGCAGTAACGGTCAATGGAGTCCATGGGGAAGAAGGCCCTATTTGTTCCAGACTTCCAGGACACAGCTGACTTGGGGCATGGGAAAAAGGAGTGGTGGGTCACTCTGCTGCACCCTGCCCACACCATTTGATGTAACCATCTGCCCGAGTTCCTGATCAAAGATGAAACCAAAGCTGCTTGGGGATCCATCCCTTCTGGCTGAAGTGGTGTCAACCCAGTGCTTCATTGTTTTAGGACATTGTCTTGGGCCATTGCTCAGGGTGGTCTGACTCCCCAGAGAAGCTAGGCAGATTATATGTATATGTGTGTGTGTGTGTATATATATATATATATATATATATATATATAAAATAATATACCAGTTGCCTTTGAGTTGATTCCAACTCATGGCAACCCCATGTGTGTTAGAGTAGAACTGTGCTCCGTAGGGTTTTTAATGGCTGATTTTTTGGAAGTAGAGCTCCAGGCCTTTCTTCCAAGTCACGTCTGAGTGGACTTGAACTGCCAACCTTTCTGTTAGCAGCTGAGCACTTTAACCATTTGTAACACTCAGGGACAGTATATAATAACAATATAATAATTATAATTTTATATATATATATATATATACATATATATATATATATATCAGCAGACCAGTAGTGAAAGGGCTTTCAAGGGTCATGAGACCTAACTGAATGTCTGACTTGCTAAATGACCCTCAGCAAGTCCTCAGACTTGGCACATGAATGCCTCGAAGAGTGGCTGTGTTATATGGCCAGCTTTATTCCAGAGGATAAAATAAGAACAAAAAGCAGCTTCTCTTTGCTAATCCGAGAAGCTCAAATACTAGCCCTTCCCTGGCACATGCGGGCATCTAGCCAGGGTACGCATGCTGGTTTGTTTTTCCTCCCTCTTGTCCTTACCATGTGCCAGCATGGCCAAGAGCCGGAAGCCCTAGGGCACCAGCTGCACGGTGGTTGACATTGTCATTACTTCCATCAAAGAGAAGTAGAGAGGAGTGATTTGAGCAAGTGTTTTGCCTGGAGAGAGAAAAGAAAGGAAGTACCCCTCCCCTGATTAGCAACAAGCAGACAAACGACAAATCCAAAGATAGTAAAGAACGCTTTCTTCCTTAATAACCCCCTACCCAGCAATTAATTCCTTCTCCGCCAGCCCACCTCCCACCCCCTGAACACCCAGCATTTTGTGGCACAAATTGGAGGGTCTTAGCTGACTCACGTCACCCAACCGTTTTCTTTTTCTGAAATGTTTCGAGATCAAAGTAAATAAGTTGGGTTTCCAAAGTCATCATTTTATCCCTATTTAAAAAAAAAAAAAGGCAAAGCAAAATATAAGTAATTAATAAAGAGAACTGAAAGGTGATTTGTCTGATGAAGCAGAGCTGCCAGATCTCTTTCTTGAAAGTAGGGCTAGATGTGGAAGAAGAGTATGTGGGAGAAGCCAAGCCTGCTGACCCACTTAAGATCACCCCATCTCAACCCACTCTTGCCTCAATTAGAGCTCAGGCTGCAGTAGGAGTGAACCTAAGTGACTACTCAGTGGACCACCGGAGGTCAGTGTGCCATCTCCTTGTATTTTGAGAGGTTACTAGTGATAGTATTTCCCTGGGAACCATGTCTGAAGTTAAACTATAAGTTGCCATGGCCAAGCTGGGTGAGAAGGGGAAATACTAACACCACTGTGACACTTCAGGAAGCATCATGGTTGTTCGCTGCTGTTGAGTTAGCTCCAACGCATGGCGACCCGGTGCACGATGGAACAAAATACTGACAGGTCCAAAATAATCAGTTGCGGATCGGACCATTGTCATCCATAGGTTTCCACTGGCTGCTATTTTGGAAGTAGATCACCAGGCCTTTCTTCTTTAATCTGGAAGTTTCACTGAAGCCTGCTCAGCATCATGACACACAAACCACCACGGAGAGACAGGTGGTGGCTGTGCATGCTGTGCGTAGGCTGGGAATTGTACCTGGGTCTCCCACATGGCAGGCAAGAATTCTACCACGGAACCACCAATCTCCCCAGGAAGCGTTATGAACTAGTAATTAGAATTTTGGGTTTTGATGTCTAAGACTCTTGGATGCAAATCCTAATTTTCCCATTTATTAGCTATGCGACCATGGCCAGGTTACATAATCTCTCTGAGCCTCAGTTTGCTCATCTATACAATGGAGCTAATAATTGCATTTATTTCATAGGGGTGTTGTGAAGACTGAAATGAAGTGCTTAGCTTTACATGGGTATATAACAGCACTGAATGTAGTGTAGTCATTAGCGTTATGGTTATTCTTTTTTCCTAACTCATGTTTTCCAGTCCTCCCTTACATGCTCTTAAGAACAAATACCTCTTCCACAAAAGTGATCCAGAAGTAGACTTTCCTGCTTAACTCCAGTGATGAAACTGTCTCAGGGGTCAGAGCCCAGCTCACCATAAGACAGACCTTCTCTTGCCTCTGGCCAAAGATAGAGATGGAGGAGATGGGGCCGGGGGGTACATTCAAGCATGACCTGGCTGACTTAGCAGGAAGTTGCAGGGGAGATTCAGGCAACAAGTAGGGACTTATGGGTCAATGACCCTTAATAACCCCTTCCTGCCCTGTGCTTGTCCGTTCTCTAAGTCCCTTTTAAGGAAATATTTTCTCAGCACCCTTACTGGAGTGTCTTGCCTGGTTTAGAGTATCTCTAGGTATTTGTCATTTGGTGAAGCCCTATTGTTCCTTGAAGTGAGGTGGGCTGGCCCCGTCCTTCTGGGCTAACCCACTGGCATAGTGCATTCTGGGGAGCTGCCACCATACCCCAGTGCTTGAGAAGCTTCTGGGTGTTGGTCTACCTCCTTCCCTGCACTGCTCTCAATATAAGGCATCTGACTATTGTCATATTGGAACTGACAGCCCCAAACTGTGTCAGAGTGACTCAGGTTCTTTCATTACAATGACAGTTAAGGAGCAAAGGAGGTTGGTATTCCCCTTGCCAAATGAGGTAAAGAAAGGAGAGAAGGGAGTCTATCAGTGCCTCCACAGCTGTGATAAAGTAAAGAATTAAGAGAGATGTACAAGCAAGATGTCAGAACAATTCCATATACTCAGACACTTCACCCATACACTGAAGCTTTGATGGAGCAGGCAGGAAGATGGAATTTTCTTTACCCATGTGATGCTGGGAGGGTCTCAGTTTAAAATAAAGGGCAGCAGCTGGTCGATTAGACTGTGTAGATGGCACAAGATTTCCTTGGGCTACAGTTGCTTAAATTCTTACCATAATGGTCTCATCTGGCTGCACATCAGACTTACTGATACAGCTTTATTAAAGTACAGGTTGCTGCCCTGCTGTGCATACACATACCCACTGAGTCACGGTAGTGGGGATCAGGGCCCAGGCACGTATGGGTTTTAGTGCTCCCCAGTGAGTCTGATGTACACAAGGGCTGAGATCGCTGTTTCAGAATGTGGGGCTCTAAATTACAGTAGGATGATGAGAGACATTTGGGAGTGAGAAGGATGCAAAAACTGTTAAAATCATATGATTTTTTTTTTTTTTTCTTTTTTTTTTTTTACTAACAACCAATTTGCTTTATTAGTGAATACAAAAATTGTCCTTTTCAAAAATAAGATTCTAATAGTAATATTTTGTTAAAAAATAAATAATCCAAAACAGGTGCTAAACTGAACAGATTGCTGTGTCAACAGGCACAAACCAGGATTGCACTGGGCAAACTGGGATGTAGGGTTACCCTATTTAAAAAAGCAAGAAAGCTAAAATTTAAATACACCCTCTTGACACTGCCCAGTGATGCAGGAGATGTTCATTGGATTTGCCTAATGACGAGTTTTGAATGGCAGTATTTATTAGGTTAAGCTTCTTGGAGGCCTCACTATTCAAAATAATTTAAACATGGCGTAAGTTGTCTCCCTACCTCTCAGCAACACCTCTTTCCGGCTTCTGTAGTTGTTGCAGGGCAGTGTTACACACAGAAATGTGACTTCTTGGCTCTCAGCTCTTCACATCTGGCAAGAATGGTTTCTTCTGAAATGGTTCTGTATTAATTCATCTTGCTAGAGTTGTTACTCAGGTGAAGTAGGGTTTGGAGACTGAAGAGGATAGAGTAGGGATAATGCCCATAAGGTTTCCTTGACCATTGAAAGCCACAGGCAAAGAGGTGAAGATAGTAAAACTCCTCCCTCTCATTCTTAAATTACCATGGAAAAGATTAAAGGCAAAAGGAATTTTTTATTTCTTTTCAACCAGAGAAATAGCTGGAAACAATGGTGCATAAATGGTACTGCATTACCCTATAACATATCTTTGGTGCCAACCATGCCTGTGACATTGTGACAAGCACAAAATTGTCAGGCTCCATTGCTGCCCAGAGGGATGAAAGCAATCTACCCCTAACTTATTGACTGCAAGCCTCTGGTATAAAACCAGATGTTCTTCCCACAAGATGTTTCTCCCAGGGAATGCAGTGTGCTCTGCCCAGCTTTCCTCACCATTCCACGACTGTGAGAATTTTTCACACCCCCTATTGAGCCCAAGGATGAAGTTCTAAGGTCCCCTGGCCAAAGCAGTTAACATCTTCCTTATCTTCCTCTGCAGTTCTTACTCAATCTTAAATACATCATCTTCTAACTCTCTCTCATTTGGTGATGGAATACTGGAGAGGCAGCAGTATGAAGATCAGGGACTGGGGGAGACGACTCCCCTCACTATCATCTGCCAGCCCATGCAGGTAAGGCTGCTCATTAGGGCCACATCCTCAACTCTGAGCACCTTTTATTAAATAGGAAGCATAACTCCTGCCATCCCCAAAGGGTCCTCTGTCTCTTGGGGAGACAGGACACAAGAATGCAAAAGATATACAGGAGTTCAAGGCTAGGAGGAGTCAGATGAGCGGCACTGACAATGAATTCTAGCTTTTGAGTCTAGGTTAATAAGAAAAGCTATTCCACAGAGAAAGGAGGACATTTCAACTATAAAGCAGAAAAAACATCCATAGGTTCTTGTGAAGATTAAAAGGAAATAATAAGAATAAGGCTCTTAGCACAGTACCTGGCATATAGTGAGTGCTCAACATGTGTTAGCTTTCCAAGAAAGTTGGAGATGGGAAGAGTAGGGGAGTAGTTGGTGAATAGTATAGTCAAAGACAAATAGAAAGTTCAAGCATATTGAGGATCAGAAGAGTCGACCACTTTGGCTGAACCCCAGAGTTGGTATCAGCAAACAAGAGAAGAAATGGGAAAAGACCAGGCCACCAATCCACATACTAACCTTGTCAAGAAAACTGAAAGCAAATGTAACGTGCTGGCTGCCATGAACCTGGCAGTGCTAAGGGAACTGGGAGTAGCTGACTCTATCAGACAGAAGGAATGTCGACAGAACTATAAAGATCCACCCATCAGTTACGGAAATCACAGTCCTCTGAACATGCCTTGACTAGACTTGCCTATTTCATCACCCATAGGTTGCAGTTGTCCTTTCTGAACCATTCCTGGGAATGCTAGCATGTATGTGGCCAGACAACAGTGCCTACACTGTGATTATAACAAGCAATACAGAACTCAGTTGCTGGAGGAGACCACTGGACTATGTGGTCTAACTACCACACGTTAGAGATGGTCTGGAGATACGCAAACTTCACAGATGAAGCAGACATATTTGTCATAATATTTATAATAAAAGAAATCCTTGCTCTCTCAAGAAGTTGATGAAGCATCCTTTTTGGGAAGGAAGCTGTCCCATTAGAAGGTTGTCTGCAGGTTAATGGCTAGTGTTACCTCTGAGCTGTAACTTAAGGGGTCTTCATGTTTCAGTATTGGCCAAATGCTATCTACTACAACAGCAATAATAAGACCATCTTTATAATCCTTCTTAGTTTGGAAAACACCTGCAGTGCATCACCTCATTTCAGCCTCAGAATGACTTATGAGGCCTGTAGGGTGAGTCTCACTATCCCCATTTTACAGATAGGCCAACTAAATCCCAGGTAGTTAAGGGGTGTGTCCAAGTCACACACTGGCAGAACTTGTACTAGAACTGAGCTCACTTGGCACCTGCCTCCAGGGTCTGTCTACTTTTCTATGTGTTTCCTCACTAATAGACTTTCTCATTCTGCAGCCTCTGAGAGTCAACAGCCAGCCTGGCCCTCAAAAGCGGTGCCTCTTTGTGTGTCGTCATGGTGAGAGAATGGATGTTGTATTTGGGAAGTACTGGCTATCACAGTGCTTTGATGCCAAAGGTGAGTAGCTGGCTGGCTTGCTCAGCACTGGCATACCAAGCGTGGCCTCTAGGGGCACAATTAAGCTGTATTTATCTAGATAGTCACTTATGGTTAAGTGTGCTGTGAACATCTCTGTAATCTGTTACATTGTCAATCTATCCTGAATGTCTTGAGTTTTAGGGGAGGGATAAGTGTTTTTGTCCCCATTCTATAAATTAGGACCAAGGAAGGCAGATCTCTTGTCACAGTTGAATGGCAGAGTCAGCAGAAGAGGCCGATGTCTGATTGCATGGCCAGAGTTCCTTCCATTAAATCACCCTGGCTCATTTTGATTCCATTTTCATTTGAGTAGCATGTTTAAGATAGGAGGCTTGCATATCAGAGAAGCCCACCTGCTTTAGAATGTCTGGTTGATACTTCCATTTAAAAACTATCTCTTGTCACTTTTGTCAACAGAATGGAACAGTGGATACCAAGACACTCTACCAAAGAAAGTGCCAGCCTCAATATTTTCCATCAGCCTCAGTCTCTTTAGCCAAGAAGGAATGGGATGCCAGGAGTCCTAAGGAAACAAGAAACTCATGTAGCCTTTATGTGACCTTTTTTTCCAGGCCGCTACATACGCACCAACCTGAACATGCCTCATAGCTTACCTCAGCGGAGTGGTGGTTTCCGGGAGTATGAGAAAGATGCCCCAATCACTGTGTTTGGATGTATGCAAGCAAGACTAGTGGGTAAGGGTCGTAGGGTGATGGCACAGCCTTTCCTAGCTATTTCTTCCAAAGACCAGTTCCAGTGGTATGCCAAGACACTTCCAGGGAGTTTCTATACCTTTCTACAAATAACATTTCCTCAGTTCATTTATTAGATAACTATTGAGTTGAGGATACTGTGCTTAGCACTGGGATGGTTAACCAAAGTGAAAAAGATGCAGTCCCTATCAAGAGGCTTATGATGCATTGATGAAAAAGGCCAGGCTTGGTTTACACTGGTGAGCAGACTGGTCAGCCTTCTAGTTCAAGATAGCAGCATCTGGCAACATAGCTGCAAAAAGAGCACAGTATGAAGAGAGAACCCTGGAGTGACTGAATTTATACAGGCCAATTGATGCTTTGAAGCTGCTCGGTTCTTAACAGGCCTATCCCATACCTGCCGTGCAAACAGCAGCCTTGTTCTGTTCAGTCACTTAACAAATATTTATTGATCAACGATTTTGTGCAAAGGGCAATTCTAGGTGTCAGGGATCCAAGCATGAGTCTCCACCTTCAGGGAGAAAAACATACAAATGGATAAATATCATATAATGTGGTATACTCAATAATAGAGCTATACACAGAGTACTGTTGGAGTACCAAAAAGGGGGGCAAATAAGAGAAGAGAGGAAGCTGAGACTGAAATGGTAGTTGGGCAAAGAAGGAGCAGGAGGGAGGAAAGGGAATTCTCAGTGGAAAGAACAATCTAAATAAAGTTGTAGAAGTGAGAAATAGCATTAAATGTACGGAAGGAAACAAGCTGTCTTGTTTCTAGAGCATAAATTGTGGAGCAGGGTAAGAGATGAGGCTGGAGAGGAGGATAAAGCCAAGTTCTTGACCACCACAGGAAGGTGTCTGGACTTTATCCAGTAGAGAAAGGAAATGGACACCATGAGAAATGCAATAAAGTATCAGGTGTTGGGAGTTATGTCTGGTGTCTAAGAACATGACAACTGAAATTTTGTTTAAAAAAAGAACAAAACCAAACTCCTTGCCATCAAGTCAATTCTGACTCATAGCGACCCTATAGGACAGAGTAGAACTGCCCCACAGTGTTTCCAAGGAGCGGCTGGTGGATTTGAACTGCCAACCTTTTGGTTAGCAACTGAGCTCTTGACTACTGAGCCACCAGGGCTCTGCGAAATTTTGTTTAGCACAGAAAAAAAATTAAAGTGTGCTCTAATTTTCACAGTATAAGCCCTCTCATTCTTTTCATAAAGCTCAAGTCAGAGCATTATGTCTCTAAGTCCCTCCTAGACAGACATTTTACTGCTTGGTAGCACGAGAGAGAAAGAAAGGAAAAGACAAGAAGGGGCCTGTCACTTGGCCACTTTCATAGAAACACTGATGGGGGGATTAGGTAGAAGCAAGGCTGAAACTACTGGCGCTGTGTGAATTCCCATCTGGGAAAGAAGGGTTTGCTGGGTCTGGCACCTCCTGCCACTTGAGGGTCGAGCTGAGGCTGAGTAAATCCAACGAATTCATTCTTTGGGTTTTCTCTGCAGGTGAGGCCTTATTAGAGAGTAACACCGTTATTGATCACGTCTATTGCTCCCCATCCCTGCGCTGTGTTCAGACAGCACACAACATCCTGAAAGGTAAGACTCTTAGGTCTTGACAAAGGTCAACCGAGTGTGTCTCTAGGCAGTTCTATACCTAAATTATCCTAGAGTCAGAGAACATTAGCCAATAGAACAGCTTTGAATCTGGAATGTTTCAGCAATGATTCTTCCAGAGAATGACTTTGCCAAGGTCCTAATATCATGCGCTGGCAGTATAAGCCAGATAAAACAGGAGATGCAGATAATTTTTTTCTTGAAAATTTAAAGCTCGCTTGGATGAATTGTAGGCTTGCAAAATATTGTTATATCTGGTGATAACTGAGACCAGCAGAGCATGATCCTTTTTTGCACTTGAACAGTTAAATTGTTTCCTCCTGCTTTGCCCTTTTGTTTGCCTCTTGTTTACAACAGTGATGGTGTTCCTAAGTGTCTGCAAAGACAAGTGTTTACATAACTAAAGAAGAAGTGTCATCCTTGCTTCTTTAGTTACATAATTGGAAAAGCTTGAAAAGCACCATTGCTATAAAGATACTTAACTTTCACGCTATAATCTGTGGAAGCTTGAGTTGCGGAGATTTCCGTTCTTATTTCACTGGAAGAAAACTGAAAGAAATTGAATTGGACTGTTTACTTCTATTTCAGAAATGTATGAGCCAGAAATAGAACAGCCAGCAAAGAATTTTACACTTTGAGTCTTCTATTCTTTAACCTTAAGTAAACCTTCTCTTCACTACCAGAGAGCATTGATGTATTAAATTTGTACAGAAAAACTTGGCTAAATGCAGTATAAAGAAAGTTAAACAGGGGGAGTCATTGTTTAGGAAGCAGTGAGTATCTGTTAATGGTGATGGAAAATTTGGCAATGGATACTGGTGATGGTTGCACAACATGACGAACGTAATTCATGTCACTGAATTGTACATGTAAAAAATGTTGAATTGGCAAATGTTGTATTATATATATTTTCACAACGATAAAAGGAAAAAGAGTTAAACAGGGACAGTTCTTACTGTGAGGGTAATTACAATACACTAAAACTTAGACTTTGGGCAGTGGTACTTGTAGATATTCAACACTGGATTTTCTGATAAGAAAATAATGTACATAAATTCAAATAAAATAAAAGCTATTGTAGAGAGTGACTGTTAAGAGAATTTCTGAAGTTTCCTGGTAGGATAGTGTCTTAGTCATCTACTGCTGCAACAACAGAAATACCACAAGTGGATGGCTTCACAATAAAGTAGGCTAAAAGTCCAAATTCAGGGCATCAGCTCCAGGGAAAGGCTTTGTCTGTCAGCCTTCTCATCAACGTTCCCCCAGAATAGGAGCTTCTCCGTGCAGGGATCCCGAGTCCAAAGAACACGCTCTGCTCCTGGCACTGCTTTCTTGGTAGTATGAGGTCCCCCTGTCTCTCTGCTCACTTCTCTCTTTTATATCTCAAGAGATTGCCTAAGGACACAATCCAATCATTAACATCATAGAGGAAGGATTTATAACATATAAGAAAATCACACAGTACCAAGAATCATGGCCCAGCCAAATTGACGTACACATTTTTGGGGGAACGTAATTCAATCCATGACAGATAGTCATGGAACTTACCTTAGAAAAATAAATTATGATAGTCACAGAACTGAATAAATCATATGGATAATGACCTGTGATTTTTTTCCTTAAATCAGATGCCACCTAAAGCTGGTATACAATATGGTGATATGGCCAGAGCATTAAATTCACATCGTATGTATGTGTAACACACACAAAGATTAAAAACCGTTGTTCAAAACTCACATGCTTCCACATTCCTTTAGCTGTAGATAGCATCTAGTAGAAAATGGAATAGCTCACCTCTCAGAATTTTTGAAACACTCGGCCTATAATTTATTTTCCACTGAGAACATTGTAGAATTTCCTTCATCTTCATTTTTTTTCTCTCTAAGGTTTACAACAAGAAAATCACTTGAAGATTCGTGTAGAGCCTGGCTTATTTGAGTGGACAAAATGGGTTGCTGGGACTATGTTACCCGCGTGGATACCTCCATCAGAGTTAGCTGCAGCCAACCTGAGTGTTGATACAACCTACAGGTAACCCTCTAAAACTGCCTCTGTCCTGAGGCTGATGTGGACATTCTTTTCTACACTATTTTCCAGCCCAGGCTAGTTAAGGCTTATCTCATAGGCAGTTGTCCATATTGGTGGAAGGCAAGCTGTAACTTGAGAAACTGAAACTGGAAAAAAGCCATCATTCACTGTAGTTAGCATTAGTGTGAATTATATTTTCCCACCACTGGATTTTATTGATTTTATTGTATGTATATCAATGTAATAATAAAACCACTTTGCATCACAGGAGCCTGTACCAGCTAACAGTAATGCAGTTCAGAAGCTTATTGGGAGATGAGTGAGATGACAATGTCTCACCTTGGATTGTCACTTTTAATTTAAAAGCATTTTAATTCTCTTTATTTTCTTCATTTATTATTGCCTCAACCCAACTATTTTCTGTATCTTAATTATGGTGGTGGTTACACAATGCTACACATGTGATAGAATTGCATAGAGTATATGTACGTACACACAAATGAATGCTTGTAAAGCTGGTGATGTCTGAGCAAGCCCTGTGGATTGTAACAGTGTCCATTTCTTGGTTATGCAAGATTTTATGAAAGATCCTACCATTGGGGAGGCTGGGTGAAGGGTACACAGCTCTTCCTTGTATGCTTTTTTGCAACCTCCTGTGAATCTGAAATTATTTTAAAATAAATGTTTAAAAAAAAAAAAGACATTAGGCTACCTTAACAATACAAAGCATTTTCAAAATATTTCTTGGCCAGTTGTCTCCTTCTTAAGAATGTTTTTCTCCCTCCCTGGGACACTTGGCTCCTAGTATTTACAAAGCTTGCCTATCAGTTCAATGGCTTGCCTAAAGTTATTCATTTAGTAGCCACTCATGACAATAATAACTAATCTTCATTGAGCCTTTTTTGTATGTGAAGTACTGTGTAGTCTGCTTTAGAGTCTTCTTTTTCCTTTGCTTTTGCTATTGGACCAGACTGTCTGCTCTGAGATTTAAAAAAAAAAAAAAAAGTTTATAAATTGGCCACAGGTGAATAATCCCCATGGACACATGAATAATTAGCTAATAATAATATGGTTAGATTAACTATCAGATATCCACTCGGGCATTTGTAAGGTGTCTTTGAGGAGAACAGATATTCACAACCATTATAGTGGGAAATTAAGTTCATGTTTCTTAGGGCAGAATTTGGAACATGTGACCAACATAAACAGAATTTTCTCCTGAATAATATTCCTTGAATTTCATTACCTACCCAAACCCCAGATGAAGCAATTTGAGTATCTGGCTAAGGTAGGAAAGAAAATCTTTTTTCCATATTCATTTTTCTTCTCTGCAAGTAAGACCTCCGATAACTCCATAAATTATCTAATGTCTACTGGAATGTGTAAGTTGGAAACAAAGAAGAAGGATCAGTAGTTGGAAAATACGGCCTTGGTGATAGAAACAATGCCAGAGATCGCATGATAGAATTTTGCAAGACCAATGATTTCTTCGTTGCAAATACCTTTATTCAACAACAAAAATGGTGACTATACATATGACCTCACTGGATGAAATACACAGGAATCAAATTGACTACATCTGTGGAAAGAAACAATGGAAAATATCATCAATCAGAACAAGGCCAGGGGCTGACTGTGGAACAGACCATCAGTTGCTCATATGCAAGTTCAAGTTGAAGCTGAAGAAAATTAGAACAAGTCCAGAAGAGCCAAAGTACGACCTTGAATATATCCTACCTGAATTTAGATACCATTTCAAGAATAGATTTGACGCATTGAATGCTAATGACCGAAGACCAGATGAGTTGTGGAATGATTTCAAGGCATGAAGAAAGCAAGAGGTCATTCAAAAGACAGGAAAGAAAAAAAAGACCAAAATGGATGTCAAAAGAGACTCTGAAACTTGTTCTTGAATGTCGAGTAGCTAAAACAAATGGAAGAAATGATGAAGTAAAAGAGCTGAAAAGAAGATTTCAAAGGGTGGCTCAAGAAGACGAAGTAAAGTATTATAATGACATGGGCGAAGACCTGGAGTTAGAAAACCAAAAGGGTTTTTCAGCATTTCTCAAGCTGAAAGACCTGAAGAAAAAATTCAAGGCTCAAGTTGCAGTATTGAAGGATTCTGTGGGCAAAATACTGAATGATGCAGGAAGCATCAAAAGAAGATGGAAGGAATACACAGAGTCACTGTACCAAAAAGAATTGGTTGATGTTCAGTTATTTCAGGAGGTAGCATATGAGCAAGAACATACGGTACTAAGAAAGAAGTCCAAGCTGCACTGAAGACATTGATGAAAAACAAGGCCCCAGGAATTAATGGAATACCAACTGGGATGTTTCAACAAATGGATGCAGTACTGGAAGTGCTCACTCATCTATGCCAAGAAATTTGGAAGACAGCTACTGGGCCAACTGACTGGAAGAGATCCATATTTATGCATATTCCAAAGAAAGGTGATTCAACCGAGTGCGGAAATTATCGAGTAATATCACATGAAAGTAAAATTTTGCTGAAGATCATTCAAAAGCAGTTGCAGCAGTACATCAGCAGGGAACTGCCAGGAATTCGAGCAGGATTCAGAAAAGGACGTGGAACCAGGGATATCATTGCTGATGTCAGCTGGATCTTGGCTGAAAGCAGAGAATACCAGAAAGACATTTACCTATGTTTTATTGACTATGCAAAGGCATGCAACTGTGTGGATTATAACAAATTGTGGACAACACTGCAAAGAACAGGAATTCCAGAGCACTTAATTGTGCTCATAAGGAACCTATACATAGACCAAGAGGCAGTCATTTGCTTAGAACAA
Organism: Trichechus manatus latirostris; assembly: GCF_000243295.1. Taxonomy (NCBI): domain Eukaryota; kingdom Metazoa; phylum Chordata; class Mammalia; order Sirenia; family Trichechidae; genus Trichechus; species Trichechus manatus. The sequence goes on along the minus strand of NW_004444163.1, from coordinate 1,607,365 downwards.
GGGGATACTACATGGTTAAAAATCAAGAAAGGTGTGTGTCAGGGTTGTATCCTTTCACCATACTTATTCGATGTGTATGCTGAGCAAAATAATCTGAGAAGCTGGACTATATGAAGAAGAACAGGACATCAGGATTGGAGAAAGACTCATTGACAACCTGCATTATGCAGATGACACAACCTTCCTTGCCGAAAGTGAAGAGAACTTGAAGCGCTTACTGATGAAGATCAAAGTCTACAGCCTTCAGTATGGATTACACCTCAACATAAAGAAAACAAAAATCCTCACAATTGGACAATAAGCAGCATCATGATAAACAGAGAAAAGATTGAATTTGTCAAGTGTCCCCCAAAAAATATGTGTATCAATTTGAGTGGGCCATGATCCCCAGTATTGTTTGGTTGTCCTTCATTTTATGATTGTAATTTTATGTTAAAGAGGATTAGGGTGGGATTGTAATACCCCTACTAAGGTCACATCCCTGATCCAATGTAAAGGGAGTTTCCCTGGGGTGTGGCCTGCACCACCTTTTATCTCTCAGGAGATAAAAAGGAAAGGGAAGCTAGCAGAGAGGGGGCACCTCATACCACCAAGAAAGCAGTGCCTAGAGCAGAACGTGTCCTTTGGACCTGAGGTTCCTGCACTGAGATGCTCTCAGACCAAGGGAAGACTGATGACAAGGACCTTCCTCCAGAGCCGAGAAGAGAAAGGCTTCCCCTGGAGCTGATGCCTTCAATTTGGACTTGTAGCCTACTAGACAGTGGAGAATAAATTTCTCTTTGTTAAAGCCATCCACTTGTGGTATTTCTGTTATGGCAGCACTAGATGACCAAGACAGGGGTGATTTGCAATTACGAATTAACTCCCAATCCATTAGACAGAGGGGACTGGGAATTGAAGATGGTCAGCAGGTCACCAGGACGGGTCCTTAAGAAGGGCTCATCCTCTTATGAACCTTTGTACATTGTCTTCTAATGATTGTTTACCTGAACAGCCTGACACCACCCTCACCCCAACACACAGAAGCTCTTCAAGCACAGAAATTGGGTTTTCTTTATCTTCAGGCCTCTAGCCTTCTCCCAGGGCAGGTATGTGGTCTGTGTTCAAAATAAGAAAGAAAGAAAAGGCAAAGAATCGTGAAGATTTCATAAGCTTATAAAAGACTGAATGTCTGCTTCTAAAACCTACGCTTATAGCATAGCATGTGTATGGCGACTTAAGAGAGGCTTGGGAAATCTCTGGTGGCCTAAATAGATAAGGAGATCTGCTTTGCTTCCTGTAGCTATGCGACCTAGAACAAGTCTAAGACGTGGGAGCTGTCAATAACCACTGGTCAATAAGATTAGTTAAGAAATTTGTATGTTTCATTTTTCAGGGGGTCACTGTGACATCATGGACACACAGCTTTTGTCTCTGTACATTTCAACTCCACATCCATGTCCTGGAAATAATCTTTCCTGTACCCACCTTCTTACTAGGGAATAGACAAACAGAATCATGGATACTGTAGAAGGGTCTTGAAATAAAAGTTTAGAGTAATAATTATCATTTGGTTTATCCCAGGATCAAAATGTTTTCATTCCCTTTGTTCATTTTTCTATTTTCTATTACAGACCTCACATTCCAGTCAGCAAATTGGTGGTTTCAGAATCCTACGACACTTACATCAGTAGAAGTTTCCAAGTAACAAAAGAAATAATCAGTGAATGTAAAAGTAAAGGTAGGTAGTATTTTTTTGGACTCCACATCTAACTATATAATAATTTCTCCATCATGGTCAGTAAGCAATTCAAGATGTTTCCACTTGCTTTGTTAGACTTGCTTAATAGGAAAGAAAAGTCTCTTCAGATTCTCTTATAGATACTTTCGTGTTAAATTTGTAATATTTTCTCAGTACCTAAAAAAAAAAAAACAGTTACCATTGAGTCAACTGTGACTCATGGCAAACCTCATGTGTATCAGAGTAGAACTGTGCTCCATAGGGTTGGCAATGGCTGATTTTTCAGGAGTAGATCAAAAATGTCAGATAATTTCACAGGTATACACCGGACTTGGTTACGACCCTATACTATGTAACTTTGACTTCAACATTGCAGCTATTCATCTTGCATCCTGTGAAGGAGGTTCCCTATTTCAATTTTTAGAAGCTCTCTAGCATAACACTGTTTCTCCTGCAGTTTGATCCAGATGTATGGGAACCTACATGCAAACATACGTACACAAGCACACATACCATTCACTGCTACCGCCAACCAAGAACAGTGTTCTGTGAGGCTCAGATCTGTCATCTGTTGAAGTTTCTAAACATTGAATGCAAATATTTAATGATAAGAAGGATGGTTCACTGTTCACCAGTGATTCCTTGGAAACCCTATGGGGCAGTTCTACTCTGTCCTGTAGGGTCGTTATGAGTCAGAATCAACTTGATGGCAACGGGTTTGGTTTTGGTTTAGGACTGTTTACTGTAAATTTTTAAGTAAAAAAGGCGGATTTTACAAAAGAGAATGCACATTTTAATATCTTATTTTTTAACTTAAAGTATTAATATTCATAGAACAAAGACTAGAATGATATACACCAAAGTGTTAACAGTGGTTAGTCCTGGGCAGCGGCATTGTGGGTAATTTCTCCCTTCTGGTTACCACACATAAGTCACTCTCTTCATCACTACCCCACGCTTCCCACCATAAAGATACATAGCATGTCCTATCAATCAGAAAGCTCAAATGCTCAAAACTCTATAGTGGCAACATTTAAAAGTATACTAGAAGAGGTAGCACCACCATCCATCTGTCAGTTTGTCATACTGTAGTGGCTTGTCTGCTGCTATGATGCTGGAAGCTACACCACTGGTATTTCAAACACCATCAGGGTCACCCATGGTGGACAAGTTTAAGCAGAGTTTCTAGACTAAGACAGACTAGGAAGAAAGGCCTGACCATCTCTTCCAAAAATTAGTCAATGAATCACAATAGAATATAGTCCAATATAGTGCTGGAAGATGAATCCCCTAGGTTGGAAGGCACTCAGAATACATAGTGGCTGCAACAATGGACTCAGGTATACCAAGGATCATGAAGATGGCACCAAACCAGGCAATATTTGTTTCATTCTTTCTACATGAGGTTACCATGAGTCAGAGCCAACTTGACAGCAACTGACAACAACAACAAGCACAAAGGAACCCTGTGGAGATAGAATAGTTCAGTATCTTGATTGTGGTGGTGGTTACACAAAGCCACAAATATGATAGAACTATATACCCACATACATACATAAAACTATATACCCACATACATACAAATGAATGCTTGTGAAACTAGTGAAGCCTGAGCAAGCTCTGTGGCTTGTACCAACGTCCATTTACTGGTTTTGATAGTGTTCCACAGGTATGTAAGATGTTACCATTGAGGAGGCTGGGTGAAGGGTACAGGGGACTTCCCTATGTTTTTGTTTTTGTTTTGTTTTGTTTTGTTTGCACCATCCTATGAATCTATATTTTAGGATAAAAAGTAAAAAAATAAAATAAAAGATGTTAGGTTACCTTAACAATACCAAGCTTTTTCAAAATATTGCTTGGCCAGATTGTCTCCTTCTTGAGAATCTTCTCCCCTTCCTGGAACACTTGGCTTCCAGTATTTACAAAGTTTGCATATGTCTTTATAAAAACTTTCTTCACAGTTCTTGCTTCCCCTCCCCCGCCCCAACTAGGAAATAACATCCTGATTGTGGCCCACGCATCTTCCCTCGAAGCATGTACCTGCCAACTTCAGGGTCTGTCGCCTCAGAACTCCAAGGACTTTGTACAAATGGTCCGAAAGGTAACTCATACTTGCATTAAAGGGGCCCGGTGTGCCTCGTAGTTTTGTAACAGTTCAATGACTGGCTGGATAGGAAAGTTCTTTGAAGCATGCATTTACTATAAGCTGGAAGATTCATTCATTGATTCGTTCATCCAAGATATCTGGAATGATACTTTGTGTGAAGCATTTTATTGGGTCCGGGTAAGAGAAAAAGTTGTGTCAGAGCTAGCTCCTAGCTTCTAAGAGCTAAAATTTAGGAAGTCACTAAGAATTAGAAGCAGATGGTCTGAATTTCCCAGAGCAATGCTGGATTGGATAGAGAGGGGTAAGTGGGCCAAAACACAGCATCTGAAAGCTCATTGAGAAGAGAGGTCCTGGCAGGTAGGCCAAAGGAAGCAGCAGTTTACAGCGATTGGGCTAAAAGGCAACCCCAGGAACAAGGCAGTGAGACAGAAAACCCATGAGGCTGATGGACACATCTGGGCTGCTCCTCTCGTGCCTGTGGACGAGGGTTTCTGGTTGCCGCCCTCCCACACACTTCCCTCCAGATCCAGGCTGTTCTTCCTTTCTCTGCCCTCAGAGAACCTGGCTCAAACTCAGTTGCAATTCCTTTCTCATTTTTTAAAAGCTTATTTATGTGTCTGTCCTTCCCATCCATGAGTAAGCTGCTTGAGGACCGAGATTTTGGTCTTGTTTATGAATGCAACTCAGGGGTCTCACTAAATACACACAAAAGAAATTTTGAAATGCCCTCACTCCTGAAATTAGGAAGGGTGCAGCTTCAGCTCTGAAAGAGAGCAGAGTCGTGTACAAAAAAAGATGACAAAGCAGAAGTGAATCAAATTTTTAAAACTTGAATAATCTTTCCATTGTCTAAGTATAATTTCAGAAATGTTGGTGCTGCCACATTTTTTAACTTGACTTGCAATTAGGAGTTAACTCCCAAGCCCTTAGCATTCCACATTATTGTTCTCTTTTCCCACACCCTATTAAGAAGCAATCTATAAACAATTAATTGCACTAGGGGAGATCACCATTTCCTGGATCTTTCTGAAGAATCTTCTTGCAATGTAAAAACTCTTCCTTCTAATTTATTGGTTTTGTCTGTTTCATTTTCTTTATTGATTTTTGAAGATGATGCATATCTACCGAGGTCCTATTCATGTCTAAGTGTTATTCTCTAGGGCCACCTGAATGTCTTTGTTGTCTAGGTCAAAGTTAAAGCATTTTATTTTCCTTTTCTTTTCTGCAGATTCCATACTTGGGGTTTTGTTCCTGTGAAGAATTCGGAGAAACTGGGATATGGCAGCTAACAGATCCACCCATCCTTCCTCTTACCCATGGACCAACTGGAGGCTTCAACTGGAGAGAGACTTTACTACAAGAATAAGCCACATGAGTGAACGAGAAGAAAAGACCTTTAAAAGCCTTTGGAGAAGTGTCTTTTTTTTGAGTTTAGTAACAGTGGGAAAATCCACAGCACATTCTAAGCACACAGCTCAGAATAATTTAGCGTATCTCCTTTCATGCTTAAAGTTAGTATGATGAGACCGTGTGAATGAAAGAAAGACTTGCTTCAGGGATGAAATTCTCTCTGGACTCTCGCCTAGCTAACAAGGCTTTGGAGAATGATCTTCCTAAATCAGGCACCTACAACAGCAGAGGAAGTTTTGCCTCCTTCCTTCTAGGTATGGCTAAGGAGCCTCACCCCTCCAAAGCAAACTGCCAGCCCACCCTGAGGAAGGCTGCAAGCGTAAAGAGTCTGCCCAGAATCCAGCTGGGGGACTTTGAGCTGCCAGTTTGGGGTTGGGATTTTCTGTTTTAACTTCATTTTTCAATTAGGCAAAGCAAAGCTGAGGAATCCTTTTAAGGTTATTAGAAAATATGCCCCCACAGAGAGTAGTTGTTAGGTTACTCATTACATTCTACCCTCAATATGACCCCTACACCAGTGTTGCTGGCTCAAGACCCCTGTTTGAGGGCTCTAACATTTACCTGGTACCACCATGTTTTCTCTAGAGCAGCTGGCCCTCCCTGCTATAGCCCTTCCTGCTTTATTTCTATCTGTGAAATGGGAAGACCAAGAATTGCTCTCCAGAGCACTTTTGGATACTCAGGAGGACCATAAGAAGTATTCACTTGTAAAAGTGTTACACTTGTAATTGTGAAGTATCCAATTGCAGACACAAAGAACTTGCACAGTATAATGCCGCTTGGAATTATCTGTGTTGTAGTCTAATGAGCCAGAGCACTTCTAAATCACCGTGATTTGCTTGTCTTTGTCCCTAGAGTCTAGACTGTGTTTAACTAGTTTATGATGTTGACATTTGGAAGGGATGTATGTTAGATATTATATTTGCATCAGCAAGAAGTACATTCTGTGCAATATGTACATCTTTACAAACCATACCAGGTGTCAGGTGGTTGTACACTTCTAGTACATGTCTAACATAACCAAACATCAACAAATACATCAGTTATACCAGGGGTGTATCATGAAGTCAGGGAACTAATTTAAATGATGACACTCACGACTGCACTGCGACCTGTGCTGTCGTGTTCTTTGTTTGTTTTTCTACGATAATTTAAAATATGTAGGTAGGGCTTCTTAAGGAAAAGTAGGAGAACCACATCCTGTGGTTTCTCAACCCACATGCTTCCTACATTTAGAGGGAGTTTATTTAAAAGAAAATAAATGACAATCAAACCAAAAACATCAGTTATCAATGTCTTTTTAATTGTGTGACTAGCTTACTGTTGAGTGCTGCCAATTCACAAACAATGCGTCTGGAATGGTATAGTTCACTATGTAGAATATGTATGCAGAGTGAAATCCCAGCCATGTAAAGAGGACATGAGTTAGTGTACAACAAATCTATAAGCATTGTGGCATTGAATAGGCTTCAAGCCCCAGATGCATAAAACATATGGTTCCTAAAAATAGGTCTATGCTCCTATTTGAAACTGGAATTTGATAGCCCCTGGAAACAAGGGGGAAGTGATAGGATGCTGGCTATGCATGTTAATCAGCAAGAGGACTACAGTCTTGCTTCTTATTAAGTAACTTAGAAAAATGTCATGAATTTTATGTTTTAAGAAAAACATCTTGAGTTCTTTTAGCATTGCAGAAATACTCATCCAACTTCTGGGTATAGAAATAATCTTGCAAAGACATCATTCATTGACATAAATGTTTTACCTTTAACCTTATGGGGAGGGGATCTACTTACTTCATAAAGGTTTTCAGAGAAAAGTCATACGGCAGCTAATATAATGTCACTGCCGTTCATTCTTATGGTTGCTATTGCTGTTAGGTGCCGTCAAGTCAGTTCCAACTCATAGCAACCCTATGTACAACAAAACAAAGTGCTGTGTGGCCCTGAAACGAAGTAAATTCACTGTTTAATCAGATCTATCATGTTTATTAGAAATTCTCCCTAAAATTTTATGGGCTTAGAATGGTTGAAATAATGCTTGAATACCTCTCATCAGATTTCCTTGAAAACTATAGCAGTGGGTTTTGGGCTGTGCCTCTATTTGTATAAAACAGAGTTCAGAAAAGGCTACCCTGTCCGTCTCGCTCGGTTGTCTCAGTCCTGTGATGACCTTCTAAATTAGTTTGGCTGGGCTACGATCCTTTGTCCTTAGTCCAATATAGACACAGTCTTTAGGTTGTAATCTGTACAAGCAAAAAGAAGCAGAGATCTGAAATAATATTTGAAGAAGTTAGGTGGAAAACCCTGATGTACGAGAGTTCATTCCTCTGCTTTAACTGTCTGAATTACTTATCAAAATGGCCTGGATGATCTGAATTCACAGTATATTCTTATTTCATACTTATCTGTTTAGGAAACTAAACTTGGACTCCAGCTGAGAAAATCTTTGGAAATTGTGTTGAATTTATGTGTAGTAAAAGAAACAACAGCATTACCTGATTTCCTATTCATCCCAAAATTTAAGGTTGATACAACAGTCTGAAGTAGAGGCTAGTTGTTTTTCATCTGTGGCTGGATGCTTATTAAAAACAAATAGGGTTGAAAAAAAAAAAAAGAACAAATAGGGGTTAGAAGGAGGAAGGAAAGAAGAGAGGGAAGGAGGGAGGGAAAAAGTAGCATCTATCTAGCCAGATAAGAACCAAGTGATTTCTTGCAGAGAGGAATTTTTTTTTTTTTTTTTTTAATGTAGAAAGTTATCTGAAATGAACTAGGTGAAATGAAATTAACTACAAGATTTAATCTGGGGTTGACGGTCTGCAACCGTTTCCTACTTGTATAAGTATGCCACATGGATACCCTAATGCCCCGGTATTATTCACAGATAGGACTTTGTCTTCCGTGATTTTAAAATGCCACATCTATTCCTCTGTGGGTGGAATAATTGGCACATTTTAATGCACAAGCTGAGGTTTCATTTTCCCAGGGTGTCTACACCACCACTGCTCTGGTAGCTAGGAGCTTATTGCTTCAACCCAGTACGGGGTTGAGAATACAGTGTTTTCCATTACATTTAGATTCATAGAATCTGAATGGCTGATTAAATGGCCATCTGATGGCTGAAAGAGGGGGGTATTTTTCACCCTGTAGTGAAAGACTTGGAGGACTTTCTAGTCTTTATTTTAATTATACTTTAACCAAAGAATTATTTTAAGATAACCTTATATTTGAAAGATGATTTTACAAAAAATAAAAATAAAAAACACAGTCTTCTGGAGTGATGTTGGTTTGGTAAATATCATTGATAATTTTCTCACATTTTAGGCCGATGTGCTCATTTTTGTGTAAGTGGTATATGGAATGCATACTGACTGTCATCTAATTGTGCTTAGCATTATCATAAATGTGTCTTTTCCTCACAACCAGCTGTATTCGTATTAAAATGAAACCTCTTATTTCAATCACCTAGTGTCACTGGCAACTAATTGAACAGCTATAGTCAGAGAAGATCCTGTCTCACTGCCTTTGTAGAAAGGCTCCCTGCATGGTAAAACAGGAAGGCATTCCTGTGTAACCTAGGCACTCTGCAACTCCAGCGTATAATTTAAAAGCAGTGATGAATTGCTCTTTTGAATTTACGCTAAGAAATGCAGGGGTTAGAATACAGATGAACCTCCACTGATTGCCCCGGCATCAGCACAGTCAAGGCAGTACAGAGTCTGCAGGAACTTCTAAAATAATGAGGAGCAAGATGCAGGGTCATTTGCATTTAAATTGTAGTCCAGCACACATGTGAGAAATAACCGAGGTGCTGGGCTAACTGGCTGCTTCTGGGGAGTCCTGCGACTGGCAGAGGAGGGTGGGGAAAAGAGCGATTTCACATCTATTTAGATTAACGCTCCCTCTACAAAGGTGATGGGGGATATTTTGTTAGGTGAGGGCAGATGCTTTCCACGTTTAAACACTGGATCAAAACTGGATGTGCTTCTCTTTAATACTTAAACTTATTGAATTTTCCTAGGGAAGCAACAAGCTATAATGAAAATTCTAGGGAAAGGGAAAAAAAAAGATTGCCTCTAAATGCAGAGGAGATAAATACATATAAGGTGACGTTCAGTGTATGTTGGTTTAAGATTATAGTGATGAGTACTGAAACTTAATATAGAATCAGTTCTTACAAATATTTTACATGCTACCACTTAGTTGCCATTACTCACACACACAAAACTGCATTTCACAGCTGTTCAAATATTCATGGACTCTCTAAAGATACATATGTATACTGGAAAAGTGAACTGGTTCTTTCTTTCTTTGATTGCCAATCAAGACGGGAACACTATCCCAAAGCATTTTGGTAGACCATTCTAATCCTGATGTTTTTGGAGGTGTATTGGTTTCTTTCTAATTTATAAAGCTATTGTGTCGTTCTTTTCCCCATGTGATTCAGGTGTATTTATGTAAGGAAAAAGGTTTATAATTATATTAAAAAAAAAAAAGAAAACCACACCTAACTGCATTGCCAAATCCCCTGTAAACTACCTGTGTCGTTTGTGCTTTCCTGGCAGAGGGCTCTTTGGTCTAGATACAGCTATGGCAGTACTGTCATGAGTTCATTCCACTCAGTGACCTTCTCTGTTTAAGTGGTTCATAGATGAGCTAATAAAGAGAACCTGTGTCCTCAGTCAATCCACAGCAATCTACTATTAAATTCTGAGTGGTCTTTATTGTTAAAATAAAATCAATGTTAAGCCAATAATAGAAATTGAAGTTTATTTACTATGATTTGCAATTCAGGCAACACTTTTGACTTAAAGAATCAAGAAATACTCCAGAGAAGAAAGATCTTTTACGGACTTTTCATACCCCAGCTTATCACAAGTAAATTATACATTCCCATGGAAACAGGGCCAGAATAGGGGTTGTAAAATAACTTGTGGACATGCAGAATTCTATGCAACATTTCTTGAAAAACAAATAATCAATGGTTTACCTTAAAGCATAGCTTCTCATTTAACCTTTGAGTCATGTTGTCAATTCCATTATGTAGAGATAATTTCTTCAAAAGATCAGAATGCTTATGTGCAACCAAACACTTCATGGGATCTGGTTCCTTGGTTTGGAGATTTAGGGTCATAGTTTCATGGGACAACCCAGTTAGTTGGCCTAATAACATGTTTAGTGTTTCTCTTCTACCTCCTAGTTTGTTGCATAGTGCCTGGCATTTTAAAAGCTTGCAAGTGACCATTCAAGGTACAACAATTGGTTTCTATTCACCTGGACAAACAGAGGAAGAAAGAGAACCAGAAACAGGAGGAGAAAGTGGAATGTGTGGCTACTTGCCTTCATGAACAATTGCCACCTTTGCTATGAGACCAGAAGAACTGGATGGTGCCCGGCTACCATTACTGAACATTTTGATCAAAGATTCTATAGAAGAATCCTGATCAAAAAGGGAGAAAATGCAGAACAGAATTCAAAATTCTAATGGACTCCAGATTTCCTGGAGCCATGAAGGTTGGATAAACCCCCGAAACTATTGCCCTGAGATAATCTCTAAACCTTAAACCAAAAATACCCCCTGGACCATGGTCTTGGGGAACATCTAGCTCAATTGGTATAACATAGTTTATAAAGAAAATGTTCTCTGCATTCTACCTTGGTCAGTAGTGTCTGGGGTCTTAAAAGCCTGTGAGCAGCCATCTAAGATATTCCACTGGCCTCACCCCTTTGGGAGCAAGGGAGAATGAAGAAAACAGGATACAAGGGAAAGATTAGTCCAAAGGACGAATGGACCACAACCACGGCCTCCACCAGACTGAGTCCAGTATAGCTAGATGGTGCCCGGCTACCACCACTGACTGCTCTGACAGGGATCATGACAGAGGATCCCGGACAGAGCTGGAGAAAAATGTAGAACAAAATTCTAACACACACAAAAAAAGACCAGACTTACTGGCCTGATAGAGACTAGAGAAACCCAAGAGTATGGCCCCCAGACACCCTTTAGCTCAGTAATGAAGTTACTCCCGAGGTTCAGCCTTCATCCAAAGATTAGACAGGCCCAAAAACAAAACGAGACTAAAGTGGCACACCAGCCCAGGGGCAAGGACTAGAAGGCAGGCGGGGATAGGAAAGTTGGTAATAGGGAACCCAAGCTCAAGAAGGGGGAGTGTTGACATGTCATGGGGTTGTTAACCAATGTCATAAAACAATATGTGTACTAACTGTTTAATGAGAAACTGTTTGTTCTGTAAACCTTCATCTGAAAGTACAATAAAAAATAAAATAAAATAAAAAAATACCCCTGAATTCATCATAAAACCGAACAATAGTTTAGCTTAACTAGTAAAAACTGTCTGCCTTGAGCATTATGCTTTTTTTAAGAACTATCTATATGTGATCAAATTGACAACAGCAACTCGAAAGATTAGATAGGAACCTTAGGGGACAGTGAGTGTATACAAATGAGGGAGGAACAGCTCAGAAAAGGAGGGTGAGAATGGTTGCACAACTCAAAGAATGTGATCAAGGTCAGTAAATGGTACATGTAGAAACTGTTGAATTGGTGTATGTTTTGCTGTGTATATTCTCAACAACAACAAAATAAATAAAATTTAAGAGAAAAAAAAAAGATCACAATGCTGAAGGCAAACGTCCTTTACTAATTAAGCTAAACTATTGTCTGACTTAAAGATGAATTTCATCTCTGACTCATAGTGACCCTAGGGTTTTCAATGGCTGATTTTTAAGAAGTAGGTCAGCAGGCCTTTCTTCCAAGATGCCTCTGGATGGACTTGAACCTCCTCCAAACTTTCAGTTAGCAGCCCAGTGCATTCACTGTTTGCACCATCCAGGAACTTTGTGAAGCTAATAGGTGTGAAAATAAACCTTCCATGTAAATGTATGCCCAGGACATAAATGCAGATTTTCATTCATACAGCTGGCTCCTGGCCTGGCGGGATTTACTTCCTGAGGAAACGTAACAGCTAGCACTCATAGCTGACAAAGACCAAGCTACGTTTAGCCATGTAGCTGGCTCTCAGCTGTGCTCTGCTTGACAGACTCCCAAACTCATTTTGCCCTTTGGTGATGTATGTGCGTGTGATTTTTAAAGGCTGCTGGCACATCCAGAGAAATGAATTAGTATACTTTGAATTTGTTCACGTTTAAATCAGCAGAATGCCATTTTTTGGAAAATCATTTGAGGACCAAAAAGCAGTCTTCCTACTGAAGATACAGAGCACTTCATTTTGGCAGAAATAAACAAGTAAAACCCAGATGGCCCGCTCCTGTCCATGAAAAGATGCCATGGTTTATTTAACTTGCCAGTTGCCATTGTGTTTGCCACACTGGGGCAAAGTGTTAGCTCCACCATTCAAGGTGCTTCTGAGGCAGCCCAGAGGGTGTGCACATTGCCAGAGAAGAACTTCATGTACCGGGTAAGAAGCTCTAATTCCAGAGTCAGATAGAGCTGGGTTGTGATCTTGGCTCACGTGCTTACCAGCTAGGTGGGTTTGGGCAGGTCCCTTAAACTCATCTTACCTGTAAAATGGGCATAACGGTGATTTGTTGTAGCATGGTTATGAGAATAAAATGGGATCATGAATATACAATTCCTAATCAAAAACAAAACACCAAACCAGTTGCTGTCAAGTCATTTCTGACTACTGGAGATCCCACATGTTACAGAGTAGAATTGAGCTCCATAGGAAGCAGAGCACCAGGCCTTTCTTCTACAGAACCACTGGTTGGGTTTGAACCACCAATCTTTAGGTTAGTAGTTGAGCACAAACTGTTTGTGTCACTCACAGACCTAAAATACCTAATAAAAAACAAAACCAAACCCATTGCCATCGAACTGATGCCAACTCATAGTGACCCTACAGGACAGAGTAGAACTGCCCCGTAGGGTTTTCAAGGAGCAGCTGGTGGATTCGAACTGGTGACCTTTTGGTTAGCAGCCAAGCTCTCAACCACTGTGCCACCAGGGTTCCAAAATAACTAATACTACATGTTAAATAAGTAATCAGTTTTGCTAAGGCCAAAATAAAATCTCACAACCAGACATTCCACTTGTTTATGGGGAATGTTGGAAACAAGCAAAAAAAAAAAAAAAAGGCCTAAATTATACTGGTATTACTTTACTATTCTCCCCACAAGTCAGCTTCTGTATTAGAAGAGTAAATTGGATGTGTTTCATGAATTCTGTGGTGTGTTTAAGAGACTGTCTTAACCTTTCTTTTGTATAGCTCTTTATGATTTATGAAAGTTTCTCATTTGATTCTCATAAAAATTTTGCAAAGTAAGAAGAGCAGGTATTCATTGGTGGTTCAATAGTAAAATTCTCGCCTTCCATATGGGACACTGGGGTTCAACTCCTGGCCAATGCACCTCGTGTACAACCACCACCTCTGATCAGTGGAGGCATGTGTATTGCTATGATGGTAAACAGACTTCAAAAGAGCTTCTGGACTAAGAGGGACTAGGAAGAAAGACCTGGTGATATACTTCCAAAAATCAGTCAATGAAACCACATGGATCACAACTTATCACAGAGATGGCATAGGACCTGGCAGCATTTCGTTCCATTGTGCATGGGGTCATTATAGTCAAGGGCCAACTTGACGGCAGCTAACTGATGATGCAGTGGTTAAGAGCTACCACTGCTAACCAAAAGGTTGGTAGTTCAAATCCACCAGCTGCTCCTTGGAAACCCTATGGGTAGTTCTACCCTGTCCTATAGGGTCTATGAGTCGGAATTGACTCAACGGCAATGGGGTTTTTTGTTTGTTTGTTTTTTAACAACAGCAACATAAAAGAAACTAAGATACTGATGTTGTGGATTCGTTCATCATTCTACAATATTTATTGAACACCATAATATGTTCCTAGCAGGATGGCAGACTGCCACTACAGTGGCAAATACAAACAAGGTCCCTGCCTTGAGTGGGGAGAGAGACAATGAATAAATAATAAACAAGATAATTACAGATTCTGATAAATACTATTTAGGAAATAAACTGGGTGATAGGATAGAGAGTAGCTTGAGAGAGATGTGGAGGAGGGGGCACCACTTTAGGTAGGATGGTCAGAAATAGTGTCCCCAGACAGGTGACAATTAAGGTGGCACTTGAAGGCTGAGTAGGAGTTAGGCATTTGAAGAGCTAATGAGAAGGGTTCCCAAAAGAGGGGACAAGTGCAAAAACCTCCAAGTGGAATGGAGCTAGCTGGGTTACAGCAGAAGGGATCAGGCTCTAAAGCTTAGTCAGCATGGCAGAAAGTGCAGGAGGGATGAGGCTGGGGTGGTAGGCAGATCCAAAACCTGGGGTCTCATAGACCAGGGGTTGGCAAACTATGGCCCGGGAGCCAAATCCAGCCCACAGCCTCTTTGGTACAGCCTGCAAATTAAGAATGTTTTTATATTTTTAAATGGTTGAAAAAATTTCAAAGCGGAATGATATTTTGTGACGTGATAATTATACGAAATTCAAATTCCAGTGTCTACAAATAAGGTTTTATTGAAATACAGTCAGGCCCATTCATTTACGTACTGTCTGTGGCTGCCCTCACAATACATGTACAGAGTTGGATAGTCAACACAGAGGCCGTATGTCCTGCAAAGCCTAAAATATTTACTATTTGGCCCTTTACAGAACAAGTTCGCCAGCCTCTGTTTTAGACCAGGGTGAGTCATTTGGATTTTATTCCAGGTCATAAAAACTAGTTTACCTGGCAGCACAAGTTAATAGACAGAGGGTGTCCATTAAATCGCAAAGTAACAGCATTTAATGAGTGCTTACTATATATCAGGAGTTCCTTCGGGGTGCAAACAGTTAAGCACTTAGCTACTAACTGAGAGGTTGGAGGTTTGAATCCACTCAGAGGTGCCTTGGAAGAAAGGCCTGGCATTCTACTTCTGAAAGGTCACAACCATTGAAAACCCTGTGGAGCACAGCTCTTTCATAGTACATGGGGTTATTATGAGTTGGAATCAACTCGACAGTACCTGGCTGGTTTTTTCAGTTTTACTATGTATCAGATACTTTTCTAAGTATTTCACATGTGTAAACTTACTTAATCTTCTTAGCAACCCTATCCAGTCATATTATTATTATTTTCAATCTATAAAAGAGGAAAGTGAGTCTCAGAAAGAGTCAGTAACTTGTCCAAAGTCAGACGGTTAATCAGTGTAAGAGCTGAGATTTGTATCACGTCAGCCTGATGGCAGAGTCTAGGCTAATAGTTTAAAATACTTTTAAAGATATTTTAATCAAAATACTGTAGAACCCTGAGGCACTTGGAGGTTCACTTGGGTGTTTCCGAACACAGTTTGAAACCACTGTTCACATCCAATCCCATCATTTTACAAACAAAGACACTCAGGGGAGGTAACTTGTCCTGGTAGAATAGAGATCCTTGAGTTAGGACCTAAGCTGACCCTTTCTGCTCAGTTGTATATTTCCCCAAGTCACAACTTCCTTCTGAAATTAGCTCTTACTTGGGTTCCGTTTTCAGAAAGATCCATTTGTTTACATTAAATACAGTCACTCCCCCTACCCTACCCCACCCCATGGAGACCAAGAATCATAATGATAGGATGTCTAGGCAGAAGCCTTAAGAACAAAAACGTAGTTGTCCCTTTCACTTCTAGGCACACCTACCCTGGTTCTTGTGTGCATAAGACACAGCCCCAGCCACTTGCGTTCTATAGATTACTGCAGATTAATCTTTTATGTGCCGCCATACTGGGCACACTGGATACCACATGTAATTCATATCTCTATTTACCTCATGCTGTAGCTGTTGCTAGCTGCCATCAAGCCATCCCCAGCTCATAAGGACACCATGCACAGTGGAGTGAAATGCTGTCTGGTCCTGTGCCCTCCCCATGATGGATTGCAGATCAGACCATTGTGATTCATAGGGTTTTCATTGGCAGAACTTTTAGAAATAGCCAGGCCCTTCTTAGCCATCTTAGTCTGGAAGCTCCACTGAAACCTGTTCAGCATCATAGCAACATGCAAGCCTCCATTGGCAGATGGGTGATGTCTGCACATGAGGTACATTGGCTGGGAATCAAACCCAGGTCTACCAAATGGAAGGCGAGAGTTCTATCACTGAACTACCAATGCCTACCTGTGTTGTAGTCATTCTCCCCATTTTACAGATGAGAAAATTGATACCAAAAAGCAAGTAATCTGCTCAGGGCTAACCAGCTGCTAGTCACATGGCTTAGATTCAAGTCCAGGCCTGTTTGCCTCACACTAAGCTTTGCTGCTCCTAGGATACCTTTTTCTGAATTAATTACTAATTTCAAAAGCCAGTGCTCTGGCTTAGAAACTCCACTGTCACTTTGTGTAAATTTACAACAGTGCTCAAAGAGTCTTGACACTATGTGTGAGCCAGCTATCTGCTGGGAAACGCAGGCAAGTCCCCCTCTTGCCCCAGCCATAGGAAAGGCCACAGATTCTTCACCATTACCACAAAAGATTAAGAAGAAAGTTTAAGCCCCCCTTTTGATTCTAACAAAAACCCAGTGGCTTCTGCACATGAGGAAATCCCCTATCTTTTGTGACCCTTAAAACTGTCAGCCTTTCACCTACTTAGTAAATGTTGACCAGGGTGATGAAGAGGAATAGAGAGGATATTTGTTTATTTCTCTAAAGTCTGCCCCCCACCCTACCACCCCATCAAATGTAACTTGTTGTTATTACTGAAACATAATATGATAAGAATTTCATGAAATGAGGATCAAAATAACAAATCAGCTGCCAGTTGTGGGAACTCCCACATACAAGGTGGTCAATAGACACTGTTCCATTAGAAAATAGGTAGACTATCACTCCCTGACCACAACTCTCTGACCGCATTCTTTCCCCTGACTCAACTAAGCAGCCACACCTGCTACCTCCCCCACTGAACACCCTGTGGGCTGTAAGCTGAAGTGGGGGCAGGTAAGAGAGAGTGGGAAGGACCTTGCAAACCACAAATGCATGTCATCCACAAGCCTGTCTTGCAGTGTTTCCACCACGGATAGTTTAATTTTTCAGTCCAACAGACCATCATGACATTTGTCAAGGCCTGTGACCAGCTGAACAACATACCCATGGGTGAATAAGACCTATTCATCATTGCCCAAAGTGCAATTTAAAGCAAAAACAAACAAACAAACAAAAAAAAACCGGTTGCCATTGAGTTGATTCTGACTCATGGTGACCCCAAGTATGTCAGAACAAGCTGTGTTCTACAAGGTTTTCAATGGCTAATTTTTCATACTATTTTTGGGGTGGTGGGGAGGGGAGGGACTTATACCAGAGAGCCCGGTATTTATTACAGAACACAGCAAAGCTTAGCTCCGAGCTTTTCTGATGACCAACTTTGTTTGGAAGTTTTTTACTATTTTAAAATGAAACTTGTCTTCCCTGTCGGTTTTACTTATTTTTTTTTTTTTTTATTATACTTAAGATGAAGATTTACAGAGCAAATTAGTCTCTCATTAAACAATTAATACACGTATTGTTTTGTAGCATTGATTGCCAACCCCATGACATGTCAACCCTCTCCCCTTCTCGACCTTGGTTTCTCCATTACCAGCTTTCCGGTCCCCTCCTGGGCTGGTATGCCCACTTAGTCACATTTTGTTTTATGGGACTGTCTAATCTTTGGCTGAAGGGTGAACCTCAGGAGTGACTTCAGTACTGAGTTAAAAAGGTATCTGGGAGCCATACTTTCAGGGTTTCTTCAGTAAGTCTGGTCTTTTTTTTTTTTTTTTTTTTTTGTGAGTTAGAATTTTGTTCTACATTTTTGTCCAGCTCTATCTGTGACCCTCTATTGTGAGCTCTGTCAAAGCAGTCAGTGGAGGTAGGTGGGCACCATCTAGTTGTGCTGGAGTCAGTCTGGTGGAGGCTGTTGTACTTGCGGTCCATTAGTCCTTTGGACTAATCTTTCCCTTGTGTCTTTGGTTTTCTTTATTCTCCCTTGCTCCAGATGGGGTGGGACCACTGGAGTATCTTAGATGGCTGCTTACAAGCTTTTAATACTCCAGACGCTACTCACCAAAGTAAGATGTAGAATATTTTCTTTATAAACTGTGTTATGCCAATTGAGCTAGATGCCCCCTCCCCCTGCCCCCAAGACCATGGTCTCCAGCCCTCAGCCCAGTAATTAGGTCCCTCAGGGACGTTGGTTGCCAATCCCGTAATGTGTCAACACTCTCCCTTCTCCACCCCGGGTTCCCTTTTTCCATTTGTCCGGGTTTCCTGTCCTTTCCTGCCTACTCGTCTTTGCTTTGGGCTAGTGTGTCCATTAGTCTCGTATACATGACTGAACTATGAAGCACATTTCTCACGTGTGTTATTGTTGGCCCTATAGACTTATCTAATCTTTGGCTGAAGGGTGAACCTCAGACGTGACTTCAGTACTGAGTTAAAATGGTGTCTGGGAGTCATGCTCTCGGAGTTTTTCCAGTCTGTGTCAGACCAGCAAGCCTGAACTTGGGCCAGAACCTTTAAACTCCTCATGGCTGTCCCAGGGAGGAGATATGACCTTGGATGAGATGACTCACACACACTGAGGGCAACTCCTGGAGAGATGCTTAGCTTAGGGCACAGGTGCCTCAGTGCTGAAGGAGGAGTCAGGGGAGCACACCAGAGTGTATACGCCAAGTGCCAACTAACTGCTAGCATTTAATTTAACTACTCCTGTTAACTGTCAACTTCTTCTCTGAATTACGAGATTATCACAAAAAGCAAACGTGGGAACATACCAGGTTGTCTTTATTTAAAGTTCTCCTACAACTAATTCAATTTAACAAATAATTATTAAAAGCTATACTACGGGTAACAATCCAGAAGTCCATCTACAGATGATGGATAAGCAAACAGTGGTATATTCATATAATGAAATACTACTCAACAATTAAAAGAAATGAACTTTTGACACATGGTACTGTTGTACATAGGGTCGCTATAGGTCAGAACTGACTCGACGGCACCTAGCAACAACAACATCATGGATGAATCTCAAAATAATTATGCTGAGTAAAGAAAGGCAGACCCAAAAAAGTGTATACTATATGTTTCCATTTATATAAACCCGTTGCCGTGCAGTTGATTCTGACTCATGGAGATACCATGTGGTACCGAGTAGAACTGCTCCATAGTGTTTTCTTTCTGTAATCTTTATGGAAGCAGATCACCAGGCCTTTCTTTTGTGGCACCACTGAGTGGGTTCGAATCACCAACCTTTACGTTAGTAGTCAAGTGCAGACCATTTGTGCCACCCAGGGACCTTCCATTTATATAAAACTCTAGAAAATGAAAACTAATCTACAGTGACAAAAAGCAGACCAGTGGTTGCCTGAGGAGGGGAGGCCTAGAAGGGCAGGAGAGAGGATTATAAAGGGACAAGAGGAAACTTTTGGGACAGATGAATATGTTCACTGTCTTGATTGTGATGATGATTTCACAGGTGTGTGCATATGTCAAAATTTATCAACTTGTACACTTTAAACCCATGCAGTTCATTATATGTCAGTTATACCTCAATAGGACTGTTTTAAAAACAACTATACTATTAAAGGATCTGTGCCAGCCTGGGTAATACTATGGTGAGGAAGAAACCCTTTTTTTAGGGAGCTCAGAGTGTAGGAAGGAAGACAGGTGCATGTTCAACCGAAATAGAATATAAATCAGAATAAAAACTACTGTGACAAAAAGAAACTATTACGGGAGCAAAGAAAAGTGGAGTATTGATTTTCTTCTGGGAGTATAGAGGATAACAACAACAACAAAAAAAAAAAAACAAAACAAACTCGTTGCCATCAAGTTGATTCCAACTCATAGCAACCCTATACGACAGAGTAGAACTACCTCATAGGGCCTCCAAAGAGCAGCTAGTGGATCTGAACTGCTGACGTCTTTGCTAGAGCCGAGCTCTTAACCACTCCACTACCAGGGCTCTGATAGAGGATAATCCATTGTCATTGAGTCGATTCCGACTTATAGCCACCCTATAGGGCAGAGTAGAACTGGTTTCCAAGGTTTCCAGGGAGCAGCTGGTGGATTCGAACTACTGGCCTTTTTTTTTTTTTATAGTTAGCAGCCAAGCTCTTAACCACTGTGCCACCAGGGCCCCAATAGAGGATAGCAACAGCTAATTCATTTATAGTTCCAGGTACTAAGTACATTAACTCTTTTAATTCTCACAGCCACCGTATGAGTGGGCGCTGTCATTATAATCATTTCATTGGTGATGAAACTGAGGCTTTGAATCAAGAGAGACTGGTTCCAGAGCTCATGTTTTTAATCTCTAGTTATTACTGCTTCTCTGATAAGTGCCACATTTGATCTGGGCCTTGGAAGGTAAATAAAATCTTTCCAGGAAGAGAAGGCCATTTTAGGCAGGGAGAGCAGTGTGAACCAAGACAGAGGGGTATGAAAATATATACTGTATGTCTAAAAAAAACGACAAGCAGTTTTCTACGGGTATATTTTAGGGGAAGACCCTGCACGGTACAAACAGTTAATACACTCAGCTGCTAACCAAAAGGTTGGAGGTTCGAATCCACACAGTGGCGCCTAGGAGGAGAGGTGGTGATCTACTTCCAAAAAATCAGCCATTGAAAACCCTATGGAGGAGGCAGGTCCAAGATGGCAGAGTAATCAGAAGCTTCTGGTGGACCTTCTTACAACAAAGACCCAAAAATACAAATGAATTGATTATATATGGCAATCTGGGAGCCCTGAACATCAAAGGCAGAGTTGAGGAACCAGACTGAGTGGGAGGGGGAGGGAAAGATGGTTCAGAAGCAGTGAGGAGTTGCCAGTCCTGACCCGGAGAGAGCCTGAGCCCTTCAGGCCTGATCAGCTCGAGTGTGAGTGGTGGGGCAGACAAGCAGTGGTGCTCAGGAGACATGTTTTCTGCACTGGGAGAGACCCAGCACCATAGCGTCTACACAGGCACACAAAACCAGTGAGAAACAGCCCTGGATTGGCGAAGGATAAGTACTTGCATACAGCCTACTGCGCGGATCAAAAACACCTCACTTAGGGAAAAACCTCTCTCCAATTTACCTCCCCACTCCCTGCTCTGCACTGGGTGCAGGACCAGCTTCAGCAATTGCTGAGTACCCTGGGCCAGAAGTAGGATCCGTCACAAGCCCAGACCCATTCTCCCTGCCTTGGATAGTGAACAAATAAACAAAGAGGGGAAAAAATAAACTGCCCGCTCTACTAAGCCAGGAAACCAGGGTAGGCACAGCTACTTTTCCTAGGCACAGGCATATAGGATCCATGGACTTTGAGTGCCTTCCACCCTGCATAAGCTTGTGTGGGCCCATTTCAACAGCAAAGGCCCTCATTACCGCAGTACAACAGGGTATATACAGGAAGTCTAACTTCAACTGTCTCAGCTGTGAAGCGGCACGTTCTTGACATTTGACACTGCTCTGCTCTGCCCATTGAGCAGGGTCTTCACTTACCTACATCAGGGGCCTGAGGACTGGTGGCTCCACCCACACCACCTAGCACCTCCAATAGGGCCCCATGGATAAGAGGTGGCCCCCAGTGCTTACAGCAAACAGTATTAGGAGCTCATAGTCCAGCTGCAAAACCCACCCACCTACATGCTCTAGGGAACAGGGACACACCTTCCTCCTGGACACTCGGGGGTGGCCATCAGCAGCCTGCCTTGCTCAGAGTGTGTCCTGCTGCTGCAGCCAGTTGCCTGTGCCTAAACCATTGACCCATGCCTGTCTAGCACTGTAAGTGAGAGCCTACACCACACATTTGGTGGCTATCTACCTGGGCACCTGAGCTGAATCCATACAGGAGGAGTGGGCAGACTTCTGAGCTCACATACCTAGTAACAGATCTAACTACCTGGTGACAGACATTAGAGCTTCAAAGGTGCCAATAATCAAACTAGCTCATACTAGCAGCCTATTTGGGCATATCAAAACAAAACAAGAAGCTAGGACACAGTAAGCAAACATAAAATAAATAAATATAATAACTTATTGATGGCTTGGACAAAACAGTCAGTATCAAATCACATAAACAGGCAATCCATGATGGCTTCAGCAAGTTCCCAAAATAGAGAATCTAGAAACTTTCCAGAGGAGGAAAATTTCTTGGAATTACCAGAGGCAGAATACAAAAGATTAATATACAGAACTCTTCAATAAATGAGGAAGGAAATTAAGCAAAACACAGAACATGCAAGAGGAAATTAAAAAGATTAGAGAAGAACATAATGACAAATTTAACAGGCTGCAAGAATCCACAGAGAGACAGCAATCAGAAATCCAGAAGATTAACAATAAAATGTGAGAATTAGACAACTCAAGAGAAAGTCATAGCAGCAGAATCGAAGCAATGGAAGTCAGAATTAGTGAGACTGAAGATAAAGCAGTTGACACAACTTATTAGAGGAAAAATCAGATAAAGGGATTAAAAACAATGAAGAAACCCTAAGAATTATGTGGGACTCTATCAAGAGGAATAACTTACAAGTGATTGGAGTACCAGAACAGGGGAGGATAACAGAAAATACAGAGAGAATTGTTGAAGATTTGTTGGCAGAAAACTTCCCGATATCGTGAAAGATAACAAGATATCTATCCAAGATGCTCATTGAACCCCACGTAAGGTAGATCCCAAAAGAAAGTCACCAAGACATATTATAATCAAACTTGCCAAAACCAAAGATAAAGAGAGAATTTTAAGAGCAGCTAGGGATAAAAGAAAAGTCATCTACAAAGGAGAGTCAATAAGAATAAGCTCGGACTACTCAGCAGAAACCATGCAGGCAAGAAGGCAATGGGATGACATATATAAAGCCTTGAAGGAAAAAACTGCCAGCCAAGAATTATATATCCAGGAAAACTGTCTCTCAAATATGATGGTGAAATTAGGGCATTTCCAGCTAAACAGAAGTTTAGGGAATTTGCAAAAACCAAATCAAAATTACAAGCAATACTAAAGGGAGTCCTCCGGTTAGAAAATCAATAACATCAGATAACAACCCAAGACTAGAACACAGGGCAGAGCAACCAGATATAAACTCAGATAGGGAAGTCACATAAGTAAATGAAAGCTAAAACACTGAAAATAGGGAAACAGATGTCAATATGTAAAAGATGACAACATTAAAACAAAAAAGAGGGACTTAAAAATGTAGACATAGACTTTTCATATGGAGAGGAAGTCAAAGTGATATAAAGAAATAAGAGACTGGTATAAACTTAGAAAAATAGAGGTAGATATTAAGGTAATCACAAAGGAAACTAACAATCCTAGAACTCAGAATACAAAAACTAGAAAAATATAAAGACTCAGCAAACACAAAATCAACAACAATGAAAAAGATGAAAAGAAAGTACATAAAGAAAAACAACTCAGCACAGAAAAGTAAGGGGAACAAAGAAACCGTGACCAACACACAAAAAAAGACATCAAAATGACAGCACTAAACTCATGCCTATCAATAATTACACTGAATGTAAATGGACTAAATGCACCAATAAAGAGACAGACAGTGGCAGATAGGATAAAAAAACAAGATCCATCTATATGCTGCCTGCAAGAGACACACCTTAAAGACACAAACAAACTAGAACTCAAGCGATGGAAAAAAATATATCAGGCAAACAACAGTCAAAAAAGAGCAGGAGTGGCAATATTAATCTCTGACAATATAGACTTTAAAGTAAAATCCACCACAAAGGACAAGGAAGGACACTATATAATGACTAAAGGATCAATACACCAGGAGGACATAACTGTAACAAATATTTACACACCCAATGACAGGACTCCAAAATACATAAAACAAACCCAAACAGCACTGAAAACAGAGATAGACAGCTCCACAATAGTAGTAGGAGACTTCAACACACCACATTTGGTGAAGGAAAGAACATACACAAAGAAGCTCAACGAAGACACAGAAGAGCTAAATGCTACAATCAACCAACTTGATCTCGTAAACATATACAGAACACTCCACCCAACAGCAGCCAAGTATACTTTCTTTTCCAAAACACACGGAACATTTCTCCAGAATAGACCATATATTAGGCCATAAAGCAAGCCTTAACAAAATCCAAAGCACCGAAACATTACAAAGCATCTTTTCTGACCATAAAGCCATAAAAGTAGAAATCAACAACAGAAAAAGCAAGGAAAAAAAAATCAAACACATGGAAACTAAAGAGCACCTTGCTCTAAAACTACTGGGTTATAGAAGAAATTAAGGGCAGAATAAAGGCATTCATAGAATCAAATAAGAATGAAAACACATCCTACCAGAATCTTTGGGACACAACAAAAGCAGTGCTCAGTGGTCAGTTTCTAGCAATAAATGTGCACATCCAAAAAGAAGAAAGGGCCATAATCAAAACATTAACCCTACAACT
>NW_004444163.1:1571090-1582612 GCF_000243295.1 Trichechus manatus latirostris | reverse complement strand
GAAAGTATTAGCCCAAGAGACAGAAAGGGCCACATAAACCAGAGACTTCATCAGCCTGAGACCAGAAGAACTAGATGGTGCCCAGCTACCACCAATGACCGCCCCTACAGGGAACACAATAGAGAGTCCCTGATGGAGCAGGAGAAAGGTGAGGTGGAGAGCTCAAATTCTAGTAAGAAGACCAGACTTAATGGTCTGACAGAGACTGGAGGATCCCCAGAAAGCATGGCCCCCGGATTCTCTATCAGCCCAGAACTAAACAATTTGTGAGGCCAACACTTCAGACAGGGATTGGACTGGACTGTGGGACATAAAGTGATACTCATGAGGAGTGTACCTCTTAGCTCAATTAGATACAAGAGACTAAACCTGCAGCTTCTCTCTAGAGGTGAGATGGAAAGGCATAGAGGGTTAGGAGCTGGTTGAATAGACTTGGGGAATCGGGTGGAAAGGAGGAGTGTGCTGTCACAGTATGGGGAGAGCAATTAGGGTCACATAAAAATGTATGCATAAATTTTTGTATGGGAGACTAACTTGAAATTTAAACTTCATTTAAACTACAACAGTAAAAAAAGAAAATCCTATGGAGCACAGTTCTACTCTGACACACACAGGGTCACCGTGAGACTGTGAGGAGGCAGTCTTTTGGACAAGCCCAGTGGCCATGTATTCCCCATTCCTCCCCTGCTAGCAGGTTTAGTCCTCAGAACAAACAACCTGCTACCCTCACCTCCCCACACTCTGCCCTGGCCTGCTGTTTCTCAGAAAAGTTAAAGAGATACATTCCGGGCTGGCCCAAGATGTCTGACCATTCCCCTTCCTTGTGTGGTCAGGCACGAAAATCTACATTACACTCCATGTAGCAAGTCATGTAACTTTGGAAGATAAAATGACTAGGGGAGGAACTTGGGAGTCCCTCGCCTACAGAACCAGGTGGGAGCAAGCGTAGCAGGGTTTTCCAGTCCAACTAACTAGCCTACCTAGCTGGAAGGATCAGCTTAAAGAAGGCCGTTTGAGACCCTCGCCTACGCTACAAAGTGGAGTACGCGTACAAGAGTTGTCATCTCCACCCAGAAGCCTGTTGTGGTGTGCTATGTGCTTCTTTTTGTAAGTAATAAAAGCTACTTTGCATGTGCTAATGCTCTGGGAGCGTCTTGTGTGTTCAGGCTCTGATATTCATGGAGGTATCATTATTAGCAATTGGCATCCTCTTCCTAATGCGAATTAAATATCATAATTGTTAATTTGCATATTGTCTCCCCAACTAGGACCCACTGGTTGGATTATTTCCAACTCAGAAAATCTCCTAGAAAACAAAGAATTTACCTTTCATATCTAATCATATTGTAGAACAGTTCATACCAGATCCCTAGATAGGTTGACAGATGGATGGATGAATGTATGGATGGATAGATGGATTTTTTAAATGTGTAGATAAGTGAATGAATGAATTCTTTCCCTGGTAACCATGAAAAATTGCTGCCAGAGTCATAAATATAAAATATTCACAAGAGTTGAGTAAAAATTATCTAGTAATTGTAATTAATAAACTAGAAAGGTAAAAATAAGGTAAACGTCACCCCATGGGGGCATTTTAATGTATCTCCTACGCCTTCTTCCCAAAAAAGCCTCACAACTAGTGGACTTTACCAGTTCTACCCACATGTGTAGAATGATTTTGCCACTGACACATCACTCACACCTCTTTACAATCGAGATGACACATGTGGTCCCCTAGATGTTCCAACTGGAGGTGTTTGGGGGCAGCTAACTTAGAAGGGGGCTCCCAGAGAAGGTGGGGGAGTTGATACCGATGACATCACAGAGCTACCGCCTCTCCCCCTTCAAAAGAAACCACTCTGCTCCATTTATTTCAGAATCTAGAGGAAGTTGACAACGTGTCACAGCAGTACAGCGCAGTATGACTTGGTGGGCAGTTTTCAGCTTGCTGGCTTGGTTCCACTTACAAGGTAAGAATTTAGAACTAATGTTTTCTTGTTTGTTTGCTTGCTTGTTTTGTTTTTTTTTTTTCTAGCCCAACTAATGCTTTACCAAATCGACCTATCAGTCAGTCGACTTCACTGATGAGGAACATCTTATGGAAGACAACCCAGATCCATTTGCTAATAATACTTTGCAAGCCACACCAAAATCACACATCTGAGGGATGTTACTGTATTTATTTAATTTTCTGTTCAGCTGCTAAAGGGTATAGAAAAGATCATTGTAGTTTGTGTCTCTGTGATCTATGTTACACAAAATGGAACATGTTTATTAAGCTTCTTCATTTTTTAGGGGATGTCAGTTGAAGACGCATGGGTTTTGGACTGAAAAACACTTCCTAGCTGTATGTCTTAGCCAAATAATTTAATTTCCCTGAAACTCAGTTTCCACATCTTGAAATGAAGATAATAAATAATGTTTGACCTACTAAACTCACTGGATTTGGATAAGGATCAAATTTAGTAGGGTATATAAATCCCTTTGAAAATGTTACAGTGCTATGCAACTACTAATCAGTTCAGAGATAATTTTGAGCCCAATGAAAACTTTCTGCTTACTTTTAAAGCATTGGTTATACTTTATACTTTTATTATACCTTTCAAATTTATTTGTTTTCATGATTCTAATGTAGCATTATGAAAATTTAAAAAATTCAGTTATCTTTTTAGCACAGCTCAAATTAATCAGTCTTACCTGAAAGTAATGGGATGGGAGTTGAGGGGTGGGAGAAGAGTTGGGGGGTAGAGGAAATGGTTCCTCCCATCCTCTTCTAATTCCCCACTGAGTCTCTTATCGCAAATTGTAAAGATTCATTTGAAGGAAATCACTCATAAATCCATTGCTTTTGTGGTTGGTTGGTGGGTGGGTGCTTGGGTAGGCAGGTGGTTGGTTGATTTTGAAATACTGAATCTGTAGTTCTGTTTCACATAATGCACCTATCCTTCTAAATCTTCATTCACCATAGAACTACATCTGAAGGACACTATTTTTAAAAAGTGAATATCCTATTTTACATAGTACTTCAATTTCCTATTTTATACACTTCAGTTAGTGTCTTCTTTGGTCTCTGTTCAGTGAAGCAATTAACAAGGATTCAATTTTTGTAATGAGTAATATTAGTTTTCCTCAATAAGGGGCTTAAAGAACAGCTAATACATTCAGAAAGAGTACATTTAGACAGCTGAAATTAGAATGCTTTCAATTATTCCAAAGTTTAGAAGCCCTTAACTGACCTTAACTTTTTCAGGATTTTAATCACTGCCTCATAAAAACAGCAAAAATTATGACATATGGTAAACCTAAGACAAGTGTTTAGATATAGATTATTCACATACTATTTATAAAGAGAGGAAACATATATTTATTGTGCCATGCATACTGCTGAGTACTTTATGCTAATTACATTTAATTCTAGCAAAAATACTGTGGTAGATATTAATATCCCCAATTCACAGATGAGAAAATTGAGGTTAAAAGTAGTTAGTTTTCCCATCTAGTAAATGGCATCATAAATATCAGTCTGCAGAACACATAGTAAAAGTATTATCTCACGCAACTTTTAGTTAATGTGTGTGTGTGCTGGATTATGACAGAAAATGTGTTTCTTAATGTGGATCGGAGCCCTGTTGGTGTAACAGTTAAGAGGATGGCTGCGAACCAAAAGGTCAGCAGTTGAAATCTACCAGCTGCTCCTTGGAAACCCGATGGGGCAGTTCTACTCCGTCCTATAGGGTCGCTATGAGTCGGAATCGACTAGACGGCAGTGGGTAGGGGTTAATGTGGATCAGAAGTTTGAAAGCCACTGATTTACACAATTAGGAAGATTCATTATTGAAAATTTCCAGCTTGAAAACTCATCCAAAGGGCGTCAGAGAATGCATCCAGTTTGGCTCCACAGCTTTTAAGCACTGATTGCCCACCCCGCCCTAGTCCTGTTCAGACCCATCAGAGTCCCAGATGGGGAAGGAGCTGCCCATGTTACTTTCTTCTCAGCAGAAAGGCAGCATTTAGCAAATCACCAATGTTAGCAAAGCTATAAATTGTCACCTACTTTTAGCAAATTGAATAATGGGAAGATTGCTATCTCTTCTTCTGCAGTGCAACTTCTGTGGCTGCTAAGCATTTATAGATGTTTTTAAAAGTCCCACAATCTTGTAGCCTGCCCTCTTTTCAAGGTTACTACTGGAATTAATAGCCCTTAGGATGGGTAAAAAAAGTAAAATAAGAATGGACAATTTTCCAAAATTCGTCCCATTTACCTACCTTATGGACAATGAAAATGTCAAATCCACCGAATTTTTAACCCTTTAGTTTGGTTATTTAATGGAGGGTAGGATCCAGACACCACTAAAGAACAATTGAAAATTGAGTAGGGACCTGTTTGTACTCCTTTTGACCAGAAAAGAGTCACTTGTTGTTTTAAATGAGATTGCTTTTTTAAAGCTATACTGGAAATAATCTGATTTTCATAAATCTGATTCATTTTCACACTTGAAGATTTCTTTATTGGTTTTATCTAAAAATAATAACAATGCCTTTTTGTAATGACGTGAATGGAAGCACATTTTTGCTTAATACCTCCTAATAGTTATGTAAACAGGGCTCTGGCTTGAGAATTAACTCATTGTGTCTCTCTGGTTTCATCTTAGCGCTAGTCTTTATTATTCAGTATAACAAGTACATGACAGAGTTAGCATCTTATTAAAAATATTTATTCCTGAATATACGCATTCACTTATTTTTATCCCTTAATTCAACCAATACTTAAAATCTTACTCTGTGCTAGTCCCTGGGAATATGAAACGAATGAATAGCAAACTTACCCATGAGGAATTTACAATCTATCCAGAGACATGATAATAACCAAATAATTAGAAATTAATGTGCTAAGTGCCATAATGGAAGTATATTGAAAGCCTTTGGGAATCTACAGGAAAGAGTAAGTTATTGTGAGGAAGAGGGAGACCAAAGACTGGTTGGAAAGGCTTGACCAAAGTGATATGACTTGAGATGAGTCTTGAAGGATGATAACAAAGGCATTAGAACGCCAAGAGAACAGCATGGACGAAGGCCACGTGTCTTCTTGAGCTGGGAACTTTTGCGAAACAGCAAGTAGACACCTACGTGGAGTATCTGGAAGAGGGTGCTAGCAGATGACACTGGAAGGATACATGGGAGTCAAGTCATCCAGAATTGTAGCCTGATTCCTAAGGAAGTGGGAGCCACAGCAAATATTTTAATCAAGGGAGGGACATGGTCAAATTTATGTTTTTAAAATGTAATTCTAGAAGTAGTGACCATGATAAATTAGATGGAGGAGGAACTAGATGGGAGCTATTGTAATAGTGCAGAAAGAAAAGATGGGGCCCTTGACTAAGGCAGTGAAAAAAAAAAAAGGAATAAAAGTGATTAAAGAGATGTTTTGGAGAGGAGGCTATGGTGCCTCTGGTAAGCAGGGGCTGGTGATGACATTAATTAACATGAGGAAATATTTGAATGGAGCAGGTGGTATATCTGTGTTAGGTGTTCGTGGGGCATAGGGCACAAGGGAGATAATGAGTTCCGATAGGACACATCAAGTTTGGGGTCACTGCAGGACAGGTGTGCTCTGTTCTGGAGTTTTTGTTTGTTTTGTTTTAGTTTTTGGGTTTTTTTTATTTTTATTGTGGTAAATATATATACACCAAAACATTTTCCATTTCAACATATACAATTCAGTGACATTAATTATGTTTATCACTTTGTCCAACCATCACTATTATTCACTTCCAAATTTTTCCATCATGCTCTGGAGTTTTAAAATTTATTACATAGTATAATGGGGCTATTGAGGCAAGCAAAAGAAAGAATACATTATTTTTTCTTCTGTCTACCATGATGACCTCTAGTTAAACTGTAGATCATACACTGCAACTCCCAAAATCTCAGAAACACCAAAGAACTGCACTTGTTTTTAATCTGTTTGTGATTTGGTAGGTGGCTGTGGCTGTGGTTTGCCCTTTCGCTTGAGGGTCAGTCATATGTGCTTTGGCATGAAGCCATTCCACTGACGGGACAATTAGTTCAGGGGATTGAGGTACAGATGATGGTGAAGGTCGCAGGTTCCAATTTCATATACAGCCCTGGCTCAGCTGGCAATCTTGTAACATATGGCCATGTACGGATGAATGAATCCAGTTATGGAGATAATGACCAAGCCCAGAAGTCAATAATCCACGCAGTAAACACGACTTCCAGTAGTAAGTGTTTTCCTCATGGGAGAAAAACCACAGTCATTCGTGTCAAGCTCTGTATGACCAGCACTTGTAGAGCCATGGACAGCTAATTTGCTGATTAGAACTCTGAAGCCCATACAGGGAGAACTAGGAAAGAGGCACAGGGTCCTCCAGGTCTACACAGAAAGGCTAAGGGTGAATGAGGATATAGATATATTTAGAGCCTAAACGGGAGGAAGTGGTGAGCCAAGAAGATATCCCCACCCCTTCCCTCTGACAAAGAAGGTGAAAGTTTGACTCCAAACTTATGGAAAAGAAAGGTAAAGGATGAGTTCCAGCATAGTTCCCAACGGCAATGAGAAGATCATGGGGAACTTTGCCTTAGATGTCCCATCAAAACTTAGGCACAGTTGTCCTTTTCTTCCACCCTTTAATGTGACCTAGACATGTTCAACATTTTTTAAACACTACAGCTGAAGCAAAGCCTCAGCAAAAGGTGTCTGTGGTTTCTCACTGGGGCTATTCTTCCTTTCTATGATAATTTCCTGTCTCTAAATCAAACATGGGGCTATGTGAAAATACTGCAAGATAAATAGGCCTGTGAAACCAAAAGCCATACATGGAGCAAAGAGTGAAGGAAACAACTAATATTCTGTGCCTCAAACATGACCCTTTCCACCTGAAACTCACACACCTATAGTTGCACTTTGTCTGGTCAGAAGCTTGATACTGTATTCTCAACAGCAAGAGCGAACACTAATCTTAAGAAATACAACTCTTTAGCCTATGCTAAGAAGCCATCCCACATTTTGTCACAAGTTTTAAGATGTTGTAACAGTTAAGTGACATTATTCAATTCGTAAACATATATCCTGAGAAAAAGACAAATAATACATCTTTAAAATGGGAGACATTTATTCCTAAGCAGGCTGCAGATAAATCTCACCATTCCCATCTTCCCAACTGTGGCTTCATGTCTAGACAATCATTTTACTAAAGGTATAAACATTGGAAGGAGCCCTTGTGGTGAAGTGGTTAAGCCCCTGGCTGCTAACAGAAAGGTTGGCAGTTCAAACCCACCACCTGCTCCGTGAGAGAAAGATGTGGCAGTCTGCTTCCGTAAAGTTTACAACCTTGGAAACCCTATGGGGTTCTGAACTCTAGACTCATTTATTTAACCATCTATCCAATATCTTCACTGATTCATCTAATAAGTATTTCTACTCTGTTCTATAGAGTCTCTATGAGTCAGAATTGACTCGACAGCAATGAGTATGAACATTGGAAAAACCTCTAAGCGTCAACTTCTGGCCCTGAAAGGTGAAATTAGGGCATGTTTCTTAACGTACACTAGGACTGAAAGATGTTAGTCTTTATTCTATCATTAATTCAATGTATAACTTTCTTTAAGCAATTTCCCCCTTGTATCTCAGCATTCTTATTAACAATAGGAGAGCAAGGATATCTGTCCACTGCCTGCTTTATATTCCACCCTAAGAATGAGCATTAAACCAATACTCTTCCGGCTCACACTGTGAAGTTTCTATAAGGAATGAATTTTAGAGAAACTTAAAACATAGTCATTGCCCTCTAAAAACTTCAGTCTGTTTGTGGGAAGCAAGACAATGCACAAGAAATGAGAGTAAAGAAAGAATCATCATTATGCAATAGAAGTCAGGCAGTTCAAGATTCACATCATGGCTTAGAAGCTGCTTAACCTTTAAGCCTTGGTTTCCTCATCTGTAAAATGGAAGTAACAATAACTTCTTTACTGGGTTATTGGTTTTCAGCCTGAGTGGCTACGTTTGCTATTTACTGGTGGTGAAGTTTAGAAGAATAACAGGTTTGGGAGAGAAAATAAAGAGTTTGCTTTGTACTTGTTAGATTTGAAATACTTATTAGATGTATCAGTGGAGATATTGAATAGATGGTTAAACAAATGAGTCCAGAGTTCAGAGCCAGAAATATTAGCCAGGATCATCAGCAAAGTAATGGGACAAGATGAGATCATCTAGGGAGTGAGTGTAGACAGATAAGAGAAGGGAGCCAATGTCTGAACTCCACTGTATAGAGAACAGGTAGATGAGGAAAATCTAGGAATGGAAGCTAAGAAGCAGCAGCAACCACTGAGTTAGGAGGATAATAAAAAGAGTGATATCTAGGAAACCATGCAAAGACACTGTTTGAAGAAGCAGGAAGTGATCAGTTGTGGCAAAAGTACCTAATAGGTTAAATAAGATAAGGACTGAGAATGGACCATTGGTTTTGGCAATGTGAAGGTCTTTGGTGACTTTGACAAAGAGCAGTTTCAGTGGAGTAAAACCTTACCTGTTGCTGTAGAGTTGATTCCAATTCATAGCAACCCTGTAGGACAGAGTAGAACTGCTCCATGGGGTTTTGAACTGTTGAAATTTTGGTTAGCAGCCATAGCTCTTAACCACTGCACCACCAGGGCTCCTTCAGTGGAGTAGTGAGGTTGAAAGCCTGATCAGGAGGAAGAGAGGAATAAACAAGCACAGATAAATCTTTAGAAGAATTTTGCAATAAAAGAGGGAAATAGGGCAGTAGCTGGAGGAGAGTAGGTCTTCAGGTTGTTTTCGTGTTTCATGTGGGAGAAATAATAGTGTAGTTGTATGCTGTTGAGAACAATACAGTTAAAAGCCAAAAAGAAAAATTAAGATACAGAAGAGATACTGGGCAACACAGGAGGGAAATCCTTGAGTTTAAACAAAGTGGGATTGAGTCCAGTCCCCCAGTGGAGAAATTGGCCTTAAATAGGAATATGGCCAATCCATCCACAGTGCTGGAAGTAAGGCAGAGTATGTGGGGTCTAAAAGCAGATAGATTAGATTTGGTGGCAAGGGTAGGTTCGTTTTTTGAGCAGTACGTTTTCAAAGCAACATTGATATACAAGTATGCAATTAAGTTAATGTTTCAATAGCAAACAACTTATCTGATAAACAGAGGAGAGCAATTGAAGTGAATTTTATAATTCATCACATGATTGCTAACACATCTTTCTATTAAATAATGATATCCATTGCTGTCGAGTTGATTCCAACTCATAGCGACCCTATAGGACAGAGCAGAACTGCCCCATAGGGTTTCCAAGGAGTAGCAGGTAGATTTGAACTGCTGGCCTTTTGGTTAGCAGCTGTAGCTCTTAATCACTGTGCCACCAGGGCTCCTAAATAATGATAGTGTGCCATAAACCGAGTATGTGATTAACTCAACCCTTGGCACCTGAGGTTCAAGATAAAAAGCACTCATTATCCCTTAATTATTCTCAACCTCACTAATTCTTCTGAGCTGTTCCAATTACAACAAGTTTATTGTGACTGTAATTGCTTCGTCTATTAATGTCTAGTTGTAACTTAGAATGTTAAATCATAAATACTCCTGTAACGTTTGGGATGGCGACATCTAGTAGAAGTGCAAGGCTTTGTCTTTTGACATTGACCCTCTCAATTTTTCTTTTTAAAGCAAGAATCAGTTCAGCCCTTCAAACAATTATTAGGCACTGTTGTTATTTCGCTGCTATACTTACCAAGTAATAGTAGTTAATCCTGCTTACTATGCATTAAGTCCTATACTCGGTACTTTATGTGCTATTCAATCATCACAACAATTCTATGAAATGAGTATTACTATTTTTCATGTTTTTATGATGAAAAAACAGAGACACACAAATTGCCCAAGTTGATGTTATTAGTAGTAGAAGAGCCAGGCAGTTTGGCTGGAGGGTGTGTTTTAACCATTCCATCATACCGCCTCCCATGATAGCGGTAAAGATACGAATGCAATACTCTCTGCAACAAGTTCAGATGACACCAAGCCTGGGGGACTAGAGACAAATAAGACAATCAACAACCAAAATGTCTTCTGAAAGCTTGAAAGCTTGATCCAAACGAACCAAATAATACTGATCTGGGGAGAATGTGAACTCTGAACACTGGTTCCAAAATGAAATTTATAAACATGGGATGAGGAAACATGATTTGCCCACAAGTTCTCTAAAAGGAATTTGGGGGGTTTGGGTGACCACCATCTCAACACGAGCCTACTGAGATGTTACAACTCAAAGTGAGACACTGGGCTTAACAGGAAAAAAGCAACTCCAGGGTCCAGGTTGAGGCAGGTGGATGTTTCCTTATGCTCTGACCAGCTCAGATGACATCTGAGTTACCTGTTGCAGACAGTGAGTCATATTTTAAAAGGGACATTATTGACAGGTGTTGTAATTGGGGAAGGATGAATAAACAATGATGGAGCTAAAGGTATATCTTCTTTATTTTACCATCATATGGAAGAGGCAGGAGGCTTAGTCTGTATATCTTCAGAGGATGGAAAGATTAAAACATAAAGTTATAGAAAAACAAATTTGACTACTCTTTAACTCCATGCCCACCCCAACCCCATGACCTATCTTAAGGTGTAGACTAGTTCGAAATCTGGGTCTTGGCACACCTTTTTGCTTGGTAAATTTAGGAGATCCCTGCTGAGGGGATAGTCAGTCAAGCTAAGGATGCAAGGCATTGGATGCAGTTGGATGGTAGCGAGGCTTTCTCTGGAAGTCTTTGAAAATTAGATTGATGCATATCCTCTTGACCCATGTGATTCTCATAGAAGCAGACTGATGTCCCTGAGCACCTGAAGAGCATCAGTGGGGCTCTAGAATGCTAATTACTCACTGCACCACAACTGGCTTTTGGGAAAGAAAATGTTCTGAGCTCTCGGACCTGGGGGTCAGGAGAACTGTTGCCTGGGTCCTAACACCAGGGATTTTGATTTAACTAGTAATGGGTGCAACCTGGGCATCTGAATTTTTTTTTAAATTTTCTTATTTTTTCCCATACAAAAATATACACATACATTGTTATGTGACTCCAACTGCTCTCCCCATACTGTGACAGCACACTCCTCCTTTCCACCCCTGATTCCCCATGTTCATTCAACCACTCCTAACTCTCTCCGCCTTCCCATCTCACCTCCAGACAGAAGCTGCCAGTTTAGTCTCTTGTATCTACTTGAGCTAAGAGGTACACGGTACACTCCTCACGAGTATCATTTTATGTCCCACAGTCCAGTCCAATCTCTGTCTGAAGAGTTGGCCTCAGAAATTGTTTAGATCTGGGCTGACAGAGAGAATGCAGAGGCCATGCTTTCTGGGGTTCCTCCAGTCTCAGTCAGACCATTAAGTCTGGTCTTTTTACTAGAATTTGACTTCTGCACCCCACCCTTCTCCTACTCCATCTGGGAATCTCAGTTGTGTTCACTGTCAGAGCAGTCAATGATGGTAGCTGG
>NW_004444163.1:1538115-1567516 GCF_000243295.1 Trichechus manatus latirostris | reverse complement strand
TCTTGGATAGATATCTTGTCATCTTTCACCATATCAGGGAAGTTTTCTGTCAACAAATCTTCAACAATTCTTTCTGTATTTTCTGTTATCCCCCCTTGTTCTGGTAATCCAATCACTCATAGGTTATTCCTCTTGATAGAGTCCCACATAATTCTTAGGGTTTTTAAATTGTTTTTAATCCTTTTATCTGATTTTTCCTCAAATAAGTTGGTGTCAAGTGCTTTATCTTCAGTCTCACTAATTCTGACTTCCATTGCCTCGATTCTGCTCCTATGACTTTCTCTTGAGTTGTCTAATTCTGAAATTTTATTGTTAGTCTTCTGGATTTCTGATTGCTGACTCTCTACGGATTCTTGCAGCCTGTTAAATTTGTCTTTATGCTCTTCTCTAATCTTTTCAGTTTCCCTATTGCGTGTTCTGCATTTTGCTTAGTTTCCTTCCTCATGTCTTGAAGAGTTCTGTATATTAATCTTTTGTATTCTGCCTCCGGTAATTCCCAGAAATTTTCCTCCTCTGAAGCCATCATGGATTGCCTCTTTATGTGATTTGATATTGACTGTTTTCTGCAAGCTATCAATTAGTTATTATATTTATTTATTTTATGTTTGCTTACTGTGTCCTAGCTTCTTGTTTTGTTTTGATATGCCCAAATAGGCTGCTAGTATGAGCTAGTTTGATTATTGGCACCTTTGAAGCTCTAATGTCCTGTCACCAGGTTGTTAGATCTGTTACTAGGTATGTGAGCTCAGGAGTCCACCCACTCCTCCTGTAAGGATTCAACTCAAGTGCCCAGGTAGATAGCCACCAAATGTGTGGTGTAGGCTCTCACTTATAGTGCTAGACAGACATGGGTGATTGGTGTAGGCACAGGTTTCTGGCTACAGCAGGGGGACACACTCTGAGCAAGGCAGGAGGCTGACAGCCACCCCCAAGTGTTCAGGAGGAAGGTGTGTCCCTGTTTCTTAGAGCACATAGGTGGGTGGGTTTTGGAGCTGGACTATTAGCACCTAATGCTGTTGGCTGTAAGGACTGGGGGTCATTTCGTATTCATGGGCCGCTATTGCAGGTGGCTAGGTGGCGTGGGTGGAGCTACCAGTCCTCAGGCCCCTGATGTGGGTAGGTGAAGACCCTGCTCAATGGGCAGAGCAGTGTCAAATGTCAAGAACCTCTCACTTCATAGCTGAAACAGTTGAAGTTAGACTTCTGGTATATACCCTGTTGTACTGCAGTAGTTAGGGCCTATGCTGTTGAAATGGGCCCACACAAGTCTATGCAGGGGGAAAGGCACTCAAAGTCCGTGGATCCCGTATGCCTGTGCCTAGGCAAAGGAGCTGTGCCTACCCTGGGTTCCTAGCTTAGGGGAGCCGCCAGTTTATTTTTTCCCGTTTGTTAATTAGGTCACTCTCCAAGGCAGATAGAATGGGTCTGGACGTGTGACGGATCCTACTTCCGGCCCAGGGTACTCAGCAATTGCTGAAGCCACTCCAGGACCAAGTGCAGAGCGGGGAGCGGGAAGGTAAATGGGAGAGAGGTTTTTTTTCCCTAAGTGGGGTGTTTTTGATCTGCACAGTAGGCCGTATGCCATTACTCATCTTTCACCAGATAAAGGGCTACTTCTCACTGGTTCTGGGTAGCTGTGTAGACTCTCTGGTGCTAGGTCTCTCCCAGTGCGGAAAAGGCGCCTCCTGAGCACCACTGCTTGTCTGCCTCACCACTCACCCATGAGCTGCTCAGGCCTGAAGGGCTCAGGCTCACGCTGAGTCAGGTCTGGCAACTCCTTGCTGCTTCTGAAGGATCTCTCCCTCCCCCTGCCACTCTATCCAGTTTCTCAACTCTGCCTTTGATGTTCATGGCTCCCACATTGCCATATACAATTGAATCACTTGTTTTTTGGGTCTGTGTTCTAACAGGGGCCGGAAGCGTCTGACTACTCAGCCATCTTGGCCCCGCCTCTGCATCTGAATTTTTTTAAAGCTCCCCCAGGTGATTCTAATGTACTGCCAAGGTTGAGAACAACTTCTTCCCCTACCTACCTAATATAGACATCATGGGGACACAAGAATAGGGACCAAATGGCTTCCTAAATCTTTACTATCAATAAAAACCTCTTAGAAGAAATTCCCTTGTCATTTTGAAGCACCTCTATTAATACTAATGTTATCCTTATTGCTCCATTATGGGTTGATTTTATAGATAAGAGTGCTCTGAAATGACCAAATTTAGGCAGAATTCCAGCCTTATGCCTCAATGCTTTTTTGAAAACACTATTCTTTTTTGTATTGACTCCTTGTTGTTCATTATAGTATTGGCTGATGGTATGGGTATTTTTTTCAAGCAAACTGTTTTTCCATGGAAGTCATTATGAATACAGTACAATAATTCTGCATTATTACTGTCAGAACCTAGATTGAAATTAATGACCTAAGAATGGAACAAACAAAAAAGTCTGCACCAATTAATTCCCAGAGCTCTCCAAAGAACTCTTCCTAACACTTGAAATTTATCATGAGGAAATATATTCCCTTCTTTTTTTTTTTTTTATGGTTTAAGATTATGCAATAGAATTCATTTATATTTGCTATTCATAATTTATAACCCCACAGTATTCTTGTGTTTATGAAAGTGTTTTATATATTCATTGATAAGAATTGTCTTGTCCTCAGGAAAAAAAAATTTAATTTAAAATTTGAAACAATAATAAACAACAGTAAATGTGCCAAATCATCAGTAAAGCCAGTTTATTTTTCAATCAATTTCCTTTGGGGGGGGATAGAATTGCAGGTGCTTAGAACCAATTATGTATCATTCTCTGGGGATTGTGATTCAGGGAAATTAGACTCTCACATTTGCCTGGAGGAAGTGCTGGTATGGAATATTGGATTGGAAGAGATTTGAGAACATCCTCCCTCCAGTGCAGAATCTCTTTTGCATCCTCCTGTCAGGTGGAGTTTAAATACTCCCTATGAAGGGCAGCTCCGTAATTCACGAGAGCACCGTGTGTTATAAAATTCTTTCTTAGATCCCAGAATATTAACACTTGAAGGTACAAGTCACCCATTTTATAAGCCAAGGTCAGTAAGGCTGAATTTTCCAGAGTTTACTTGTTGTTGTTGTTGTTAGGTACTGTCGAGTTGGTTCCAACTCATAGCAACCCTAAAGGACAGAGTAGAACTGCCCCATAGGGTTTCCAAGGAGCTGCTGGTGGATTTAACTGCTGACCTTTTGGTTAGCAGCTGAGCTCTTAACCACTACGCCACCAGGGATTTGCTTAGGCAGGCCTATGTAGCTACATGAGCATGAACTTGAAGTCCACACACAGGTCTGGGACAACGCCCAGTTCCATGATTTGTGTGACTTTGAGCCTTATTCCTTCACTGTAAAATGAGAAAAATAATTCTTCCTTTAGATGCTTATGCTGAAAATTAAATCAAATATAGATAATATGGTCTGGCACAGTTCCTGGCACATGTAACAGAGTAAGTGCCAAGTAAAATTTAAAAAAAAACAATTGCCACGGAGTCAGTTCTGATTAATGGTGAACCTACGTGTATCAAAGTATAACTGTGCTCCATGGGGTTTTCAGTGACTAATTCCGAGGCACCCCAAGGTGGACTCAGACAGCCAGTCTTTCAGTTAGCAGCTGAATGTTTTAAACATTTAATCCACCCAAGGACCCAAGTGACCAATAGATGTTGTTAAACTTTTTCCTTTCTTCCTATCAAAACCTTCCCTCTTCATTCATACCTACTTCGAATGTCCCCTTTTTCATGAGCTGTCTTTACTGCTCCTACACACAGTGCTCACTCCTGTCCTCACATATTTTGTATTTACTCATGTTTTGATTTATATAAGGAATAGGGATTAAATGACCAAATGAATGAATGAATGAATGGTGTTGAGACTCAATCTCTTGCACTCACCAGCCTGACTGTGTTCAATTCTCTTCCTATGCAGAGGCCTCTCCAACTAACCTCACCAAAACTTTCACCAATCACACTAACATCTTCATCGTCAACCACACCAACACCATGCTTACTGGCCAAACTGTCGTCCTGGAAGAAGGCCAGACGCTCGTTCTAAAGTGTGTTGTTTCTCAGGCGAAGAACTCTTCCCTCCAGTGGCTGGCCCCCTCAGGGTTTACCATGTTTTTAAATGACCATCCTGGTAAGTGAAAGGGAAATAAAACTGTCACCAGACCTCAACTTGAGGGATTTTCCAGACAGACAAGGTGGTGGGAAAGCCAGTGTGAGTCACACAAAGGGTGGTCTCAGCCCACTTACTGTTACACGTGAATCACATCCCCAAGTCTGTTACTTCACACATAGTTGCTTTTTCTGACAGGAAGTCTGAAATGGAAATCCCACCAGAATGGTTTGTAAAAGGGGCCCACATGACAGAGAGCCTTTCCGTGCCCCTACCCCATGTCCCACGTTCACTTTCTGATTGTCTGTGACCTTGAAACAACTGACAACACAATCATTGGCAGGTGGGGTGGATGGCAGGCTGACACTATCACCTCACATCTGGAGTCAGCTGCTTCATCTCTCATCTAAGAAGCCCAGAGTCTCACCACAAATCTCCCCTCCTTGACAGTCCTTCTCCTCCTGTTGGTCTTAGCATAAAATTGAGATCACAAAGCAATAGGAATTGACAGGATGTATTACTTTGGACAGAGATTCAGTCATTCCTCTCCTCACAAACACCCATGAAACGAACCCTAGATGCCTGAGATGGAAAGGGACTCTTAAAACGTCTACTGAGTTCATCTCTTCGACTTTGACGGCATTTTCATTTATTATTCC
Source organism: Trichechus manatus latirostris (assembly GCF_000243295.1). NCBI lineage: Eukaryota > Metazoa > Chordata > Mammalia > Sirenia > Trichechidae > Trichechus > Trichechus manatus. The sequence goes on along the minus strand of NW_004444163.1, from coordinate 1,562,714 downwards.
GAAACCCAAAATACTTGGTAAAGTTGCCAAAACAGCAACTTTTGTCTTGTTTATGATGCAGACCTCTCAAGAATTTTATATTCTTAGAAAACATTATTAAATATGGATATTTTAAATGTAAAATAATCAAATATATTATTTTGAGCTAAATCAGCTATTATTTAATCCTAGATTCCAGCAGAATAAGTAGATACTAATTGTTTAACAAAACTTCTGAGAAAAAAAATTAAGTAGAGATAATCCTGTTTATTAAAGCTTTTTGTTTTGTTTTTGGTAAACAGGAAGAAGCTGGCCATTCTCAGATTTCTGCAGCTGAATGCCTTGATCTAGCTCAGTGGTTCTCAAGTGGGGGTCATTTTGTCCCCCAAGGGACATTTGGCAATGTCTGGCCATATTTTTGGTTGTTATAACTGGAATCTAGTGGGCAGAGACCAGGGATGCTGCTACCAAAAAAAACCAAACCCGTTGCCATTGAGTCGATTCTGACTCACGGCAACCCTATAGGACAGAGTAGAACTGCCCCAAGGGTTTCCAAGGAGCAGCTGGTAGATTTGAACCGCTGACCTTTTGATTGGCAGCCGAGCTCTTAACCACTACTAAATATGGTTGAATGCATAGTACAACCCCTCACAGCAAAGAACTGTCAGCTCAAAATGTCAACAGTGCTAAGTTGAAAACCCTGAATTCTCGCTCATGTATGTTACAGTGTCACAGGCCTCAAAACTGTTGTTCCAGATAGGGAACAACCTTCCTTAGTCAGCCATTCAAAGTATAACTATTTCAGACTTGTTCATATTATATATCTTAGCAGTAAAAAGAAAAAAAAACACCCACTCATTTCAGGAGCCTCTCATTTGCTAATCGATCTTTGACTTGAGATGGAAATCTCATACAATCAAGAGAAATGTTTGCTGTTGGCTAGAGCTTCCTGGGACTTTTCTCTTTGCCATTGGCTAAACACCTGGAAGGATTAAGTCATAATCTTTGGGAAACTTCAAATCATAATGAACTTTTTAAAATTAAAAAATAAAAGGCACACAGCTAGACTGATGAATATCAACCCATTTATCTCCCATTCTTCACATTCATTGTGACAAGATGACCTCAAATGAATCGGATTTTTAAGAAGTAAATCTACTGGGGCTTTTTTCAGAATATTTAAAGAAAAAAAAAAAAGTTACTTAAAATCCTCCCACAACCTGAACCCCACACAAGCATAGTGTTCTTATTTACAAACACAAATAACAAAATCTGTTTATTTCACAGATCCCGAATCAAAATATTTCATTTCTTAAATTGACTTTGAACTATTGAGAGGCATCTAGCTGCTAACACTAGAATTTTGAAGGCAGCTAAATCAAAGACATGACATTTGTTTCTTGAAAGTGTGAAAATCCAGATATTCCTGTGAATAATAAATCTACTGAGAGTCTGTATTCATCTGATACCTTTCCTCATAACCTCTCTTTTTCCCTCTTGTACAGCTTTAAAAAATCCCAAATTCCAACTTCTTCATCACTCCATCAATGAGCTCTCCATCAGCTTGTCTAACATAACTGTGCAAGATGAAGGTGCCTACAAGTGTTTGCATTACAGTAACACCTCCGTGAAAACAATGGAAATTAAAGTGATTGTGCTAGGTACGTGCAAGTAAACCCAGTAAGGGAACAGTATACTTATGGACAGGATATATAATTTTTAAGCTTAACATTTTAGTAAAAAAATAAAAAATTACTGCCAATAGCAAGGCATTTCCTAGGCCACCTCTGCCATCTTTTGTTGAACGGAAACAGAAGAGAACATTTTGAGTGGCGTGCTTAGAACAAGTTCTGGATAAAGCTTGTAAAATTTATCTTTGGTATCAACTAAATTTCCTCAGGATAACTAAGAAGGAAGAGACTTAATATCTGATAAGCTTTGACTCTGTGCTAGGCATCATGCTTTGCTCTAGGGAATCAAAGATGAATTAGGCACCATCTCTTACCATGAGGAAATCAAAACATGTATGTAAATAAAGAAAAACCCCATGACAGTATGTACCAAGATATAAGGTGCTGGGCGATTTGCTCACATTCTCTGCCCAGCAGGAGTTCCTATTTTCTGTTGGGAGTGTATTAGTGTGGATAGGAAGTGACAGCCTCATGACAGTCTGGACTTACTCAGTCCTATGAATGGTCAGTTGTGTCAGGTATAAGTTTCACTATCTTTACTTCCTTGTTTTGTGTGTGTGTGTGTAGAACAGATCAATTAAAATCATAGTTTTTCATTAATCTCTAAATAACACAACCCCACATACTATGCAAATGAATTTCTTAGACTTACTTGTTGAATTATTACAGTGTGGTGCCTGCCATAAGTAAGGGCATGGCAGGAAAGCAGTTGAGAAGGAATGGCCTTCTGCAGGTTTTGAGAACCAGTGGGGTTGCCTCCACCCACCCTTACTGGCCATCCCAACACTCAGCCCATGGTCTTCTAATGAACAGTTTAAGGGCTGAGTCCAACACTAGACAATTAGCTCCTTGAAGGGCTGTACTTTTTTCATCTTTGTATTGCCAGCATCGAACACATCTATTGCTCAGTTGGAGCTAATAAGTGCCTGTAGAATGGCTAGACGGCAGGATGGCTGAGTAAATAAATGTGGAAGAGTGCAGCTTTGGAACAAAGTGTGGAGCTGAATGTGAAAGAAGGAAGCTTAACTAAAAAGATTTTCCAATACAGAAATAGGAAAAAAAAGGACCAACTTGCCCTTTATAAGAGAAATACATTTTTGATGTTACATGAAGGGAACAGAAGTAACTTACATTGGGGTGAGTTATAGACTCGTGAATGTGTAAAGCTGGAAGAGCCTTAGAGTTTATAAAGCACCTCTTTCTTGTCAGAAAAGGAAACTGATACACCCAGAAGTTAGGGTACTTATCCAAGTTCCTACAACTATTGGTGACAGAGGTGGGACTAGTTTCGGACTTTTCAGGGACTAATCACACACTGAATAACAAACATTCTGAATTCAGCCAAAAGAGCTTTGCAAGCATATAAAAGCCCTTTATCTTGACTGTATTCTGGAAAAGGTCAAGTAAAAAATATGCCTATGAATTAGACCATACCCTAGAACGATCCTTAGAGAGTATTAGGCTCAGTGCTCTGCTGAGATATGTAAGCCAGCTAGTAAAACACAGGAAAATCCATTTTCTTCTAGCAACTCCTTCCAAGGCATTCCTGGAAGTGTCACCCATCAAAGGCCAAAATGTAAAACAACACGTTGTGTTTAAATGCTACACCATAAGAAGTATGCCCACTCCGCAGATTACCTGGAGACTGGACAACGGCATGGAGTTCTCCAGTAAGTGAAGTAGTTCTCGCTTTCTCTGTTTTCTTTCCTACTTCATTTCGAAGGGTTTTTTTGAAATGTTCTGGCACCCTCTGGTGGCAGGATTGCCAGAGGACACCATTTAATATTTCATCTGTTCTTTCCCAGGAGATTTACCTTTATAACCAATCAGTATTATGCCTTAATCTTGAAAGACTAATAACAAATAATAAAAATTTTTTTTTTGCTTAAAACATGGTAGAAATTTAAAGTTGAATGTTGATTATGGCCTCTTAAAAGTTGATGAAATTTCCTAAAACAAGAGGTACATGCTTTTAGTATATGCTTAGCTGTATGCTTTTAGTCCTGAGCATAGTAACTTTTTAGCAGGCATAAAGCTGAGAATACACTTAACATGATACGTGTAGTTGGGACAGACATGATCGTACTTATATAGTGTACTACTGTGTCATATTCCCAATTACAGATGAAAATTTTATGGTAACAAAGAATCTAAACGTGGAGCCGTTTGATTGAAGCAGGATAACTAATTAATTGTGATGTTTGGGAACTGTATATAATTTGCTTACATTTCAAAAGACATTCCATTTAATATTTATGTAATCATAGTTTCTTAGAGCTGGAAGGGACCCTTTACAGTTCAGAAAACTGAGGGCCAAATGGAGTTCTAGAGAAAAGACCTAAAGCCCAGATCCAATTCCCAATCCAGTGTCAATCTACTTCATTATAAAATCTCTCTGTTAATTTGCCTATATTCATGCAACCTGAACAACCTCTTGGGTCTTTGTGTCTCACAACACCATCAGGTTATCCTTCTTGCACTACAGGCTTTGAATTTGCCTCCAGTAGTGAAGGGTTTGAAAGGAGCCCTGGCGGTGCTATTGTTAAGCACTCAGCTGCTAACCAAAAGGTCAGCAGTTTGAACCCACCAGCTGCTCCAAGGGAGAAAGATGTGGCAATCTGCTTCCATGAAGATTACAGCCTTGGCAACAATATGGAGCAGTTCTACTCTGTCCTAGAGGGTCACTGTGAGTCAGAATCAACTTGATGGCAGTGGGTTTGGGGTTTGGTTGTGAAGGGTTTGTAGAAACCTATTCGCCTGCTTCCCTTTGTGACCAGAGACAAATATGTACAAGGCGGGGCTAGCTGATGCTTGAAGTCTAATGTGTTTGCCACAAAGTCAAAGCCACTGGTGTCTGAGAGAACCAAACTCTTCTAATAGCATTGCCTAATCACAACCTCATATACCTCTTTAAATTGCTATATAGGTGGACCTTATCATAGTTTTGAACCTGATAGGAAGAAATCTAATACTACCAGCATAATCAATGTGTTTACGTATGACAAAAATTCAACAGTGGACTGCATTATCCGACATGAAGGCCTGCGAGAGAGAAAACTGGTAACAACCTTCCGGTTTAAAGATTTGGGTAAGAAGCAGTGACGTCACTAGGGGGCGGCGAGGGGTTTGTACCACACCGAGTGACACTATCAGAGGGGGTGACATCAAAATGACTGTGTATAAAATTTCTGTGCAGTGTTTCAGCAGAATTTTATTATTTTTTATAAAAATATCCCTTTAGTTAGTTATAACAACAAGTATCAACATACCAACAAGGCTAAAACTCTAAGTTAATTTACTTTTTGAACCTTCTAATGCCTTCTGATCAAAGCTTTCATTATTACTCAATTGCAGTGACGCTTGTAATCGTGTGGTTTTGTCTGCATGTGCTACAAACATGTGCTGTTGTTTTTGTTGCTGCCAGTGTTTTTATAGTAGCTGAGTTTGTCAATTTTTCTGGTGTTTTAGCTGCAATATTGTGGTAATTAATATTTGTGAACATTTATCAATAACTTTTTTGAGAATGAAGTAGTAACTAATGAAAAAGAAGGAATTTACAATTTATGAGTAACATTAGTACGAAAAACATTCTGTATGGTCGGATACCGCAGGAGGTCCACGGGGTTGTGGGGAGTGGGTAACTCCATGAGTTACCACACTGGGTAACACCAACCCTAGTGATGCCACCGTTAAGAAGAGCAAATTATTGTCTTTAATCATTTCTAATTTACCTGAATATTATACTATCAAACAAATTAAATTGAATGGGCAAACTCCTTCAGAGTTAAATTACTATCAACCAAGCTCTCCTTAATAGCAAATTGCTTCAATGATTGAAATTTTTCCATCTGAGTAATTGTTTCAATGTTGAAAAGAAGCTCAGTTATGCAGAAAGACCAGCCAAGCATCATCTATAAACGGTGTCATGCTTGTTTTTTGATAATGATAGCTAGCATAATTTGACCTTAAATAGTTTTATTGTAGTCATGTATTTGGAGAGATCAGATAAAGCATACTGCGTCTTTGTACTTGACCCAAAAGGAGATAACACTAACTAAAATAAATCTAAACTTGTCCATATTGTTTTATATTAATAGAAAATACTCATGCAGTCACATCAAGACATGGTTACTCTTCATGGTTACTATTTAATTTTATAAGATTTATTTTTTTATGGCTGTTTTGAAGATTTTAGTTTAACCATTTTAATACCCTGAGCAGATCACCATTTAAAACATGAAATATTAAATGTGAAGAGGGCTCACATCTATTTTCAAAATCTGTGTTCTATAACTCCTTCTCCAAAAGTCCAACAAAAAAAATTGTAGAACTATGTAAGACTCTTTGAGCCAAGGGGTCTCCTGTAAAAAGTAGCATGAATCGTGAGTCATGTATTAGCACTCTGTAATTAGTAGGAGCTTCATGGTCTTATAAGGTTCTTCTCAGTGTTAAAAGAGATTCCCAAAGTACAAGCAACCACTCACATTAGTGAAGGAGGAAAATGTTGGATGCTGATGTATTTACTGAGAAATCTCTTTTATTAAATGAAATAGCTGATAAGCAAAGGCATGTGTTAAGGGTGAAGTTGTTTACTAGAAAGTCGCTGTTGGAAAGTTGATGCGCTGTCCCATGGGAGCTATTGCTGTGGTTCTCCTGCCCTTCTCGCTGCCACATGCTTTCCACAGGTCACTTTCTCATCAAACCAACAATAGTTCTTGAGCCAGCTGCATTAGAAGCCTCAAGCACCCATAACCCACCGGACTGCACCATAGTCTTACAAAACCTCATCCTTCCACCTCATCTGTGGAATGGAGCATAGGGGCTGTGGAGAGGATTACCAAAGGCAAAATAAGACTTTATCTGTCAAATGTTTTCCAAGACATTCAGATTCTTAAATAAAAGAACCAACAATATGGAAAAAACAGATATTTTGACTTTTCAGCAATCGTTCAAGTCATCTACAAAAATTATGACTGAGGGGAAAAATTGCAATTTCTCCTCCTTCACAACAATAGTTACCCGTGATTCAAAATCATAGCTACAAAATGTTTTTAATAATAATAATAAATTAAGACTTGACTTCTGTTTATGATCTAGCTATAGATTATCTGGCATCCACTGTTAGATCACCAACAGGTCTTCAAAGCAGAACTCCACTATCAGCTGTTGGTGACTTCTGTTTGCTTATTATTTTTATCCTTTGGTGAGCTACTACATTGACATACAGATATTACAAATGTTTATGGAAAATATAAATATTACAAAACTAATTTCCAATTAGTTTAAAAATTGCTGAAGATGCAAAAATTTAAAACCCTTTAAAAATCATTTACAAGTAAACATTTAAAAATACTTTAAAACACCTTAAAAAACAAGTCCTAACTTGTAAAGTAAGGATTCTGACCCCTTCCATCTCCACATTCTCTGTAAGGCAGGACCTGGAGGAAATGGGGATCATACAAGCACCATGTCTGAGTAAAGACAGCCTTTCTTTTAAAAGCTGACAGTGTGATGCTTGAAGGAGAACAGAACAACAGGAAGAGATTAGACTACCTTTGAAATAATTTATGTCATCATTTTAGTATTACAAATGAGCAACCTAGGTTTCCTATTACTTATCTGGGAATGGAATACAAAAAGGTTATAGCAATAGTTCTCAAATGTTTTGGTTTCAGGAAATTTTACACTCTTAAAAATAATTGAGAACCTCAAATAACTTATATTTTTGTGTTATATCTGTCAATATTTACCCATTGGAAATTAAAACTGAGAAAAATTTTAAGTATTTATTAATTTATTTAAAAATAATAAACCCATTACATATTAACAGAAATCACATATTTTTGTGGGGAAAAAAACATATTTTACAATACCAAAAAAATTAGTGAGAAAAATGGCATTGTTTTTACATTTTTGGAAATCCCTTTAATGCCTGGCTTAATAGAAGATGGATAGTTCTCATAACTTCTACATTCTATTTCTTGCAATGTGTTGCTTTGCTTGAGGTATATTCTAAAAATTCAGCTTCACACAAATACATAGTTGGAAGGGAAGAATATTTTAATAGACTTTTCAGATAATTGTGGATATTCTTCTTTGATACTACAGTACACGAAACTTGACAAGAAGTGGTTTCTTAAAGGTTAGTTGCAATATGGACTCTGACAGCCTATCAATACATTTTTCATACTCTGATACATTAAAATCCATTGAGTTCTCTTGCCCTTCGAATGAATGATTTTATAACATTACGCGTTGGTCATTTGGAAGGTATTGGTTCACTGAGTTGTGCAGTCCTTTCAAATGTTGACACACTTCAATATCAAAAGCACATTCATATTAATATCATCACCAATCTCATCAGAAAAGTCTTACATATTGGGAAGCTGTCAAGCACATGGTGGTGGATACAAGGTTTCCAAAATCAGAATTTTCCTACTGAGCACTTGAAATGTGGCTAGTGAAACTGAGGGAAAACATTTTTTAATATTATTCAATTTTAATTAATTTAAATATTTAACGCATAGCCTGTGGCTACTGTATTGGACAGCACAGGTCTATAACATTCTGATAGACTAGGGAAGAAAATCATGTCTCACTGGTATCCACCTAATCAAAACAACATTCAGTCTAAACACATCTATTTATCAGCTTGTCAATTGAGAGAATAAATCAAAATAAAAACAAACTCTAGTTTAAATAAAAACTATATATATGTGTGTATATACATACACACACCCTAGTTTTGTACATAAATATATAATTAGCTATATCAGCATAGTATACACTGTGCTGAAAGATCTTATTATTGATAAACTTGACTCTATTTGTCTCCAGTATTTCCCATATTATGCTGTTTTTATAATTTGCTTCCAGCACTTCTATTTAGCTAGCTTTTAAGCTCTTCTCTCTTTTCATTGTCGTTGCTTTTTTCTTTCTTCAATATTCTCTGGCATATTTGTGGTCGCACAGCTCATTTTAACCTTATAGTCTACATTACATTCCTCTAATGTTTTTGACTCAGGGGAACCGCATGTGTGTCAGAATAGAACTGTGCTCCATAGGGTTTTCAATGGCTGATTATTCAGAAGTAGATGGCCAGGCTTTTCTTTCGAGGCACCTCTGGATGGACTCCAACCTCCGACCTTTCAGTTAGCAGGCAAGCCTGTTAAACATTTGCACCACCCAGGAATTCTGACTAATAAATAGGAAGGTAGATATGTGAATGGGTAGACAGAGAGACAGACACACAAATGGATGGAAGGATGGACGGATGGACAGAGGAACGATCGGATATAGATGGATACAGACAGACATAGTGAATACCCTTTGCCTCCTGCCAAACGCAGCACTAGGACATAGATATAAAAACCAGAGAAAGAGCTGCAGAACACATAGCTCTTAGGTTTCTGCAAAACCTCCACAAGCAGGTATCAACCAGATACATTCTCAAATCTATTTTACCAAGCACAACTTGGGTAAAATTGCTCTCCGTAGTTGCGGAATTTTGCTTTTCTCCTTTCCTAGTTGCTGATCAAGAAGACATTTCAGATACTCAGAAGGCAAGCTCTGCATCCTCTCAAAGCCCTCAGTATTCCACCGGTGCTGGTAAGTGTCTGAATCGTCAATTTTTTTTTTTTTTTTTTTTTAAAGCATGCCTCCTTGGGAAGGTCACATTTCCAAATCTAATTTTTAAGAGTATTTTTTTTATTTTAATTTTTATTAAAGACCACATGGGACCCCCTCCAACTGGCTCAAGCTTTATGGTGCTCTTGGAGTAGTGGTGCATCAGAAATGGGATAGGCTTCAGGATAACATGATGCCTTGTAGGTTCAGTGCTATTTTGCTCCTTAAGGGGGAATATATATATATTTTAAATATATGTATTTAAAATGTGATCTATATATATGCATACGTGTATATGAGTATATATAACATAATAAATGTATATAAACATATATATTGAATAAAAATACATATGAAGTCAAAGTCATGATAAGAAAAATATTTTTTTTCTGATTGTGACATTTGACCTTCCTCTGAAGTAAACGGCAAGGTTAAATTCATTTATGGGAAGACGGGTTTGTTTGTTTTGCTGTCTAGAACAGACCAAACACAAAATAAAGAGCAAAGTAGCAGGATCCGGAGATTTGGAGTTCTTTGTCAGTGAATAACAAAATCATCTTTGAAGGCACGTTAGTTATTTGGTTGTCAAGCACCCAGATCTTTTTGTTTGTTTTAGTGTGTAAAAATATATATAACAAAACATTTGCTAGTTCAACATTTTTTACACATACAATTCAGTGACATTGATTACATTCAGACCATTTTCAGTGATGGGACTGAAATGTGAATGCAGGAAAATTTAGAAAACTTAGATGATTAATTTTGGGCAGTGATCATATATTTATCTTTGTATTTTACCTGGCATGGTATCTAGCAATAGTAGGTGCTCAGAAATGCGGAATGAATGAACGATGAACAATAATGAATGAATTTGTTATGATGCTTTGAGCAAGACAGCCTCATCCAGAAAGGCATAAATTTCTACATGTTCCGTTTCATAGAGTGTCTCTATAATAATTTCCTTTGGTGGGATAAATGCTTTCATATCATTATCACGTTCATAGTTCTGAATATCATATCATATTTTTCATTTGATTTTGTATCCTGAACACTGGTGGCACAGTGGTTAAGCGCTCGGCTGCTAACCGAAAGGTCAACAGTTTCAACCCACCAGCTGCTCTGCAGGAGAAAAATGTGGCAGTCGGTTTCCATAAAGATTACAGCATTGGAAATTCTATGGCACAGTTCTACTCTGCCCTATAGGGTTGCGATAAGTCAGAATCAACTTGATGGCAACGGTTTTGGGGTGGGGTTTTTTAGTTTTTTTTTTTTTTTTTTGTAATAATATTTAGAAGTGAATGTTTGGGGTTTTTTAAACTCTCATAAATACAATGTGTACCATACAGTTGACTAGCAATGGAAATTGAAAATACTATAAAGTGGAACAGAATATCACTTGCTTGTAAAATCCCATCTTTTTAAAGGTGTTTAGAATCTAGTTGTCTTTAAACTGGTTTACACCACTACTGAACAACTCAATTTTCTGCTCTGATTTTTCATGTGTAGCAGAAGATTTGAAAAAATATGGTTTCTAAAATTCTTTCAGCTTTCAATTTCTATAGTTTTATTACTGTTAATAGTACCTATTTTCAGTAAAAGAATGGGTGGATTCATTCCTCTTGGGGGCCACCTAGTGGCGCTGTGCAGCGGGCTATAAAGCAAGAGACCACAGAGGGGGAAAAAACAGAAAATAGGGAAGGTAAGCAAAAAAAGAGCTCTTATTTTTATAATTTTTCTTGTCTAGCAAAAATTTTATAGTACGTCCCACTTCTAAGGGAAGGCAACCATAGGTTTGAACGATAACTGAGCCTATTTCTCAACGTACAAATCATTGCTTTGTGCATTTCAGACCTAGGTTCTCTATTCACAAAGCCAGAATGCCATTCCTCAATGTTCAGTTGTTATCTTGAAGCATCCTTCTCCCTAGTAGGCCTGATTCAGGAAGGAAGTATTGTATACTTAGCAGAATATAATGGTTTAAAATTTGGGCTCTGGAGTTAAAAAAACAAACAAACAGAGTTTCAGTATTGGCTTTGCCACTGACTTGATGTTGGACTTCTGGCAACTTACCTAGCTGTCCTAATCCTCTGCTTTCTAAGCGCTGAGGTACAAGGCCTAGCACAGAGTAAGCGTTCAAGAAATGTTTACCTTAAAAAAAAAAGCAAAGCAAGTCTGGCCATTTGCAATTATTTTTGCTAAGAAATTATTTCAAAAATGACCTTGTTGCTCTTTAAGGTGGATCACTTTTTTTCATTTCTCAAGCTGCTTTGGGAAGACTATAGATAGATAGAGAATCCCTGGGTAGTGGAAACAATTAATCCAAAGGTTAGATGTTGGAGTCCACAGAGGCACCTTGTAAGAAAGGTCTAGTGACCTACTTCTGAAAAATCAGCCATTAAAAATCCTATGGAGCACAGTTCTGCTCTGACACACATGAGGTCACCATGAGTCAGAGCTAACTTGACAGCAGCTGGGTTTTGGTATATATATACACCCAAACCGAAAAACCAAACCCATTGCCATCGAGTCAAATCTGACTCATAGCAACCCTATAGGATAGAATAGAATTTCCCCACAGGGTTTCCAAGGCTGTAATCTTTACAGAAGCAGATTGCCACATCTTTCTTCTGCAGTATGTATCTATATCTATCTATATAGGCAGATAGATATAGTGACACATATATATGATATATGTATATATTGTGTACACATCATGTCTTGCTTTCTTTCACCTTAGTCACAATAATGAAAATTTCCACTATATCAGAAAATGACAAGAAAAAGGAAGAAGGAACCATTCAAGACCCTGACTTGACCACTAGTAAGTGCGACCCACTGCATTTAGAATAAACACTCGACATTTTAACCTCTTAATCAATAAGCCCAATGGCCTTTTTCAGTACTCGTTTTTCTTGACATTTCTGCCCTATAGACATGATTGGCTAGTTAATCACTCCCTTGTCCCTTCTTGACCTAATTGTCTCCCTGGCTTCCTTGACATACTCTGCCTCATCCTGTTCCTTTGTTGCTAACCACTCCTCTTTGTCTTTCAGCTAACTCCACTTCTTCCTCCTGCTTCTTAAAGGCAGATGCTTCTGAGTTTATTTCTCCATCCTCTGTTCTTTCCTCTCTTGAAGAGTTTATCTGTTCTCAAGATTGTCCCTGTTGCTACTAAGCAGAACGTTTTGTACCTGTATTTCCAGAACATTCTCCTGAGCATTAGTCCCTGTTTCATTCCATTTTCTAAATATCTCTAGCTGAATATTCTGCCTTCAACTCAAACTCAACATTGCTAGAAACAAAATAGCATCTTTCTTCCACAAAATCAGCTAGTCCAAGGCATCACACAGCCCAAAACCTTGTGGTCATCCTACACTCTTGCCTCTTCAGTCAGTTTCCAAGGACTTTTGAGTCTTTTCTTTCAGGTATTTTGTTCATTATTTCTGCCACTACCCTATTCAAGACGCTCATCATCTCATGCATGAAGTAATACGATTTCAGTTTCTCTTCATCTGGTCGGTTTTTGACACGCTATGGTCAAAGACCCCTTCACGTCTGTATTCAGAAAACTTCTAAGGCTTCCCACAGTCCACAACAAAGAGTCTGAACAGCAAAACTTCACCACCAACCCCTGCAGTCCTTCCACTGCCATCTCTGCAGTCCCTCCACCACCACCTCTGCAGTCCCTCCACTGCCTACCCCTGCAGTCCCTCCACCACCACTGCTGCAGTCCCTCCACTGCCACCCTTGCAGTCCCTCCACCGCCACCTCTGCAGTCCCATCTCTAAGCAGTCCCTACATAGATCCACATTTTTCTCTGAAAACATCATCCCATTTCTATTGTACGGCTGTCATTTATCCTAACTGCCTCTGATGGAAGGAGAGACCTCATCACTTCTCTCCTTCTTCCTGCTCCCCTCTTCAAAGCCAACATCTTCACTGAAAACTTTCTCCACTAACTCAGCCCTCAGGGACCATTTCTGCCTGAGTGCTTGAACACATTATTGTATAAACTACACTGATGAATCTAGCATTTAGCATATCTTACTGTTGTTTGTTTTCATTAGTTCAGTTATTTACATGAACAGAGAACTTCCACTAAAATGTAAGGATTATGTCTCATGCATGGAGTTCTACACACAACCGGCACTCCTAAATTGCTTGTGGCTGAAAGGAAGGAACCAGGATATTCAACAAAACGACAGTCCATAGAATCTAGGTTCAGAAAGACCTCTGAGAGTTCATCTAGTTTATCCCAAATACCTTTATGTAGGACCACATTGAACCTAGCCAAAATAAATGAATTCTCATTTTACTTGGCTAATATTCCAAGCTTCTTAACAATTTGTATTGTAACTTAATCACACTTGGCTAAGAAATCATTCCTTATGACTAATTGGACTCCTGTGACTGTAATTTAAGTCAATCTTCTTGCAAGCTTTCTGCAGAAATGAAAATTAACTGGCTCAATATCTATGTAACTTAAAGATCATTTTCAAATCATCCCACAGCATTGCTTTGTTTGTCTGTTAGCTTTTCTCAGAGAATGAACAATATGAGCCTCTTTACCTTCGCAGTAAATCTCCCCCTCATCTCTTCATCTGAACTGCCCATCAGCCTACACTGCATTTTCAAAGTAATGTATGTATTCCTCAGTGATTAAATAAAAAAAAAAAACTGTCTAAAATCCTTTTGTTTCTGTTATAGAAGAGAAATCCAAGTCTATAGGATTAATGAGTAGGAAAAGTGGCATAATCTTGCTCAGTCTCGTGTCCCTTCTCATGTTGGCACTCCTCATCATTGTCCAGCTCTTCATAATGAAGCTGCGGAAAGCACATGTGATATGGAAAAAAGGTGAGTGGGCAGTGAGCCTGATGGAGGCTACAGGATGCCGAAACAACTTCCAATTAAAGCTTTCCCGATAGAGGCTGCGCAGTCCATTTGATAAGTGTTGTCACTCAAGGAACCAGTTATTTTCCAGTAAAACTCGGGATCTGAATTTCCAGGGGGCTATAGTCAAAGAGGAGCCCTGGTGATCCAGTGGTTAAGAGCTACAGTTGCTAACCAAAAGGTCAGCAGTTCAAATCCACCAGCCGCTCCTTGGAAACCCTATAGGGCAGTTCTACTCCGTCCTGTAGTGTTGCTATGAGTCGGAATCAGCTTAACAGCAATGGGTTTGGTTTTGTTGTTGTTGTTTTATAGTCAAAGCAGGGAGCCCTGGTGGCACAGTGGTTAAAGCGCCCAGCTGCTAACTGAAAGGTCAGCAGTTCAAAACCAGCAGCATCTCCCTGGGAGAAATAGGTGGCAGTCTGCTTCCATCAAGATTATAGCCTTGGAAATCCTATGGAGCAGTTCTACTCTATCCTATAGGGTCACTATGAGTTGGAATCAACTTGACGGCAATGGGTTTGATTTTTGGTTTATAGTCAAAGAGTTTATAACCAAGAGAAACTAGAGTAGCTCTGGGAATTAGCATTAAGTTAGCAGCTTCTATTCACAGAAGGATACAAAGTAGAGAGCTCATTCATTAATTTATTGAATAAACATTTGTTGAGCACCTACTGTCTGCCAGCTACTGTTACAAGCACTGGGGACGTATCTGTCAACAGGACACACCAAGTCTATGCTCTCAAGGAGTTCGTATTCTAGGGATGACTGAGCAAATGTTGAATATAATAGACTGTTTCCATTTCATTCCTACTTTGCAAGAACCCACTCAACCTTACTCTATCATAATAGTAATTTTTCTCTAAATTTTACTTATTTTGTTGGTGAGAATACACAGCAAAACATACACCAGTTCAACAGTCTCCTACATGTACCATTTAGTGACATTGATTACATTCTTTGGGTTGTGCCACCATGCTCACCCTCATTTTCTGAATTGTTGTCCCCCATTAACGTAAACTCACTGCCCCGAGGTTCCTATCTAATCTTTCCAGTTGCTGCTGTCAATTTGATCCCATATAGATAGATCTTAAGACAGCACAATGCTCAAGGCAGACATTCTTTACTAGTTAAACTAAACTATTATTTGGCTTTAAGAAGACTTCAGGGGATATTTTTGGTTTAAGGTTTAAAGATAATGTCAGGGCAATCATTTCAGGGGTTTCTCTACCCTCCATGGCTGCAGAAAGTCTGGAGTCCATGAGAATTTGAAATTCTGTTCTACCTTTTTCTCCATTTGATTGCAGTCAATAAGTTGTACACCTGTTAAAAGTTAAACTGGCAAAAGATGTGTGATAGATGTATTTACAATAATGATCCAAAAAAAAAAAAAAAAAAAGATCAGCTGCTGAGCCTGTTTATGTAGAACCAAACGCCTCAGGGGATTTGGTTCCTTGGTGTGGAGGTTCAGTTCATGGTTTCATGGGGCGTCCCAGTTAATTGCCCTCATAATGTGTTTAGTGCTTCTGTTCTATCTCCTAGTTGATTGAGTAGTACCTGGGGTCTTAAAAGCTTGCAAGCAGCCATCCAAGGCACAACAATTGGTTGGTCTCTATTCCCCTGGAGCAACAGAGAAAAAAGAAGAGTCAGGAATAAGAAGAGAATATGGAATTTGTCACTATTTGCCTCCATGAACAACTGCTCCTTTGCCATGATACCAGAAGAACTGGGTGGTGGCTGGCTATAATAATAGTAATTTTTATCTGCATTTTGATTAAAAAGTTATCATTGGAGACAAACAAAAAATATATATTATTTAGCTAGCATGGGAGATACCTATTAAAATGCATATACCCAACACATGTCAAAGCTGGAAGGGAACTTAGAATTTACACAGAATAACCATCCACTCAATTCATTCCATAAACGTATGCCAGGATTAAATCCCTTCTTTAATTCTGAGTCATTATCCAACCCTGTGCTAGCCGATAAGTAACCACAATATGGCTATTGAGCACTTGCAATGTAGTTAGTCCCTACTGAGTTGTGCTGTAAGTGTAAATACACACCGAATTTTGAACACTCGGTATACATACACACAACACACGAAAATTGTTGGCTATCTAATAATAATCTTTTGGATCTACTGAATTAAATAAAACATATTACTAAATTAATTTCACCTGCTTTTTTCCATTTTTACCATGGCTACTTGAAAATTTTTAATTATACGTGAGGTTCACATCATAGTGCACATAGGACAGTGCTGATCCTGCTACATGTGGCTCAGGCACCTCCAGTGACAGAGAACTGATTGTGCCCCAAGGCAAAGTATCGTGTCTTTTAATAGCTCTGACCCTCTTAAATGTACCACTTCTCCTAGTCTAATATCAGTCACTCTAGATATTCAGCATACACATCATAAATAGACCCAATGACAGGGTCTGACTTTTTAGCTGTACCTACACAATAAGCAAATATCATAGTGTTCTTTCAAAATCTCCCATTAATGCTTCACCCCAAGAGTTCTTTAACGACTACTTGAGTTGTTCCTTCCTGGAGAACAATACTTGATTCTAATCTGCTATCATTTAGACTTTCCACAACTCTTATACTGCCTAGCATATAGTGCCTGAAGGAATCATAGAAAAGATTCCAAAATGATTCTTTGAATTAATGAAGCCATGGAGTATGAGAGGAGGAGTGGTAAGTCTATTATAGTACAATAACAGAGGTGTCATCTTATCCAAACATACATTTCTGTATATAGATGATGTCTACACCCATTGCCTTCCAGTCGATTCCAACTCATAGCGACCCTATAAGACAGAATAGAACTGCCCCATAGGGTTTCCAAGGAGTGGCTGGTGGAGTCAAACTGCCAACTTTTTGGTTAGCAGCCAATCTCTTAACCACTGTGCCGCCAGGGCTCCAGATGATGTCTGTGACACCAGAAATTAGTAACTTAATTTTCTTTTCTTGTAGAAATTGAAATTTCAGGTCACATAGTGGACAGTAACAAATCTAGGTCAAATACTGAAGAACCATCATCCCAAGACAAAAATGGCCAAAGTGAGTAAACTGTATGACCTGAGATTTAAAAAATAAGGTTCATTAATTTGTTGCCTGTAAGAGGGAGGGTAAAAATGAAAGTTTGGTTTTTAGCACGAGAAAATCAATCTCCTAAATCATCTTGCAAAACTTAAGGGAGAGCATTTCAATAAACATAACTTAGCAGTTAAGTTCATGCAGCTGAAGTTACGCCTTCTTGGGAAGCCACCCTTGACGCCCCAGCTGTCACACACACAGGCACAATCCCTGGCCTGCATGCTCCTCCTGGGCTCCACATGTCCTATACACTTTATCAGTGATGCACTTCCCACACTGTGCTGTAATTTTTGGTGTTTTGATTTAGCTACCACAATACTCCTTCAGGCAGTGATTAATTGGATTTACTCTCTCCTATCATAGGGCCTGGCACCAATTGAGTGTTTGATAAATTTATATTGAATAAATGAGTACAAGAAAGAAAAAAAAAACAGTTGCCTTCGAATTGACTCTGACACATGGTGACCCCATGTGTGTCAGAGAAGAACTGTGCTCCACGGGTTTTCAATGGCTGATTTTTTTAGAAGTAGAATGCCAGGCTTTTCTTCTAAGGCACTTCTGTGTGTACTCGAATCTCCAACCTTTCTTTTAGTAGTTGAACGTATTAATCATTTACACCACCCAGGGACTCCAAACTAATACAAGGTTTAAATAATTCAAGCAAAAACGTTGCAGGTGTTTTGGATGACTTTATTGCAATTCCTCAAGCAAAAAATATAGGGAAAATGAAAAAAGTCTAAATGGGAAGAAGATTGTGTGTGTGTTCTTGACAAAGATGTAGTAGGCAGAAATTAGAACTATAGTAAAACAATAATATTCCACTTTCCAACCCTTTTATTCCCTCCATGCAAAATAACTTATTCCATCTACTGAGGGTGGCAAGAAATGCAAGAGCTTCGTCCCTCCTTTCTATTTGTTTGATTGAGGTTTGTGTAGGACCCCTGTCTTTTTCAATTGCCTTCTTTTTTTTTTTTTTTTTAATCTAGTAGAGTGTGAAATGGAAAGAACAATAGATGTACTAGCAGAGGGACACGAGGGAACTGACTGTGAAAACTAGGGGTGGGAGGGAAAATGTATGTAAAGGATATACAATCTGTTCTGTTTCCGTAACATCCCATGTTTCTGTAACATCAGCCGTCTCATACTCAACTGGCAAACAGGAGAATGTTGTCAGTGTAAAGTGTAAGTTGGGCTGCTTCTTATGCAGTTTTTCATAGGCAAGGGAAACAAAAACAGTAGAAGTAGAGTTAGAACTTTTAGTAGGAAAGGAAAAAGCCCTGAGTTCAGCTGTTAAACAAGTCGAATCCCTTGCATTTCAACTTTTAAAAACATTAAAATGAGTACCTGCACTCAGGCCTCCCTCCCACAGAAAGATAGCCTAGGTGGTGCAAATGGTTAATGCACTCAGCTGCTAACCAAAAAAATGGAAGTTCAAGTCCACCTATAGTGCCTCAGAAGAAAGGCCTGGTGATCTGCTTCCAAAAAATCAGCCATTGAAAACCCTGTGGAACACAGTTTTACTTTGACACACTTGGGATTGCCATGAGTCAGGGCTGACTCTAGGACAACTGGTAGGGGCCTGCCATGGCTCAGGAGAGGCTGCACTCTCTCTACTTCCATCTGCCTAGCCTCAGCACTCTCAATGCAGCACTTGAACTCTACTGTTTTTGCACATTTAGAAAATATCTTCTGGGGCCATCTCTAGCTTCAGTTAGTGCTCTGTCTATAAGGCTGTGTAGGTTTTGAGGGGTCTGCCCCTTTTCCCATTTAAAAAAAAAAAACACAGTTGTCATAGAGTCAATTCCTACTTTTGGAGACCCCATCTATGTCAGAGTAGAACTGTCCTCCATAGGGTTTTCAGTGGCTGATTTTTCAGAAGTAGATCACCAGGCCTTTCTTCCAAGGCACCTCTGTGTGGCCTCAAACCTCCAAGCTTTCAGTTAGCAACCAAGCATGCTAACCTTTGCATCACCCAGGGACTCCCCTTCTCCCATAAGTGCTTTAAGATGCAATTTTGCTGAAGGTAACGTTGTTTTTTCTATCAGCAACACATATGTTAGTGACTTTATAGTAGAAATGCCTGTATATTTTATTTCGGGTTTGTTAGTATATTATCTGTGTAGCAAGACTTTAAAGAGCCTTGGTGGCACAATGATTAAGTGCTTGGCTGCTAACCAAAAGGTCAGTTGTTCGAACCTACTAGGTGCTCCATAGGAGAAAAGACCTGGTAATCTGCTCCTGTAAAGACTACAGCCTAGGAAACCCTATGGGGTAGTTTCACTCTTCCCTATAGGATTGCTATGAGTCAGAATCGACTCGACAGCAAACAACAACAGCAAGACTTGTAAAAAACTAGAATACAGCAATGCATTCAGGCTATTTGTATGCGTCAGTGAGTTTTACATTTGATTTTAGAATCCATTAACATAATGACCTGAAACTATATTGCTCAATAAAAATGATTTGAGTAAATGGGTGCCACTTTGTTCAAAATAAATATTTATCTTCAACATGTTTTTCTTTTAACTACCCATCCTAAGAGCTGCATGAACTACATCACACAGTTTTACACAGAAAAGCAAAAACAAAGAGGGAGGGAGATGCACAACACTGACAATTAAAAGGCACACACTCATAGACTAGAGGATATTGTGTAGTGCCCCTGCAACAGGAAATATTATTCCAGGGCAGCCACGTTGTCCCCTCAATGGATCAGGCTGTGTGGATCAGGGTCAGTGTGACCAGCTAATGTCTTACTGTGAAGGAAACAGAATTGTTTAAATGCTAGGTTCTAGCGAAACTACTTTAAAAAAAATAAATAAATAAATCTTTTTTTATTCTTTCCTTCTCATCTTCAAATAACAAATTTTAGGATGAAAAGGACCTAAAGAAGAGTCTGACTCCAAGGAGGTTACTTTAAAGATGGACTTTATGAAGAGGAACAAGCACCTGCAGTGTCAGGGAGAAACAGTGCATAATAATGAGTCTAAACAGTCGTTTAGCTTAATTGGTAAGGAATGTCTGCTTAAGCATTGTGCTGTTTTAGAGAACTATATACGTGAGATCAAACTGACAACAGCAACTCATAGATTAGACGGGAAGCTTAGGAGGTAGTGAGTTTATGTTAATGGTGGTGGATAATTTGGAAAAGGATAGAATATAATCAATGTGACTAAATTGTACGTGGAGAAATTGTTGAGTTGACGTATGTTTTGCTGTGCATATTTTCACCTATATATATACATATATATATACACACATAATCATGAATGGGTCTGATGAGCATGAATGTCCCAAGCTCCAAGAAGTTAGTTCAAGGTAGACTCAAAGATTATATTTTCTTGCCAAATCACATGAACTATCCTGATAGACCAAGTGTTTACCTGGACACTTCATACAAAAACATGTACAAAATAAAAAAAATAATTTATTGTTTATTGATCTAATGAATGCTTTAAAAAAAAACTTTATTTAATAAAGAGTAAACTACATATTTGTCTTTCTAGTGGTTATATTCCAAGTCACTTTCACCTTATGACATTTTTTTTTTTTTAATCAGTTTATTTAAGGTATAGCAAACTCTGGTGTTAATGTGATTTCTGAACAATCACAAAGTTACAGAAAGTTGCCAAGATAGTAGAAAGCGTTTTTTCCACTGAACCATTCGAAAGTAAGCTAACAGGATGCTTCCTCACCCCCCAAATCCTTTAGTGTGTATTGTCTACCAACAAGGGACACTCTCTTCTATAACCACAATGTAGTCATCAAAATCAGGAAATCAACACTGGTGTATTTCTGCTAACAGTTTCTCCAATTGTCCCGAAGGATCAAGTTCAGAATCACTTGTTTCATTTTAGTCTCCTTCAGTTTGGAACTGTTCCTCAATCTTTCCTTACCTTTCATAACTAACATTTTTTTAAGATTACAGGCCAATTATTTTGTATGTTGTCCCTCATTTTCGGTTTATCAGGTGTTTCCTCATGATTAAATTCAAGTTATGCAATTCTAAAAGGACTATCACAGGAGATGTTATGTTTATCTCATTGTAGCCTATAAAGTGGTACATGGTTTCAATTTATCCCATTTTATTGGTGATAGTCACTTTGATCACCTTGTTAAGGTGGTACCTACTAGACTTCTCCACTGTAAAATTACTCTATTTTCCTTTGTAAATTAATAACATTGTGGGCAGATACTTTTAAAATATGCAAATATCCTATTCCTCATCAAATTTTCAAGTTATTCATTTATTTATATCTGTATGACCTCAAGCTTTCCTATGTTATTTAATGTTTATATGTTTATAATCTGTTACTATCAAATAAACTTATTACTAATTTGATGCTCAAATTGTGGAAGCTGTCTTCTGTGTCCTTTTGATATGTACCCATCAATCTTAGAGAACTTTCTTGCTTTCTGGTACAAGGTGTTCCAGGTTCATCTTATATTTTCCTGCCCTGGTCTTGGAATCAGCTATTACTCCAAGAAGCTCTGGTTCCTTTTAGTGGAAAATGGTATTTAGAAGTCAAGACTCAGGTGCTACTGAAAAGAGAAATTGACAGTTCCACAATAATAGTAGAAGACTTCAACACACCACTGTTGGTAACAGACAGAACATCTAGAAAGAAACTGAACAAAAATACAGATGACCAAAAGACTACAATCAACCCACTTGACCTCATAGACATATATAGAACACTGTACCCAACAGCAGCAAAGTATACATTCTTTTCCAACACACATGGAACATTCTCCAGAATAGACCACATCTTAGGCCACAAAGCAACCCTCAACAAAGTCCAAAACACTGAGATAATACAAAGCATCTTCTCTGATTACAACACCATAAATGTAGAAATTAATAACAAGAAGAGCAAGAAAACAAATCAGATACATGTAAACTGAATAACACGTTGCTTAAAAACTACTGAGTAATAGAAGAAATAAAAAATGAAATAAAAATTTCCTAGATCAAACAAGAATGGAAACACATCATACCAAAACCTTTGGGACACAGCAAAGGCAGTGCTAAGAGTTCAATTTATAGCAATAGATGCACACATCAAAAAAGAAGAAAAGGACAAAATCAAAATGTTAGCTATACAACTCAATCAAATACAGAACAGAAAAATAAGCCCACAGCCACCAGAAGAAAAGAAATAGTAAAGATCAGAGCAGGAATAAATGAAATACAGAATAGAAAAACAATAGAAAGAATCAGCAACACCAAAAGTCAGTTCTTTGAAAGGATCAACAAAATCAACAAACCATTGGCCAAATCAACAAAAGAAAAACAGGAGAGGATGCAAATAACCCAAATAAGAAATGAAACGGGGGACATTACAACAGATGCAACTGAAATAAGAAGGATCATAATAGAGTATTTCAACAAATTTGAAAACCTAGAGGAAATGGACAAATTTCTAGAAACATACTACCTACCTAAACTAGCACAAACTGAGGTTGAAAATCTGAACAGATCCATAACAAGAGAAGAGATTGAAAAGGTAATAAAAAGAACTCCCAACCAAAAAAAAAGTACAGGCCCAGAGGGCTTCACTGGAGAATTCTACTAAACATTCAGAGCAGAGTTCACACTGGTACTACTCAAACAATTTCAGAACATAGAAAAGGAAGGGATACTTCCAAATTCATTCTATGAAGATAGCATAACCCTGATACCAAAACCAGGCAAAAAGAAAATTACAGACAAACATCTCAATTGAATATAGTTGCAAAAATTCTCAACAAAATTCTAGCCAATAGAATTCAGCATCGTATAAAAAAAAATAATACACTCTGACCAAGTGGGATTCATACCAGGTATGCGAGGATGGTGTAACATTAGAAAATCAATCAATGTAGTCCACCACATAAATAAAACAAAAGAATCACGTGATCATCTCAATCAGAAAAGGCATTCAACGAAGTCCAACACCAATTCCTGATACAAACTCTCAATAAAATAGGAATAGAAGGGAAATTTCTCAATATAATAAAGGACATCTATGCAAAACCAACAACTAACATCATTCTCAATGGAGAGAGGCTGAAAACATTCCCCCTGAGAATGGGAACAAGACAAGGATGCCCTTTATCAACACTCCTATTTAACATTGTGCTGGAAGTCCTAGCTATAGCGATAAGGCAAGAAAAAGAAATGAAGGGCATCCAAATTGGTAAGGAAGAAGTAAAACTATTCCTATTTGCAGATGATATGATACAATACATAGAGAACTGAAAGGACTCCACAGGAAAACTACTGAAAAAATAGAATGATTCAGCAAAGTAGCAGGATACAAGATAAACATACAAAAATCTGTTGGATCCCTATACACCAATAAAGAGAACTATGAAAAGAAAATCAGGAAAGCAATACGATTTATAATAGCCCTTAAAAAAAAAAAAAAGGAATAAATCTAAGCAGGGACGTAAAAGACCTATACAAAGAAAACTACAAAACACTACCGCAAGAAACCAAAAGACACCTACATAAATGGAAAAACATACCATGCTCATGGATAGGTAGACTCAACATTGTGAAAGTGTCAATTCTACCCAAAGCAATCTACAAATACAATACAATCTGTATTCAAATACCAACAGCATTCTTTAATGAGATGGAAAAACTAATCTTTAACTTTATATGGAAAAGAAATAGGCTCCGGATAAGTAAAACATTACAGAAGAAGACAAATAAAGTAGGAGGCCTAACACCACCTGACCTCAGAGTCTACTATACAGCTACAGTAGTCAAAACAGCCTGGTACTGGTACGACAACAGATACACTGACCAATGGAACAGAATTGAGAACTCAGATGTAAATCTATCCACCTACAGTCACCTGATCTTCGACAAGGGCCCAAAGTCCATCAAATGGGGAACAGACAGTCTTTTTAACAAATGGTGCTGGCAAAACTGGATAGCCATCTGCAAAAAAAATGAAACAGAAGTCATACCTCACACCATATACAAAAAACTAATTCAAAATGGATCAAAGACCTCAATATAAAGCCAAAAACTATAAAGTTCATAGAAGAAAAAATAGGATCAATGTTAGAGGCCCTAATACACAACGTTAACAGGATACAAACCATAACCAACAGCACACAAACTCCAGACGATAAGCTAGATAACCGGGATCTTCTGAAAATTAAACACTTGTGCTCATCAAAAGACTTCACCAAAGCAGTAAAATGAGAACCTATGGACTGGGAAAAAATTTTTAGACATTACAAGTCAGACAAAGGTCTAATCTCTAAAATCTACAAGAAAATCCAACACCTCTACAACAAAAAGACAAATAA
>NW_004444163.1:1515068-1537548 GCF_000243295.1 Trichechus manatus latirostris | reverse complement strand
GACAAGGACTAGAAGGCAGAAGGGAACAGGAAAGCTGGTGATAGGGAACCCAAGGTTGAGAAGGGACAGCATTGACATGTAGTGGGGTTGTTAACCATTGTCACAGGGCAATATGTGTACTAACTGTTTAATGAGAAACTATTTGTTCTGCAAACCTTCATCTAAGGTACAAAAAAAAAAAAGAATTATGTGTGTGAGATCAAATTGACAACAGCAACTCAAAAGGTTTGATGGGAAGCCGAGGGGGCAGTGAGTTGAAGATAATGGTAATGGAATAATTTGGAAAAGGATAGTGAGAATAGCAGCACAACTGGAAGAATATAATCGATGTCACTGAATTGTACATGTAGAAACTTTTGAAATGGTGTAACTTTGGCTATGTATATTTTCACCAAAAAAAGGTCCTTCAAGGTTGAGAAGGGAGAGTGTTGACCTGTTATGAGGTTGTTAACCAATGTCATAAAACAATATGTGTACTGACTGTTTAATGACAAACTATTTGTTCTGTAAACCTTCATCTAGAGTACAATAAAAAAAATTAAAAAATAACACACACAGAGAGTCCAGAGCCCCTGCAATAGGCTCCTGAACAAATAGAATGTTTCCGTGAACTTAAGAGGACTCTAATCAATCCTCTGGCTTTAAGCCTACCTAGCTATGACAAACCTTTTCCATTATTTGTTCGTGAAAAAAATGGAAATACCTTAGGAATCCTCACTCAATCACATGCAAATCAGCAGAGACGTATTGGATATTATAGTCTCCAATTAGATTCTGTAGTCAGAACTTATCCACCTTGCTTGTGAGCGGTTGCAGCTACTGCCAAACTGCTTGAAGCCACTGTTGACATTCTTATGGGAAACGATTTGGATGCGCTCACCTCACATTTGATAGAATCCTTATTAAATTCAGCTCTTTCTCAGCATCTGTCTGTTAGCTGACTCACTTCTTATGAAATTCTTCTTTTACCCCCTCCAAACATTCATCCACATCACAGCAGACTACTTAATCCTGCTACTCACTTTTCCTGATGATGAAATTCCTGACCATGATTGCCTAGATTTGAGTGAACAACTGTTAGTTCCTAGGGCTGATCTTAAAGATGTTCCTTTACATGATCCAGATCTTGTCTCATTTACTTATGGGTCTTATTTAAAGACTTCTAAGAGTTCAGCTGCTAACCAAAAGGTTGGCAGTTCGAATTCACCGACTACTCTTTGGAAACCCTATGGGGCAGTTCTACTCTGTCCTATAGGTTCACTATGAGTCAGAATTGAGTCGATGGCATTGGGTTTTTGTTTTGTTTTGTTTTATTGTTCTTTAAGTGAAAGTTCACAGTTCAAGTCAGTTTCTCATACAAAAATTATACACACATTGCTATGTGACTCTAGCTGCTCTCCCTATAATATGAACTCTCTATAATGCGACAGCACATTCCTCCTTTCCACCCCAGAATTCCCATGTCCATTCAGCCAGCTCCTGTCCCTTTTTGTCTTCTCATCTCACCTCCAGATAGGAGCTGCCCATTTAGTCTCATAAATCTACTTTAGCTAAGAAGCGGTCTCTTCACAAGTATCATTTTATGTCCCATAGTCCAGTCTGAAGAGTTGGCTTCGGGAATGGTTTCAGTTCAGAGCTAATAGACAATCTAGGGGCCATGTCTTCCAGGGTCCCTCCAGTCTCAGTCAGACCATTAAGTCTGGTCTTTTTTACCAGAATTTGAGTTCTGCACCCCACTTTTGGTTTTTGGTTTTTAATGGTTCTTACTGAGCTGAATATGCTGTAACTACTTATACTGATATATTAGAAAGCTCTCCACTTCCTGAAGTATGCTCCATCCAACAAGTGTAGAACTAAATAAAAGCCTTAACTTAATATAATAGTCCTAACTCAAGTTTGTCATCTAGCTAAACATGAAAGAGTTAATATTTTCATGGGTAGCATGACTTTAGAATGCTATGGAAGCAGCAAGGATTTTAATCTCTAATGACGATAACATAAAAAATAAACCCCAAATATTCCAGTTGTTAGAAGCTTTACTTTTACCAAAAGAAATTTCTGTATCAGGATAGAAGCATGTATTAAAGGTAGTTCTCCTGAGGTTAAAGAAAATGCTTTTGCAGATCATGCTGCTAGAGCTGCTGCAAATGTAACTGTTCAGCCTGTACCTATGTATGAGTTGAATTAAGTCACTGCCCCTAACATGTGAGTTCCACCCTATGAACTGGCCACTAAACAACCACAAGCACCTAATGAGGAATGAGATGAATGGAAATCACAACGGAGCAAATATGACAAAAATCTAAAGTTATGGATGGGGCCAAATCAAAAACCTACACTACCAGAAAGCCTAAAGGTGCCTATGCTGCACACAACTCATTCTCTAAGCAACTATGCAGTTGATAAAATGGTCCAAATTATGGAAAAACACTGGTGTAGGAATTTTCACCATATAGCCAAACAAGTATATGTGCAATGTCAAACATATTAAAGGCACAATTCAGGGAAGCCCTTGAAGGCATCACGAGGAGAATTTTCTCCACCTCTGAGTTCAATGTTGGAATAGCAGATAGGTTTCATTCAACCTCCTCCCTCTGTGGGATATAAATTTGTCTTAGTAACGATTTGTATGTTCTCTCATTGGGTAAGGAGCCTTGGTTGCACAGTGGTTAAAGCACTCAGCTGCTAACCAAAAGGTTGGCAGTTTGAACCCACCAGTCTCTCCACAGAAGAAATATGTGGTAGGCTGCTTCTGTAAAGATCAGAGACTTGGAAACTCTATGGGGCAGTTCTACTCTGTCCTATAAGGTTGCTATGAGTCAAAATCAACTTGATGGTAGTAAGTTTGGTTTTTGCTTT
The DNA here is from genome assembly GCF_000243295.1 of Trichechus manatus latirostris. Classification (NCBI taxonomy): domain Eukaryota; kingdom Metazoa; phylum Chordata; class Mammalia; order Sirenia; family Trichechidae; genus Trichechus; species Trichechus manatus. Next base: position 1,534,689 of record NW_004444163.1, on the reverse strand, counting down.
TTCTCATTGGGTGACTGCTTATCCTACTCACCAAGCAACTGCCACCTTTGTTGCTAAGAAGGTTCTAGAGAATATCATACCATCATGGGGTACCCTCACCGCACTCCACAGTGTCAGAGGAATGCCATTTTGTTTCATTTTGGTACCTCCCAATTTGCAAATCTTTGAATCTGAATAAAACTCTTGTTTTACAGAAACTCTGTTTAATTTTTAACAGTAAAAACTCAAATATTTATTAATAGAGGAACAGTTGGCCACATGGTAGAATATCACACAGCTATGAAAAGGAATGATGAGGAATTTCATGTACATATAGAGTGATCTCCAGGATATATTGCTGAGTGGAAAAAAAGAAGGTGCAGAAGAGGTTGTATAGTATCAAAGAGAAAAATTAATAATAGACATCTTACTTTGATTTTAGGGTTTTTCTTACCCAAGAAACCAAATATTAACCATAAAAATTCCTGACCAAATCCTACTAGTGACTTTTTTCACCCAAAGTTGCTAATATTTTCTTTCCTGTTCAAATCTAGGCTTGCTTAATTTAAATTTCAAAAGATATCTTGGTTGAAAGTGACAGAGGGCCAGAAACCACCCTGTGACTGGTTATCAGTTGATCTCAGTAAAAGAGGAAGGGGAGGGCTCAGTCAGTCATGTTAAGATTAGCCAATGGTTGACCTTCTATTTTTCTCCCTCCTCTTCTCTTTATAAGCCTCATTGTAACCAGCCTACTTCAAGCCATTTGGTTTTTTTTTTTTGAAATCAAAATGATCTCTCTATATGCCTATAGAATAACCGCTCAGAATAAACTTTATATTTCAACTTCTTTGAGTTTTGATTCTTTTTAACAATTGTTGTTGTTGTTAGGTGCCGTCAAGTCGGTTCCAGCTCATAGCAACCCTATGTACTAAACAAAACACTGCCCGGTCCTGCGCCATGCTCACAATAGTTGTCACGCTTGAGCCCATTGTTGCAGCCACTGTGTCAATCCATCTCACTAAGGGTCTTCCTCTTTTTCGCTGACCCTCTACTTTATCAAGCATGATGTCCTTCTCCAGGGACTGATCCCTCCTGATAACATGTCCAAAGTATGTAAGACATAGTCTCGCCATCCTTGCTTTTAAGGAGCTTTCTGGTTGTACTTCTTCCAAGACAGATTTGTTCATTCTTTTGGCAGTCCAAGGTATATTCAGTATTCTTCTCCAACACCACAGTTCAAAGGTATCAGTTCTTCTTTGGTCTTCCTTATTCATCATCCAGCTTTTGCATGCATATGATGTGACTGCAAATACCATGGCTTGGGTCAGGTGCACCTTAGTCTTCGAGGTGACATCTTTGCTTTTCAACACTTTAAAGAGGTCTTTTGCAGCAGATTTGCCCCATGCAATGCATCTTTGGATTTCTTGACTTTTGCTTCCATGGGTGTTGATTGTGGATCCAAATAAAATGAAATCCTTGAATAACTTGAAATTTCAGTCTTTTCTCCGTTTATCATGACGTTGCTTACTGGTCCAGTTGTGAGGATTTTTGTTTTCTTTATGTTGAGGTATAATCCATACTGAAGACTGTAGTCTTTGATCTTCATCAATAAGTGCTTCAAGTCCTCTTCACTTTCAGCAAGCAAGGTTGTGTCATCTGCATATCGCAGGTTGTTATTTGATGATGGGTTATATTTAAAGGCTAAACCTACAAGCTCTCATTACCAGGAAGGATATGCTGTGGTCGCTTCCACCGAGGTCCTCGAAAGCGGCACCCTTTCTGACATCACTTCAGCTCAGCAAGCTGAACTGATCACACTCACGAGAGTTTGCAAACTGGCTTCTGGATGGTTGGTAAATATTTACACAGATCAAGGTTTTCTTTTTTTTTTTAAGAAAATTACTCATGATTTTGACATGGTGCATAAACAAAGGGGGTTCCTAACTTCTAGGACCCAAAGTAAAAATAGTCCTTTAGTAGCAGACTTCCTGGAAGCACTTTTGCCACCCTCTGAGATTGCTATAATTAAATTCAGGCCCACCAACTCAAAGGCGTTCCATAAAAATCAAAATCAAATCTGTTGCCATCTAGTCGATTCTGACTCATAGTGACCCTACAGGACGGAGTAGAACTGCCCCATAGGGTTTTCAAGGAGCAGCTGGTGGATTAGAACTACTGACCTTTTGGTTAGCAGCCTGAGCTTTTAACCACTGTGTCACCAAGGCTTCAGAGGAAATTAAAGGGAAATTAAAGGGAATGACTTAGCTAATACAGCACCTAAACAAGACACTTCCCAATCACTCTTTAAAGATGCTGCCCTCATTCATGACCATGATAATTCCACTTGTGGTCATGATGAAAAACGGAATGGATAATGACAATAGAACAGATAGGATGCCTGTAAATATGGCACCTGTAAAACGTTGCCCACCAAAATTTGACCTGAAAGAAATTTCAGAATCACTTTTAAACATCAACAACTAACCCCTACAGATAAAATTAGAGAATGAAAACAGACCTACTCATTGCACATGAATACCCATTTGGAAAGACATAAGAAGACAAAAAATTTTTTAAAAAAATGGTGGGGACATTTTTATGAAGCCACTAAATATGTGACTTCCCAATGTTCAATTTGCTCTCAATTTAATTTAGGAAAACTTTATAAAGCTCCACCTGGGAGATTTCCCCTGCCGTCTGGATCAATGCCTGAATGGCAGATTGATTTTATCCACTTTCCCTTCTCAAGTGATTACAAGTTTTATTAGTAATGACTTGCAGATTTTCTCACTGGGTAGAAGATTTCCCTGGTCATCAAGCCACTGCTGCTGTTGTGGCTAAGAAACTTCTTCAGAACATTATCCCCACTTGGGGAGTCCCAAGTGCCCTTTGTAGTGACTGAGACACCTATTTTACTGGGCAAATAATTAAACAAATAAGTAAAATCTTCCCCATTTTTCAAAGACCCCATTGTCCCTATCCTCAGTTGTCTGGTCTAATTGAAAGAACTAATGGTATAATGAAAACTCGATCAGACAAACTTCCAAATCTTTACAATTGCCTTGGAATAAGGTAGTGCCTCTGGTCATTTTAAATATAAGAACGACTCCATTTGAACTTCACAAAATATCTCCTCATGAGATTATTACTGGACAGCCCAAGGCCCTCGCCTATTGGGTAACTTGCCCTGATTCAAATTTGATTCAATCTGATGTTTCAAAATTATAAATCTTCAATTCAATATCCTAAACTTTGGATAACCAAAGCAAGAAATGTCTAAATTACCAAATATCCAACCTAGAGATTATGTTTACAGGAAAAGATACCAAATAAAGATTCTCTCAAACCTTGATAGACGGAACCTTACCTGGTCCTTCCTGCTAATCTTTATACCACTAAACTACAGGGAGTTAAGGCTTGGATTCATTTATCCCAGCTGAAGAAAGCCCCAACTCCTGAATGAACTGTTGAACCTCATCAAGATTGAAATTAAAATTCAAACATCACAAACAAAAAAAAGAAGAAGAAGCAGATGATAGCTAGGTACACTGCTTTCCCGAGGTATCCAGACCGGACCTGAAACTACCTATGCAGCCTTCAGTAAAATTTGGACTGGTTGCCTTTTTCTTTATCATTTTTGGTATCCTAGTATTTTTAGCTGTTATGCATGATTAAAGAATTATATCCTGGTAGTTTTGGTGATTATAGTATGCCAATTGTTACCTTTAAAATAAATTCCTTGAAAGGGCTTTAACTCTTTTTGGATTTTTCTTAGTCACCAGGATTATAATTTTTAGTTGTAGGTATTTTGATGATTTAATGGTCTAATTTATCTGTGGTGCCACCTTCTGACAGTGACAGTCATTTTTGCTTAAGTAGAATGTATAACTTGCCATTGCTTTTGAAATACCTTTTTGTTTCATAAACTCAAACTTTTAGTATGGTAAAACAAATTAGTTGTAGAGATTCTAGGAATTTGTTTTCTGATAACCCTAATCCTTTTAATATCATTAGACTCTAACTGTGGGGTATTATTCCTTGTTTTAATATATTGTTCCTCCCCTAAGAACCCAGACCCCTTTTTATAAACACCACTTTTAGAGAATAGTTATATTTCTTATGACCTATCTGGGATTGGAATCCATGTTATTTCTTTCATTTTAAATCCTAATCACATTTTTTATAATTGTTACCACCATTTATATGTTATTAACTCCTTGCTATTAATGTCAGTCACAGATTAATTTAGTAAAACACATGAATATTGAAATAACATTGTGCCTTTTTATCATTAGCATTCTATTTGTCCTTTATTGGTTAGTAGGTTTTTTATTCTCCTTTACATCTTTCAGTGCTGAAGTTTATTTTGTCATCACTATTATTTGTATGCCCTTGTTTATTTCTTTTGGGCTGTTTTTCTCCACTATGAAGCCCTTTTTAAACTTTCTGTCCATACTGCTTCCCATCACAGCTCCCGTTAATTCTTGGCATGAGAATGCCTTTGTTAAGCTTGTATCTGGAGAGGTAGGACAAGCTATTAAACTAATTCACCAGAAGGCGACTTAGGTCCATATACCTTCACCCTCAAACTCCTCTTTTCTAGATATTTTCAGCTAACTACCTTCAGGGGTTTGATCATGGATTAAGTCTATATTGTCAACAAGATAAATAATATTCATTGCCATTGTAATAATCATAGGGACTACTAAATGTGGTATGAAACTTTTGATAAATGTAGTTACCCAAAAGACCCATATAATGCCCATGAAAAGAATAATGTACATTGACAGTACTTATATTTCAGATGGACTCGAGCCCACACCTTGGGTAAGCCATCAGATGTCAGGTTATCCCTCTAATGTGGCCTGCCCTGCACTAACCATCAAATAATAAAACCACAAAAGCAAGAGCCTAAAGATAAAGCATGGTGAAGACATCGAAAACTGCCCAGCTACCTTTTCACAATATTCTGCTGCTATTCATACTTAGATTTCATTTTTCTTGAATCCACAGTTGGCGCCCCTGAGAGCAGCAGTCAGGAGATCAAATGACATACTGTATTTAGGTGGGTCTTCTTCAAAGGACCTTCTTAAAATGTTAAAAGGCAGAGATGTCACTTGACTAAGGTGCACTTGACTCAAGCGATAGTATTTTCAACCACTCCATACATATTGGAAAGTTGGACAATGAATAAGGGAGATCAAGGAAGAATTGATGTCTTTGTATTAGAGTGTTGGAGAAGAATATTGAGTATACTTTGGACTGCCAGAAGAATGAACAAATCTGTCTTGGAGGAAGTACAGCCAGAATGCTCCTTAGAAGGGAAGATAGTGCAGGATCAGACAGGATTTTGTTCTGTTGTACGTGAAGTCTCTATGAGTCAGAGATGACTCGACGGCACATGACGACAATAACAACTTTTACACACCCATAGCTTCTGAGGTCTTAAAGATTTATTAAATGAACAGCCACCCAGTATAAAACATATACTCAAAGTCCACGCAGAAGAAAGCCTTCTTTCAGAATAGTGGTCAGTGAACTGATCAAATAATTTCTTTCGAAATCCTTGATCAAAAGGAAGAACTGTGTAAGGGAATTTTAAAATTTGAGGTACCTGAGAAGATCTGAAGCGGCCAGCCTGAGGTTTGAGTACGACTCCTCTGTAACTAGTTGCATTTCCACCCTAGCAACAGCCATTTTCCATACAGACGTAATCATGCAACTTAGAAATGTCCAGTAATGATGATGTAACTACTCTGTGACTCCTCTGGGAGAGGAATGTTTAGTAATGATGATGTAACTACCTTTCAACCCCTGCCTCCTGTCACATAGCCTTATGTTTACCACATTATAACAAATCTAAGAAAGACATGTATATCCTTTTAAGCCAATTGCCTTATGAGCTTCCACTACAGGAAGTCCTGCCTTATGAATTTCTTCCACAAGAAGTCCTGCCTTAAAATGATCTACTACCAATCAAGTAATGTCTTTAGATGATCTAAACCTGTAATTACCAATCAAGTAATATCTTTCAATGATCTAAGTTTGTGAATACCAATCAAGTACTGTCCTTCATGTCCTTTGTTTCCTCCTTCTAAAACATCACTGTTGAGTTGCCGTATTGGACTACTGGGTTCTCTTTACTTTCAATAAAATCTCTTAATTTTACTTTAATCAGAGTATTGATGGTTACTCTCCGACAATATGTTTTTTGGATTTTTGAAGATTTATCCTTTATAGAACAATTTTCTAATGTCTTAAATAGTTTAGATGAAAATCTTTGTAAAATATATCACACATTTTTTTATCTTTCTAGTTAGTATTTATTAAACTGATCTCTATACTTGATGGCTCTGGTTTTAAAAATTAATCTCTGTGTTGGCTGTAATGTTATGACTCTCAAGAGGGTACTCAACTATAAGGTTGGTTGTTCCCAACACCAAATGACTCCAGATTGCTTTGTTTTTTTGAAGTCCTGTTCTCTTTGTGAATTTCTGTCCCCTCACTTGATGGTATTGTCCTTTCTCTCTGTCCTCAGAGTGCTCTCGCCTACCCATTTCTAGTTTGCTGCTTCTAACTTAATGTATGCGTGAAGGAACAAGACAACTAAACTCGTTAGAGTTATGTATATGGTGAAGACACTTTCTAGTTACCCAGGATAATTTCAGTTTATACCCATTGTTCTGGCATAATTATTGATAGCATCCTTTTTTATATTATTCAGTGTTTCCTGGGGTTCATCAATAAATTTTCTGATCATCCTAGTCATGTGCCTAATAAGAGCATATTTCTGTCAAACAGCCTAATGGGCTGTTCTTACCAGCAAAGTGCTAAACTATAATAAGAGTATTGTGACTTTACTAAGCATCTATTAAGTGCCATGCACAATGCTAGTCCTTGCTGTCTGAAAGCTTATTGTATATAGTAAGGAGATGACAAAAATATAAGCATGTAATTGCAATGCAATCTTGTACATGCGTACGTATAAAGATAGAAGTATGCACTTGGGTACATTGTGACCACAGAGCAAGGGTCATGAGCCTGGCACAGGATTTCTCAACCTCAGCACTATTGACATTTTGGACCAGATAAATTTTTGTTGTTGTTGTAGGGGGCTGTCCTGCACATCGTAGGCTGTTTAGTAGCATCCTTGCCCTCTACTTATGAGATACCAGTAGCACTCCCCCACTTTGTGACAGTACGACATGTCTTATGTCTCCATACATTGTCAAGTGTCTGCTGGGGCAAAAAATTGCCCCAGTTTAAGAACCAACCTAGTCCAAGAGCCAGGAGGACAGCATTGGGGGGATGATCCAAAAATTCTTTTTGGAAGAGACGCTGCTGAGCTAGGTCTTAGAGACCGAGTAGGAGTTAGTCACACCATAAGGGTAAATGGAGTAGAGAAACGGGCTTTGCAAGCAGAACATGAGTAACAGCACATGAGAGTGAAAGAGGGAGGAGGGAGTTGAAGGGATGGCTGAACTGGGGCTGGGGAAGGAGTAAAATCAGCTCAGCATTACTAACTCATGCATTTTGATTGTTTTTCTCATTCTTTGTGTTTTGGTTCATTAAAGGTCAAGTTGACTGCTGAATTCTGAATAGATAACATATGCAAAAGGAAACCCTGTGAAGTGTTATTCACATGTAAATTATCGTTATTATTACCATAACAGCAGATAGAAACAATACACTTTATGGCCTTCTGTTTGTATGGACCCTATAATCCTTAAGAATACTGAAGAACAGAATATTACTGTGCTGCTTAATAAACCATTGTCTCTCAGCCTCAAACACATCATATATGCTGCTTTGTGATGTTGAGGCAACCTTGCAAACCTCTATTTCTCCTTTACCAGCTGACTTCTTGTTAGGCTCCGCCAATAGCGGGCACTAGAGGGAGTTGGCAAGGCTGCAGGTGGGAAAAGGGCCTGCTCTTTGTTGTTTGCTTCCTATTCCTCTCAGCATCACTCCGACAACGCTTCTTCACCCAAGCAGAATCCGTTTTATCAGTAGCAGCAATTGATGCAGTGTTTTCCTACTACTCCCAGAATCAGCTTCCTCACACCTTTTCGAAGACGCCAGCAGTGGCCAGCAGGGATCTCCTTCTCAGGGGCCTAAATACCAGCTTTGTGGGCTCCTCCTCCAAGCTCCTAAGTGTTAATAATTTCAAGTCATTTCCTGTGTTCTCCCAGCCTTTGGAGTGGTAGTTTCTTCCTGCAGTTACTATCACCATGATAAATCTGGGTCCCCTTTTCAACTTTTCGTTAATAAATCTTCATAGTAAGCTGTTTCTATTAAAATAACTGACATGATTCCTATCTCCTGACCGGACCCTGACTGCCACTTGTTTTAGTCATTATTCCAGTCTTTAGTCCCCTCTAATAAAAATAATCAGGAAGGCTATTACAGAGGAGAAAGGAGGAAAATCAAACTCAGGGCATTCCATGTTTTGTGTGTGACTAGTCTCTGAAAGTAGCCACTGGATTGATAGACTCCTGAATCATATATGGACCACTAATTTTCAGAAAAACAGAATAATATCTTTTTTTGGACAATGCAGAAAGTGCAATTTCTACTAACAAGTAGATGAGAAAGTGGACAAGTATAGATGACTAAGCACTGATTCCATAATATACCCTGGAAGCTGCTATGCAGTAAATCCTTGTACTTGGGGTTTGTCTGCATGTTCATACTTGCTGTAATGTTAAATTTGTGTAATATGCTGGGCAGAATACCAATGCTTTTGGCTACCTTGCTTTCATTTCTTGAACAAAAAATGAGTATGTTATGCACTCATAAGACAAGGTCCCTGCTATTAAAAAGAAAAATATATATAATGGGAGAGAGGGATATGTAACTAATATAAAGCAGAATAAAAAATGGTAAAACTGAGTGTTGTTAGTTGTTGTCGAGTTGGCTCTACTCATGGTGACCTTATATATAATTGAGCGAAACTTTGTCCTGTTCTGCACAATTTCCATGATTACTGATATGTTTGAATACATTGTTGTGGCTATTGTGTCAATCCACTTCATTCAGGATTTTCCTTGTTTTCGCTGGCCCTCTACTTTACCAAACATGATGTTCCTTTCTAGTGATTGGTCTTTCCTGATGGCTTGTCCTAAGTAAGTTCTGCCGTCTCCATAAGGGTGTCCTGGAGTAACTAACAGTACTCTGATTAATGTAAAATTGAGAGATTTATTGAAATTAAAGTGATAGCTTGAGCTGGAGATAGACTGAACTCCATGCAGTGGAATCCAGAAACCCAATACGCCAACTCAACAGTGATGTTTTCTAAGGGGGAAACAAAGGACGTGAAGTACAGTACGTGATTGGTATTCACAAATTTAGATCTTTGAAAGACATTACTTGATTGGTAATTACAGGCTTAGATCATTGAAAGATATTACTCAGTTGGTAGTAGACCATTTTAAGGTGAGACTTCCTGTGGCAGGAACACATGAGGCAAGACCTCCTGTAGCAGAAGCTCATAAGGCGATTGGCTTAAAAGGATATAGGTGTCTTTCTTAGATTGGCTACAATGTGGTAATCATAAGGGTATGTGACAGGTGGGGGATTACAGGTAGTTATGTCATCATTACAGAACATTCTTCTCTCAGGGGAGTCGCAGCGTAGTTACAGCATCATTGCCCAACATTTCTTAGTTGCCTTATTATGTCTGCATGGAAAATGGCTGTTTCTAGGGTGGAAATGGAACTAGCCACAGAGGAGTCATACTCAAACCTCAGGTTGGCAACTTTGGATCTCCTCAGGTACCTGAAATTTAAAATTCCCTTACACAGTTTTTCCTTTTGATCAACTATTTCAAAAGAAATTATTTGATCAGTTCACTGACCACTATTCTGAAAGAAGGCTTTCTTCTGCATGGACATTGAGTATACGTTTTATTCTGAATGACTGTTCATTTAATAAGCCTCTAAGACCTCAGATGCCACGCTTGTGAAAGGGTTGTTATTGTCATGAGGTGCTGTTGAGTCAGCTCTGACTCTCATAGCGACTGCACGCACAACCAAACAAAACTCTGCCTGATATTGCACTGTCCTCCTTTCTAAGCAGCATTCTGGCTGCACTTCTTCCAAGACAAATTTGTTCATTCTTCTGGAAGTCCATGGTATACCCAATAATCTTCTCCAACACCCTAATTCAAAGACATCAATTGTTCCTTGATCTCCCTTATTCATTGTCCAACTTTTGCACGCATATGTGGTGGTTGAAAATACCACGGCTTGGGCCAAGCACACATTAGTCCTCAACAAGACATCTCTGCCTTTTAACATTTTAAGAAGGTCCTTTGAAGAAGACCCACCCAAATACAGTATGTCATTTGATCTCCTGACTGTTGCTCCCCAGGGGCACCAGCTGTGGATTCAAGAAAAATGAAATCTAAGTATGAATAGCAGCAGAATATTGTGAAAAGGTAGCTGGGCAGTTTTCGATGTCTTCACCATGCTTTATCTTTAGGCTCTTGCTTTTGTGGTTTTATTATTTGACGGTTAGTGCAGGGCAAGCCACATTAGAAGAATAACCTGACATCTGATGGCTTACCCAAGGAGTGGGCTCGAGTCCATCTGAAATATATAAGTACTATCAATGTACATTATTCTTTTCACAGCCATTATAGGGGTCTTTTGGGTAACTGCATCTGTCAAAAGTTGCAGACAACATTTAACAATCCCTACAATTGTTACAATGACAATGTGTGTCATTAATCAGGTTGACAACATAAACTTAATCCATGATCAAATGCCTGAGGGTAGCCAGCTGAAAATACCTAGAAAAGAGGAGTTTGAGGATCAAGGTATAAGGAGCTAAGTAGCCTTCTGGAGAATTAGTTCAATATCTTGTTCCACCTCTCCTGATGTGTTTATCTAGGTGCACCAAGAGGGTTAGCTATAGCACAGACCCCTCCTTGCTGGGCTTACAGGAAATCTAGGGCAAATTGATGATCCAAAACTACTTTGGTGAGTGTCTTAGTCACACAGTACTGGGAATCATGGCTCAGTCAAATTGATACACATATTTTTAGGGGGACAGAATTCAATCCATGACATTCCACCCTTTGGCCCCCAAAAAATCACATCCTTGCAACATGCAAAACATATTCACCCCATCACATCATAGCAAAAGTCTTAACTCCAAGTCCAAAATCCAAAAATTCTTCTTCATCTGTGAAATATAGAATACAAGTTATTTGCTTCCAAAGGTTCAATGGCAGAACAGGCACAAGCTAGACATTTCCATTACAAATGGGAGAAACTGAAGGAAAAGAAGGGATAACAGACACCCAAGCAAGTCAGCAGAACACATTACATTAACCCTCAAGGCTTTGAAAATAATCCTCTGTTCTCTGAGGCAATTTACACAATGGCCGTGACCTCCAGACTCTACCTATTGGCCACATTCTCCAGATTCTGAGTGGAGGTACCTCAGCCCTGGTCTTCAGCTCCACCTTCCAGGCCCACTGGGACAGCAACTCTGCTCCCTCGGCTTTACTCGCACCATTCTCCTAATCCACCTGAGTGGCGACTCCACATTTAGAAACACCAGAGGCCATGGCTCCACCCTTTGAAATCCCAGAGGTCATAGTGATACCTTTTGAGACTGAGGCTGCTTGGCTTCCTGTGTTCCTTGTCTCTTCAGCTTCTGCTTCCTGGTTTCTTAGACTCTCAGCTCCTCAGGTCTCACACCTGCAAAGCTCTGTAGCACCACCAATAAGTGCCTGGAGGCACTCCACTACACCCGGAATCCTTGTGCGCACAGACACTCAGCTCTCTCACTCCGTGGGTCAGCTCCAGCGCCATCTCATGCTGGTCTCCTGGTTCTGCTGCTGCTAGTTCTCTACCACTGCCACTTCTCTGCTGCCGCCAGTTCTCTGATGCTGCTGGTTCTCTGCTGCTGGTGGTCCTCTGCTGCTTCCACTCCTCTATCCATTCACAGTTTCAAAACTGCTTCCACATTTTAGGTACATGTTAGAGCAATACCCCACTCTCTCAGTACTAAATTCTGTCTTAGTCATCTAGTGCTGCTGTAACAGAAATATCACAAGTGTATGGCTTTAATAAAAAGAAGTTTATTTCCTCACAGTAAAATACGCTAAAAGTCCAAATTCAGGGCATCAGTTCCAGAGGAGGGAATTCTCTCTCTGTTGGCCTTCTCATCAATCTTCCCCCAGATAAGGAACTGCTCCAAAGGACACGCTCTTCTCCTGGCTCTGCTTTCTTGGTGGTATGAGGTCCCCCTGTCTCTCTGCTCACTTCTCTTTTTTATATCTCAAGAGATTGCCTCAAAACACAATCCAGTCTTGTAGACTGAGTCCTGCCTCACTAACACAAGTGCTGCCCATTCTCCCTCATTAACATCATAGAGGCAAGATTTACAACAGATAGGAAAATCATATAATACTGGGAATCATGGCTCAGCCAAATTGATACACACATTTTGGGGAGACATAAATTCAATCCATGACAATGAGTGAGTTCAGTGATTTCTGTTGAGCAGTCATAGCACTGGCAACATCATCCGCTATTCTTTCCATGGTTCTGGAGATGTTACAGATGCATGTTCTAAACCTCCTACTCTGTACCAAGGGAAGAATATTCTCAAAAAACTACAACCTAAACCAAGGAACTACTTTAAGGAGTTCCCTCTAACTCTCCCTTGCTCATCTCTTGACCTTTTCTTCTCCTCCTTTCTAATAGTTTCAGGTGGTCAGTCCAATGTAAACTTTTATTGTAAGAATGGATGTCTAAAGGGATTCCCATATGGCCTAAGATACATTGGCCTGTCATATTCCAACCATCTAAAGAGGATAAAGCCAAGGTGTATGACTCGTTATTTGTATTTCAGTTGGCAAATGTGGGGTATCTTGATCTTCCACATAAAAGTACATATCCATATAGGACACATATTATGCTGACCCTTATGTCTTTACCTGGGAGAGGGGTGGTTTGATTTGTCTGTTCAAGCCAATTCTTCGACAAGGAGTTGTTGCAAATAGACAGTTGTCCTAACCTTAGTCAATTCCACATTTAGACACAAAAAGACCTTTTTCCCTGTAGACACGCTGTTAAATTTCCTAAAAAAGCCATATTCCAATATCTATGAGGGGCATTATATGAAATTAAGGGCTCATTTTTACAATCTGAAGAGGAGATCCAGGGTATTTTTGGAACACTGTATAATTCAAGTCAGATTGAAACATGAGATCTGGGGTTGAGTCAGTATCTCAAGAGGATGCCACAGTCTCAAACATATGGCTCACCCAGAGATGATGTTAAAAACAGGAGGAATAAAGCTATAATTCAGTATGGGAGTAGGTAATGGACCTGAGTTCTCATGTACAATTTTGGGTAAAGAATGACAGATCCAACATTCAGTCAGATTTGTGGATCGTGCAACTGCTTGAGTGAATTTAACAAAGACATCCTCATGCTAAGAATTAACAGGAGCTGCAATGAGCAGTATGGGCAGAAAGTTTAAGAAGGGCTTCATAGTGGAGAAACACAGCCCAAAGGAAGTCAACTAGGGCTACTAGCATACAAATAATAGTGATGACAAAATCAACTTCAGCACTGAAAGATGTAAAGAGGATAAAAAGGCTACTAACCAATAAAGGACAAATAGAATGCTAATGATAAAAACATGCAATGCTATTTCAATATTCACATGTCTTACTAAATTAATTTGTGACTAGCATTAATAGCAAGGGGTTAATAACATATAAATGGTGGTAACAATTATAAAAAAATACAATTAGAATTTAAAACAAAACTTACATGGATTCCAATCCCACACAGCTCATAAGAAATATAACTATTCTCTAAAAGTAGTGTTTATCAAAAGAGATCTGGGTTCTCAGGGGAATACATTAAAACAAGGACTAATACCCCACAGTTGGAGTCCAGTGATAATAAAAAGGATTAGGGTAATCAGAAAACAAATTCCTAGAACCTCTACAGCTATTTTTTTTTTTTTTTTACCATACTAAAAGTTTGAGTTTATAAAACAAAAAGCTATTTCAAAAGCAATGGCAAGTTATAAATTCAACTTAAGCAAAAATGACTATAATGAAGGTGGCACCACAGACGAGTCAGATCATTAAAACCATCAAAATATAGCCATCCAGGACTGCAATGTCTTCTGGCTTCTCATAGACTTGAGCAGATTCCGAGTTGTCACAGATCTCATTAGTCTTGTCCACCAGAATTTTGGCTTCAGTTCTGGGGCCTTTTAGCCCTCTGCCTGAAGGGGAGGCTCCTGAACCCTGGCAAGAGCATGCGCATGGTGTGAGACAATGATTGCCTCAGAGTTAAATTAGAAGAGAATGGAGTTACTGAGAGTTCTGTAGTAGTCTTTAATGGTGACAGTACTATTGTGTTACCTAGAAAAGCAAAGAAACATACGTTGAAATTGGAGGAGGAGGAAGAAGATGAACTAGGTTACAAATATTCAAGGAAGCATTGGAAGAAGCAAGAGAACAACAATAATGAGAAGACCCTGGATCTGGAACCAAAAGCTGTCATAGATCAGAACATGAGGGAAAAAAAACAAGAGAAAAAACAAAGCAACATGGTGGAGTAGTGGGTGATGATGATGAAAAGACCAGAAGAAAATCACCAAAGAAAAAGAAGAAAGGTAAATGTAAAAAATAAAAAATCCCAAGTCTCCTGAATCACAAACAGTAAAACAGTGGACCATCCAGAACTGTGGTCCTCCAAAAGGTTCTGGATGGTAAGAAATAGCCTTGTTAAAGCCAAAAAGAAAGGTGGGGTAGGCATTTGTGCAAAAGAAATTCCCAGTTCCTCCAGAGAGTCTGAGTCTTCTCATGAATCAACCAGCGATGGTCTCAGCAAGGTTGTTCTGTAGGTCAGAAAGTCCTCGGAGAAAATATCAACTAGGTTATCAAAGGAAGGAACCTCTGTGAAAAACATAACTACAAACAAGTTGGTTACAAAAACTAGCTTCAACTTTATTCCCTTCAAGGGTAAGGCAGCCAAAACATCATCTTCTAGTTAAGGCTTTAGTTCAGAGTCAGATGACCAGATCACTATGTCACAGAGAACCTTGGAGAATGCTGCAGTTTTCTTCAAGACATTGGGCCTCTTAGCAGGAAAGGTTTTCCAGGGCCAGGCTCATCATCATAGACTCCAAGTGTTACTGGTTGGAAGCATCTGATTCAAATGGTTGCGGATAGGCTCCTGGTCCTCCCCCCAACTTGTCTTTCCCCACCAATTTGGAAAGAGGATGGCGTAGAGTAGAGGAACCTCTTTCTTGGAAAGGGGCTAGGGGTCAGAGCATGTGGCGGAAAGGTTGAGGATGAGGGCAAACCATTCTCTGTGTTTTAAATAGAAACAATGAATATCAGAAGCAGCAGCAATTAAATGAAATGATAACAAACTCATCTACTATTATTCAGAATCCAGTAGAGATACACAAGAAGGACTACAGGATGCTACCACTGTTAGCAGCTGCCCCTCAAGTTGGAGAAAAAAAATTGCATTTAAGATTTTGGAACTAACATCTGATTACTCTCCTGATGTCTCTGATTACAAGGAAGGAAAAATATTAAGCCACAATCCAGAGACCCAGCAAACTGATATAGAAATCATTTCATCTTTACCTGCTGTGAAAGAACCTGGAAAATCTGATTTGATTTATCACAACAAAAATGGAATGGAGGTGGTAGAGTATGCTGTGATGCAGAAGATCACTGTTTTTTGCAGAAAATTGATTGATTCAAAACTAATTGTTGAATTTCCAAGTAACAACACATCAAACGCAGAACTTGCCTAAGTATGACCTCTCCATCTCATAGTTTATAAATGTCTTCTTTGTGAAAGTGAGTATAAACTGAACATTTTTTAAAAAGGGGATTTGATAATTGTATACATTTTTTTGTATCTTTACCTTATTGCATAGGAAAAAAATCTACCTCATCATTTAAAATAACAGGAGTGTTTGTAGATTTTTTTTTCTGGTTTAACTTTAGTAATAAAGTTTATATATGACATTCCCTGCAGGCATCATTATGTACTAATACATATGGTTTCATCTGTTTTTTTTTTTTTTTTTTTTTTGGCCACCAAGTAGCAGCCATCAGTAGGAGTCTATAATACCAAGTATAAGAAAGTGCTGCATAACTTGTCTCATTAAGTTGCATTAAGTAACACTTTTAAACATTAAGGCATGTTACTTGACCTAATTTTTTAACATTTGAGTTGCTCCATTAAATATGGAGCATCTTCTAAATTTCAAGTATTTTATACTTGCAATTGTCAAGAGTTAATAGATGGTTGGATTTATTGAAGGCACTGAGTTAAGGGATCCTTTCACATTTTTCTCAACTTTAAAATAAAGGATTCTTAGGGCCCTAAGTACAGCTGTAAAGATAAGATCTCCTGCACGCTCCAGGGAAGAACTGCTGCTCTACTTCGGTGAGAAGGTGTATTTACTATTTATCATTTTTGATAAATAGTCCAGAGAATGTATTACTTTTCACAAGATTCCAAGCACCTGGCTGAGTGTGCTGGAGTTGGGATCTGGAACAGAAACATCCTCTTCTGTTGTTATTCAACACAAAGCTAAAATGGCTAAATACATGCTGTGAAAATTGCTTTCTTCTAACAAAAGATCAGATCCCTCCTTCAGCTTTGCAAATTTTTCAATAAAATCATATTGAACTAAAAAAGAAAAAAATCCCATCAAAATACCTACAGCTAAAAATTATGATCCTGGTGACTAAGAAAAATTCAAAAAGAGTTAAATCCCTCAATTAAAGAACTTATTTCAAAGGTAACAATTTGCATAAAATAATCACCAAAACTACCCGGATATAATTCCACAATCCTGCGTAACAGCTAACAATACTAAGATACCAAAATGATAAAGAAAAAGGCAAACAGCCCAAATTTTACAGCAGACTGCATAGGCAGTTTCAGGTCTAGTCCAGAGATCTTGAGAAAGCACTCTACCCAGCTGTCATCTGCTTCTTCTTTTTTTTTTTTTTTTTTGGCGATGTTTGAATTTTTATTTCAATCTTTCCAGAGGCCCAACAGTTCATTTGGGAGCCAGGGTTTTCTTCAGTTGGGATAAATGAATCCAGTCCTTAACCCCTTGTAGCTTATAGACACAAGGATTAGTAAGAAGGATCAAATAAGTTCACTTCAATCAAAGTTCAAGAAAATCTTTTAACTGGTGTCTTTTCTAGTAAACACAATCTCTAGGTTGAATATTAGGTAACTTAGATATTTCTTGCTTTGATTATCCAAATCTTAAAATACTGAATTGAAGATTTACAATACTGAAACAAATCAGATTGAATCAAATTTGAATCAGAGCAAGTTGCCCAACAGGAGAGGGCCATGAGCTGTCCAGTAATAATCTCATGAGGAGACATTTTTGGAACTTCAAATGGAATAGTTCTTATATTTAAAATGACCAGAGTCTTCACCTTATTCCAAGACAATTGTAAACATTTGGAAAGCTTGGCAAGTTGAGTTTTTATTATACCATTTGTTCTTTCAACCAGACCAGATGATTGAGGATGGGGCAATGAGGTCTTTGAAAAATGGAGACGATTTTACACATTCGCTAAATTATTTGCCCAGTAAAATCGATGTCTCAGGCACTACAAAAGACGCTTAGGGCTCCCCAAGGGGGGATAATATTCTGAAGAAGTTTCTTAGCCACAAAAAGCAGCAGTGGCTTGATGACCAGGGAAAACTTCTACCCAGTGAGAAAATCTGCAAGTCATTACTAATACAAACTCATAACCACTTGAGAGGAGAAGTTGGATAAAATCAATCTGCCATTCAAGCATTGATCCTGATGGCAAGGGGAGCAATCTCCCAGGTGGAGCTTTATAAGGTTTACTTAAATTAAATTAAGAGCAAATTGAACACTAAGAAGCCACTTGTTTAGTGGTTTCATAAAAATGTCCCCACCAATATTTATTTTTTAAAAACTTCTATCATCTTATTTCTTTCCAAATAGGTATTCATGTGCCATGAGTAGGTCTGTTTTCATTCTTTAATTTTATCTGTAGGCGTTAATTGTTGCTGTTTAAAAAGTGATTCTGAAATTTCTTTCAGGTCAAATTTTGGTGGGTAACATTTTACAAGTGCCATATTTACGGGCACCCTAACTGTTCTATTATCATTATACTTTCCCTCCTTCTCATCGTGATCACGAGTGAAATTATCATGGTCATGAGTGAGGGCGGCGTCTTTAAAGGGTGATTGGGAAGTGTCTTGTTTAGATGCTCTATCAGCGAAATCTTTTCCTGTAATTTCCTCTGCTCACGGAGCCCCTTTGGATTGATGAGCCTGGATTTTAATTACAGCAATCGCAGAGAGTATCAAAAGGGCTTCCTGGAGGTCTGCTACTAAATGGTTATTTTTAATTTAGGTGCTAGAAGAAGTTAGGAAACCCCTTTGTTTACATACTATGCCAAAATCATGAGTAATTTTCTTTAAAAAAAAAAATACCTCAGATCTGTGTAAATATTTACTCACTATCCAGACGCCAGTTTGCAAGCTCTTGTGGGTGCAATCAGTTCAGTTCAGCTTGTTGAGCTGAAGTGACATCAGAAAGGGTGTCACTTTCGAGGACCTTGGTGGAAGTGGCCACAGCATATCCTCCCTGGTAATGAGAGCTTGTAGGTTAAGTCTTTAAATATGACCTACCAACAAATAGGATTAAATCAGTATTTGATAACAGGGCCTCTTGTAAATCTTGCCTAGGATACAAAAGCTGTTTAGTAAGATTTAAGCAATCATTGGGTGGTGGTTATTATCATTAGGTAAAGGTAACCATGTAGCTGGATTCAAAGAGGTTACAGTATATAACCGAATATTAGAAGCTGCCGAAAGGAAAACTTCATAAGAAGTCAGCCTGTCGGCTGAAAGATGTTGAGTTAATGTTGAATTTAGAACGGCTGACACCATCTGAGGAACATAAACATTAATAAAATTACTCAAAACTACATCTGCTGGAGACTCCGGCAAGACGGCGCTCTAGGCAGAAGCACCATGCCGTCCCTCCACAACAAAGATACGAAAAACTAAGCCAAACAGAGAATCAACAATCCTGTAACCCTAGAACATCAAATGAAGAGATAAAGAACTCAGCCGAACACCAAACAGAGTAAGAATACTGAAAGAGAACAGAGAGTGAGGGGAGATTCATGCAGAGGTCCCCTACCAGCTAACGCAGCGCGGATCCACCATCTTGGACTCCTATCGGAGACCAGCAAACAGGGGTACGAGAGAGCAGCCTCGCGGAGCATCCAGAGGGAGACAAAACAGCTGGTAATTTGCGGTGTGTGCTTTCCCACCCCCCACCCCTCTTTGCCCCGGCTGGGGCTCCCCTGCTTCCTGTGTCCAAGGTCTCTTGGCTGGGGGGCGCTGGTTGCTTGGATTCCGCGCGCCCGGGCGGGAGGCTCTCTGGGTGCCATTTGTTGGATGCTGGTGTTGCTTTTTCTGCTTCTTTTGGTTTCTCACTTGCCTCTCGCTGCCTCCCCCTCCTTTTTCTCGGGTGCCTGGCTCCGAGCGCCGTCTTTGCCCTTTCCTGCGGGGCTGTGGGGCTACGTTCGGGTGTGCGGCTGCTTCCAGGTCTGGGCTGC
>NW_004444163.1:1451578-1506788 GCF_000243295.1 Trichechus manatus latirostris | reverse complement strand
AGAATTTAGAGGGTTAAAATGTCGTGGGGTTGTTAACCAAAGTCATAAAACAGCATGTGTGTTACTGTTACATGAGAAACTATCTGTTCTGTAAGCCTTCACCTGAAGTACAATAAAATACTAAAAAAAAAATTAAAAAAAATAAAAAAACTACATCTGCTGTGATATTAATTAGTCTAGCAGTTGTAGCGACTGCTCTAGGGCAAGAGGGGCAGCCTCTGTCTTCAGGGTTCAGCTGGATAATATAACAACCAACAAGTTTCTGTTGTCCTCTGTGTTTTTGAATGAGGACTCCTAGAGTATTTTGGAAGTCCTGTTGACAAAAAGTGGAAAGTCTGAATTATAATTAGGAAATCCTAGAGTAGGATTGTTAATAGATGCTTTTTTGAGTTGAGTGATGGTCTTTTGGCCATCCTAGGATAGTTGAAAGGGGTCAGGCTTTGAACTGTTAAGATAATGGTAAAGAGGTAGAGTCAGTAAAAAAAAAATTGATATACAAGTTTTGTAGTGATCTCAGAGTTCTAAAAATTCTCTTGTTTTTTGTAGTAGGGACAGAATAATCTAAGATGGTCTCTTTTTTATTTTGGAGTTTACGGTGACTCCCTTTGTTGAGATTATATGTCTTAGGTACTAGCAGAAGATTGGGCCAACTGTAATTTCTCTTTGGAGGCCTTGTGACCCTCTCTGTCCAAATGTGGTAACAACAGGACACTATTGGTAAGACGTGATTATTGAGAATTAGAACAGCCTATTAACTCATTGCAACGATGTAGACCCTTTGTATGTTCAGAGATTCAGTTAGACAAAAAGAGGGACTAGCTTTTCATTTTGTTGCTCAGAGGTTATGAAGGCTGTCTGGGATAATGGGTTTGGTCTAGTCCTTTAAATCCCAAGTCTCAGTGTTAGATGGGTGTCTTTCGCCATGCATTGGCCTTAATATTTCCCTGTGTTCTGCTGCTGGGAGCAGACTCCGAGAGGGCCGAAAATCTGCAATTACCACGGAGGACCCAGGAACAACGCAAGGCTTCCAGGCCCCCACGATCCGGCCCAGTTCGGGGGAAGGGAAGCTGTTTTCAGCCTGTGCCGGGCAACAAAAAGCACTATGGGGACAGAGCCAGGTGTCCAGGGGTTTCAGGGAAAACTGACTGCCCTCTTGCCATGCTGCTTGGCACAATAGCTGGGCCAAGAATGGGAAGGCCAGGATGCCATGGCTCTGCCCTGATCCCTGCCCCATCCTGGGCCCCATACCTGGTGGGTTTTTTTCTTCTTTCCTAGCCATCTGCGGCCACTTCCAACCTGCCTGGGATGCTTGTTATGTTTACATACATGAAGCAGGTGAGCGGACACTGCAGTGTCCACATCCTCTGAGCCAGCCACACAGATGTCAGGCTCAGGCACAGCCAGCCTGCGAACATTTTTATTGGGGCTGTGGCTGCTTACTACTGCTGGTGCCATTGCCACCGCCGGGGCTAGAGCTATCACACTTAACTTGCCTGTAAAATCCCTCTAGAGCCAAGGCAGGGGAGTGGGGAAAAGCAGCCAGTTCACAGCCTTCCTACTGCCTCTTTCCCTTTTGCCCGCGGAACACCATCGCCTGTGGCAGCAGTTTCCACTTGAGCGCATATGAGCTGCTGTGGTGTGTTCTCTCTGAGGCACGCTCCTTAGTTTAATCAATAGGCAGGTTGGGAGGCAAGACAAAGGGAGCACACATTCTTCTGATCTGATTAACATAGTTATTAAATTATATAAGTCTGCTGGGCCAGTTTTATAAGTTTCAGCTAAAATTTAAATTTCTGGGTAAACTTGTGAGGATCTTCTCGTGGGTTGGGAAACTTCTTTACAATGGCACGAAGTTCTATTTTAGACTATGGGGTACATGTGACATTAGAAGGTTTCTCGGCCTCTTCTGGATATTTAATTTTAAAACACATTTCCAAAACAGGTTTCTCCTCTTCTAAAGATTCTTTAGGGTAGTGTGGGGAGTTCATATAAGGTATTTGGGGGGTGGTAGGATGGTAAACGTTGGTAAAGAGGGGTGTCTGCCAGAGGGGCAGAGGAGGGGAAGGAAGCTGGGTGTCTAAGGCTAGGGGTGGATTATAGATGGGAACGCCATCATTTTGATAAAGCAATTTATCAAATAGGGGCTATTGCTGGGTAAGTAGCTGGTGAGGTTACAGAGCTTCAACACTTTAACTTTTAATTTGTTTAACTTGTTTCAAAATGGTCTCCTTTAAGAAGGCAAATTTAAAATTTTGATTTCTTTTGGAAGCTTCCAAGCACTAAAAAAAAAAAGTCTCCTGTTAGTTTTGTTTGATACGGGAGCCTTTAGCTTCTAATCTACTGCACAGATTAATTTGGTTAAACAACCCCTGCAATAAGCATTTGGAAACACTGGTGGCATAGTGGCTAAGAGCCACGTCTGCTAACCAAAAGGTCGGCAGTTCGAATCCACCAGTTGCTCCTTGGAAACTCTATGGGGCAGTTCTACTCTGTCCTATAGGTTCACTATGAGTCGGAATCAACTCGACAGCAACGGGTTTGGTTTGTTTTTTTGGTACAATAGCCATTGGTCTTTAAATTTCCCAGCAAGTGCATGCCAGTGGCCTAAATACAAAACTGAACCAGGGCCAGAAGAAGCTACAGGAGTCCATTAGAGAGTCCTGTCCCAGTCTTGGACATGGCATTCCCAATCTTACTGAGAAACTTGCAAATATTAAAGAACTAAATGCTCACAAAAAAACCTTACGATGAACCAGAAGTAAAGAGAGTTCAATAACGAACCCAGTGAGACGCTCAGGAAATGAGCAGCAAATGAAGGTATAGAAAAAAGACAATAAATCTCCCATAGAGCCATCTTTACAATAGGCGGAGGCTTTGATCTGAGAGACTTAGCTCCTGTGGGCTCTGAGAATTCAAGGGAACAGTTCTGGGCATAAAGGGCCCTTGCTGGTACCAGGGCAAGCTGGCTCCACAACTTCTTGGGAACACTGAAGATAAATACTCCTTCTGAATCCTGCCGACTACACCACTGAATGTCATAGAGTAACCATCTGTACTCTAGTTAATGAAAAATTGAGAGTTTATTGAAAGTAAAAGGACAGCTCAAGCTGGAGAGAGGCTGAATCCATGTGCTGGGAATTCAGTAATCCAATATAGCAACTCAGCAGTGACGTTTTATAAGGAGGAAACAAAGAACATGAAGTACAGTACTGGATTGGTATTTACAAACTTAGATCATTGAAAGACATTATTTGATTGGTAATTACAGGCTTAGATCATCAAAAAACATTACTCGATTGGTAGTAGATCATTTTAAGGCAGGATTTCCTGTAGTGGAAGTTTTTAAGGCAATGGCCTAAAAGGATTTGTGTCTTTCTTATACTAACCATAAGGGTATGTGACAGGGTTGGGGGAATCGCAGGGTAGTTATGTCATCATTACTGGACATTCTTCTCTTGGGGTAGTAGCAGTGTAGTTACATCATCACTGTCAGACATTTCTTAGTTTCTTGATTATGTCTGCACGGAAAATGGCTGTTGCTAGTGTGGAAACCTAAGTAGTCACCAAGGAGTCATACTCAAACCTCAAGCCGGCTATTTCAGATTTTCTCAGGTACCTCAAATTTTAAAATTCCCCTACACAAAGGCGTTTTCCAATTCTTTATGTTCCCTATTATTAATGACCCAACTGGTATTAAAACATTTTTTCCTCTTTGAAGGTTCATATCTACTCGTGGTTTTAATGCTATTTTAATGTTAACAGAGTTCCCAACTCTTCCTTTCTTTACTCTTTTTTGAAAACTTTTTTATATAAAATATACTACACATATATAAATGCACAGCTTAAGGAACTGTTATAAAGTGCATATCTATGTAGCCACAACTAAGGCTGGGAAATACAATCTTAAAAGCACTCTCCCCACCCTGCCTGCTAGAGCTGACGAGGATCCTAACCTTTATGGGAATTATGACTTTGCTTTTCTCCACAGATTTCTCCACTAAATATGCATCCATTAACATAGCACTGTTTAATTTTGCCTGTTTTTAGTTTTATATATAAAATCAGACAGTTCCCCTCCCCCAGTCTGGCTTTTCGCCCCACCCCCAGTCTGGCTTTTTCCCCCCCTCAATAGTATTTTTAAGGTATCTCCATGTTGTTACATGTAGCTGTATTTCATTCATTTTCACTACTATATAGCTTACCAGTATATGGCATACTGCTAATTTAATTATTTTTGATGAAGGTCCCTGGGTGGCACAAATGGTTTGCGCTTCATTATCGATCAGGATGTCAATTTGAGCCCATCTAGTTGCACCTTAGAAGAATGACCTGGCAATCTGCTTCTGTAAATTACAGCCAAGAAAACATTATGGAGCTCAATTCTACCCTAGAGCACATGGGGTCACCATTAGTCAGCCTCAACAGCATTGGGTTTGGTTTCTTTATTGTTGATGGACATTTTGGTTATTTCCAGTTTGGGGGCACATAAGCACACACTTCTTTAGGGTTAATATCTAAAACTGAAAACTGCTGGATCATAAGGTATACATATCTTCTATTTTACTAGCTAATGCCAAACTATTTCCCAAAGTGGTTGCACCAGTTTACACTTCCACATACAATATATGCGGGCTCTTTGTTCTGCATCTTCCCCAACACTTGGCACTGTCAGAGTTTTAAATTTATGCCCATCTGGTGAACACAGGGTGGTATTCACCGTGGTTTTAATTTGCCTTCTTCTTATTACTAATAATTAAGCATCTTTTCAATAAACAGCATATGTTTATTGGTCATTTGAATTTCTTCCTTTGTGAAAAGCTGTTCAAGTCATTTACAGTTGCCCTGGAGTCATCTCCGACTCATGGTGACCCCATGTGTGTCAGAGTAGAAGCGTGCTCCATAGGGATTACAATGGCTGATTTTTCAGAAGTAGATCGTCAGGACTTTCTTCCGAGGTGCCTCTGGGTGGGTTCTAATTGGTTAGCAGCCTAGCACGTTAACTGTTTTAACCAACCAGGGACTCAAGTCATTTACCTATTCTTTAATTGGATTCTTCTTGGTTTATAGAAATCAAGACAGCCAAGCAGATTTATTCATTCGTTGCAAATATCTTCTTCCATTCAGCGGCCTGTCTTTCCTTTGCTTTCAATTGGCACAACCTTGGTAACAAGGTCGCCCGACAGCAGTCTCCGGAGAGCTCGCCGGGTCCTCTGGGGTTCTGCCCCTGACGCTATTGTCACAACTGTTTCCACCCTTTGTACCAGGGCAGCGCCATTCGGGACGCGGTGGCCTCAACCCTCGCCGGCCACCTTCGCGAGGAGTGGCCCCTCCGGCCCCCGCCCTCCCGCGCCTCCCCGCCTGCCACCAGGCCCGAGTCGCAGCGGGCCGCTGTGTTGCCCGCGGTCGCCAGGGCAGCGGGGCGACGCGGAAGCCGGGTCTGCGGCGACGCGGGAGGATGCGGGCGGCAGTCGCGGCCGCCGAGGAGCTCTGGGCAGGTGACGGGCGGTTGCCCTGCGGAACAGGGGTGGGCGGCGCTCCCGAGAGGGAGACGGGAAGGGCCGAGACTAGGGGGCAGGGACCGAGGACAAGGCGGAAACGATCAGGACTGGGAGAACTTGAAGGAGCCTGCGGGAGAGCGCATTTGGGACGGGGGCGGGAAGGACAGACGGTGGCCCACGCAGGGACCGAAGGGTCCGGGGCCCGGGGGCCGGATAAGGAAAGGCCAGACGGGTAGAGCAGCCCTGTTTCTCGGTTAATGACCGGTGCAGGACACCAGACCCACTAGTCCCGTCGTCACTTCCTGGACCTTAAAAACGCCCTTTGCTGCCGGGTCTTGACCCTCGGAGAAAGGCAAAGGGAAAAAATAATGGAATGCGCCTTGTGGGCAGCTTCCGGGAGGTTCTAAAACAGAGCAACATTCTCCCTATCATTCATCTTGGCGATAATCAAGCAGAGTTCATTTTCACCTATAGAAGGTATTTCGTTTCCCTACTGCGAGCGGACCCCTGGTGGCACGGTGGTTAAGAGCTCTGCTGCTAACCAAAAGGTCAGCAGTTCAAACCCTCCAGCTACTCCTTGGAAACTCTAAGGGGCAGTTCTACTCTGTCCTAGAGAGTCACTATGAGTCGGAATTGACTCGACGGCAATGGGTGTGGGTTGGGTTTTTTTCCAGTACTAGTGGACAAGACCCAAGGCCACGAAGGGATCCCTATCGAGCTGGTCAGGCTATGTATCTTTGTCCTTGTTTACTTAGAGATTTGACAGCCTTTTCTGTGTTAGAAATTTTAGTGGTACCACAATTGTCCACTGTGCTGTACTGTGGAGTCACGTTAGTTAAAATGCCCATTTTCTAGACTGAATTATTTTATGAAGGAGCAATTTTAAATGGAACTAAAATGATTATTTTAACTGGATTTTTAAGATCCCAAATACAGGCCCTTAACTCTTAAGTACAGCAGGTGTTTATACAAACTTTGTTAATTAAAATGTGTTAGTTACTACTTGCTAGATATGTTGCCTTTCAAAAACACCCTAAAAAGCAACAGTTAATTAGCTTATCAGGATTAAAATAATACTGTAAAATGTAATGCATATTTTTAAAATGAGGAACTTCATACTGCAAACTGGTCTGTAAAATTAGACAATGATATGTCAGTCTACCAACAAGGGAAACTTTGATTTAAAAAGAAGAATCACTGCATGTGTATTTAAATATGAATGTTACCTTTAGTCTGTTAACGTTTGTTAAGTCGCTTCCCTCCAAGGACTTGATGATGTTCCTTGGAAGCATTAGCAACAAGGTCAACCTTAAACCTCCTAAGCAATCCTAGGAGTAGGAATAAGATGTATTATTTAATTAACGTTAGGATATGTCAAAAGAACAATAGTCAGCCATTAAAACACATTTTACAGTAATCTGTAATGGTAAAGTTTTCTGTTATCTGACCTATAGGAAAAAATGGCATGAAGGCAGTGAGATAGAAGACAGACCAAAATAGAAATGCTAGGTAGAGATGAAAGGAAGTACAATCCAAAATATCATTCCTTTCAATCCTATATGAGCTCAAAGCGCCCTTTCCATAAATTGTCTTGTCAGTCTTTATAACAGCCTTTTGAGACAATGAGGGTTCACTTGGAATCATACTCTTAAGCAAGCTGCACAGGCCCCTAGCTGTTACTCAGGCCACTCACCCACCCAGTACTCCCCAGGACAGCATCCTTTTCAGTGGGTGGATATCCAGCCTCTATTTTAAATCTCTCCGTGGTAGAACTTACAAGGCCACCAAATATTTGTTGAATATTTTTATAATTATCAAGTTCTTTGCTATACTGAGCTAAAGTTGATTATCTTGGGGGCAATGGTGGTTCAGTGGTAGAATTCTTGCCTTCCATGCAGGAGACCTGAGTTCAATTCCGGGCCAGTGCCCTTCAAGCACAGCCATCAGTGCAGTCACCACCTGTCTGGCAGTAGAGGTTTGCATGTTGCTCTAATGCTGAACAGGTTTCAGTGG
The DNA here is from genome assembly GCF_000243295.1 of Trichechus manatus latirostris. Taxonomy (NCBI): domain Eukaryota; kingdom Metazoa; phylum Chordata; class Mammalia; order Sirenia; family Trichechidae; genus Trichechus; species Trichechus manatus. The sequence goes on along the minus strand of NW_004444163.1, from coordinate 1,499,277 downwards.
GAGTTTCCAGACTAAGACAGAGTAGGAAGAAAGGCCTGGCAATCTACTTCCAAAAATCAGAAAACTCAGCCAAGGAAAAGCCGATGGATCACAACTGTCCAATTCTGTTGTGAAGGGTGTCACCATGAGTGAGGGGTTGTCATGAGTCAGGGGTTGACTTGATGGCAACTAAAAATAACAAGGTTGATCCCCATATAATATCCACCTAAATTATACTTTCCTATCCAGAAGCAAGCAACCTGGTTATCAAAAAGTCTTTTCCAAAGTATGCAGCCAGCCAAAGTAAGTCTAGGAACAAAACAGCTTCCCTGTTCACTATTCCAGCTGTGGAAACCACACTCTTCTCCTCTTTCAAAAAGGCTGGCCCTGAACCTGTTTTACTCTATCCATGAATACCATGGTACCTGGCATATTTATATTGTTTCCCTGGGTATGTGAAATGAGGCCATTGAAACACTGTCCATAAGTAACCATTTGGCTTTGTCCAGGCTTGTCTATAGCAGGACCTTAGAAGCTAGAAATAGGAATCTGCTTCCAAGCAGCCATTTGATTTCCTCAGTAAAACTACACTCGATTACTCCGGTTGTTTATGAGCTCTACATCAGGATGCGTTTCTGTAGAGAAAAAAAACACAATTGTTTTTCAGATGGGCCTTCCTCAGACACACAAAAGGCTGCGTACAAAAGCTTGCAGATAATATAACAGGGTTCCCTTATTCATTTGAGTTTTTGATTAACATTGGCATTAAGAGATTTCTCTAGTCTCTCTCTCTCTCTCACACACACACACACACACACACACACACACACACACACGCACACACTTGCCCTAGAGTCAATTCTGACTCACTGCAGGTAGAACTGCTCCATAGGGTTTTCAAGGCTGTGACTTTCTGGAAGTAGATCACCAGGCTTGTCCTCCAAGGTGCCTCTGGGTGGGTTCAAACCGCCATCCAGGGACTCCTTATTTGTCACAGAGTTACATAAATATATTTTTTTTTGTAGGTAATGTTTTGTGAACCACAGCTTTATTCAGTCGGCTCCTCCTATCAGCAAGAGGATCCCCTGTTAAGTTTTCAATTTTTCAACATGAGTCATAATAAAGTAATTCCTAAGCTCTCCCTTCAGTCTCCTGTCCATCACACCAAATTAAATGCCCAGTCCACAGTCCGGTCTTTTAAGAAAGAAGGTTTACATCTGATTTCAAAAGACTCCTTGGAATCTGATTCAGAAGGTGTCCCTCAAGAGATCAAGTCACAGTCTGAACTTGAGGGCCAAATCCAGGACAACGACCTGGAACCTGACAGCTTAGAGGAGGAAAGCCCTCAAGGGGAAAGCCTGAGTGAGACAGAAGAGGAGGCGAGCAGAAAAGTAGCTCAGATGGCCAGCGAGGAATACCACCATTCCCAGGGCAATGGCACCAGTCACAGGTAAGGAATTGGCTTACGTAAGGAAACAATGACTTCTAAAATATATTGTTAAATAATTACTGGTAACATTCTAAATGACAGAAAAGGCAGGCTCAATAATGAGTACCTGGTAATGGGTGTGATACAGGCCTCCAAGCAGCCAAGGACAGCTTGGTACCATCCTTTTTGCCACATTCCTTTCTTTTATGGAAAAAAACAATGCAATAATAAATGAATAGATTAACAAAATGTGGTATATACGTACAATGGAATGTTATTCAGCCATAAAGAGAAATGAAGTCCTGGTACATGCTACAACACAGATGAAACATTATGATGAGTGAAATCAGTCACAAAAGGATAAATATTGTATGACCCCAGTTATATCAAATATCTATTGTTGTGTGCTGTCAAGTCAATTCTGACTCCTAGCCACCCTATAGGACAAAGTAGAACTGTCCCATAGGGTTTCCTAGGCTGTAGTCTTTATGAGAGCGGATCACCAGGTCTTTTCTCCTGCAGTGCCTTTGGTGAATTCAAACCCCAACCTTTCAGTTAGCGACTGAGCGCTAAACCACCGCTCCGCCAGGGTTCCTGTATCAAGTATGTAGAATTGGCAAATGTATAGAGACCAAAGTTTATTAATGGTCACCAGGGGTAGGAGGGAAGAGGGAAAAGGGGTGTCATTCCTTAGGGGACACTGAGTGAGTTTCTGTTAAGGAGGATGGAAAAATTTAGAAATGGATAGTGGTGATGGTTGTACAACATGATGAAAGTAATTGATGTCATTTAGTTGCACATGTAAAAAATGTTGAAACAGCAAATATTTTGTTATATATTTTTTAACCACAATATAAATAAATAAATAGAAGATATATATGAAAGACAAGGATAGGTATCATTAAGGGCTTTTGCATTTTCTATGCCCCTTATTTCCTGTCTTTATTCCAAGGGACTCCATTGCTATGACCCCATCTTGGGGAAATCCCAGAAAGCCTAGTATAGAAAAGTATATGAGGAGCTCTAGTGGCACAATTGTTCAATGCTCAGCTGCTAACTGAAAGGTCAGCAGTTCGAATTCACCAGCCACTCCACAGGAGAAAAGACCTGGAGATCTGCTCCCATAAAGATTACAGCCTACGAAGTCCTATTGGGCAGTTCTACTCTGTCCTATAGGGTCATGATGAGTCGGAATCGACCTGACGGCACACAACAACAACCCTGAAATAGTTCAGAGAAAGTCTACCATCATACCATCATGCATGAAAAGCATATGACCTGGAGTCAGGTGGTCTTGGTGTGGTGCAGGTACAGCTGTTTAGTGTGCTATTGGAAATCAGTCACTTAACTCTTCTGTCTCAGTTTTTCTCATATGTCAAATGATCTACCTCTGCCTGTCTCATAGGATTGCTGTGAACGTTAGTAAGATGTGGACCAAGAATTGAGGGTAGGATCCTACCCATTGCATTTCTTCAGGGCTGGGAGAAGTCTACCTTCTGGGACTTGTATGAGCATATAAAGATTAATCAGTACTTTAATATTGGTTAGTTAATAAAACCAGTTGCCATCAAGTTGGCTGGACTCAGGGTGACCCTATGTGGATCAGAGTAGAACTGTGCTCCATAGGGTTTTCAATGGCTGATTTTTTGGAAGTAGATTGCCAGACCTTTCTTCTAAAGTGCCTCTGGGTGAACTCAAATGTCCAACCTTTTGGTTATCAGCCAGTCACATTAACCATTTGCACCACCCAGGGACTCTGATTAATTAGTACAGATCAGATAATCAGTATTTATGGGGTGTTAACTTTATGCTATGAACTACAAGAAGAATACAAGAGAATATAAAATAATGCAATATTACTCAGCTTTAATAGAGCACTGAATGATATGACAGAGCATAAAACCAAAAAAACAAAGCCCTTGTCATTAAGTTGATATGACTCAAGGTGACCCCAAGTGTTACACAGTAGAACTGCTCCACAGACCTTCAGTCTAGGTGAGCGCAAACCTTTGAATCACGCAGGGACCTTGATGATAGAGTACAGAAGTTAAAAGCTGTTAATTAGAAACAGGTTTTAGTGTAATGGTTAAGGCATAGAGTCTGAAGCAGACCAAACCTAAAAAATCAAACATGTTGCTGTCCAGTTGATGTCAACTCATTGTGACCCCATAGGATGGAGCAGAACTGCCCCATAGTTTTTCAAGGGTGTAATCTTTATGAAAGCAGACTGCCACAGCTTTCTCCTGTGGAGCAGCTGGTGGGTTCGAACTGCCAGCCTTTCAATTAGCAGCCAAACGCTTAACCACTGTGCCACCAGGGCTCCTTTCAAGCAGACCACTTGGGTTCAAATACTGATTCTGCCATTTACTAGCCGCGTAACATTGGTCAAGTCCACTTAACCTCTCTCTGTGCCTCAGTTTCCTCCCCAGTTAAAATGGGGAAAATAACAATAGTTACTTCACAGGGTTATTGGAGAAAAAGTACATCAATATATATAAACTGCTGAGAACAGTGACTGTTATATATATATTAGATTTCTTTTTTTAATTATGGATTAAATATATTAAAGAAGGCTTATTGAAAGGCATAGAATTGGAGCAAGGTTTTGAAAATAAAGTAAGATGGAAATAAAAGAGCAAAATTAGGGTGACATGTTTGCAGCACATTAAGGAGCCCTGCTTGATCACAGAGGACTTGTTCTGAGTGTAGGGAAAGTACACTGAGCAGGGCCTGATTATAGGGGCCATGAAAACCTGCTAGTAGTATGGGATGATGAATTTACAGATCATCGAGTCCAACCACCCCACATCACAGTCCCACAGGACTCAAATGACTTGTCCCAAAGGTACAGTCATAGCAAGGGCTCATGTGGGACCCAGACCTCAAGTGGAGTGCTGAGTCTTTTTTGTCCTTTCTTCTTTCCATCCTTCTTTCTTTCACTGGGCATAATGAGTTGAATCAAGCGCATACAATCCTGAGGGGATTTCAAAGTCCAGGAAAAGTGGTCAGTGCTGTGCCTGAGGTGCAGCTATAGTGCTGGCTGAGGGGAGGAAGGTCTTAGGAAGGCTTCAGAGAGTCAATCACACTTGATTAGACTGGTTTGGGTAGGCCACAAGGAGAGAATAAAGGTTCTTGGAGAGGACAGTGACAGTCATGTAGAGACAGCAGTGTTAAGGAAGATTACTCTGCAAGCTGGTGCATTTTGAATTAGAAGGTAAACACATAATGCTCAAAGAGACGAACTGGATAGTAATAATTAACAAGAAGAATAACAATACTATCACTTTTTAAAGGCCTACCTTCAATTTCATGTAATTCATCATTATCCTACAGGGAATGTGCTGCTATTCCCATTTTACAGATAAGGAAAATGAGGCTAAGAGAGATGAAATAACTTGTCCAAGGTCACAGTGCTATGAGGGGATGTTTGTTGTTTTGTTATTAATATTGGCTTTTTAAATTATGAAAAAAAATCTAACCTACAGAGAAGTACAGAGAAAGATACAAAATAATCCTTATAGGCATATTTAGTTCAAATCTGTTTTTTGAAGAAATAATATATTACAGCTATAGTTAAAGTTTCCTTGTACCCCTTCTCAAACTCATTCTCCTGTCTTCCCCTTCAGAGGTAACCAATACATACTCTTAGGTAGGTGTGTATCCTTCTAATCCATGTTTTCATTTATTTCCTTCATGGGTAATCAATAACTAGTATTTAAATATATATTTCTATATCTGTTCTTTTGTGCCCTGTTTTGTTCATTCAGCATTATGTTGTTGAAATTTTGACATATTTTTAATTAAGACATGTGGTCTTATTATTTTTAACTACTGTGTGAGTTCAGTTATATGAAGATACAATTTATCTGTCTTCCTATTGATGAGCAGTTAGGTTGTTTCCATTTGTCATTATTTCCAACAATGCTGTGTGCACATCTCTATATCTGTCCCTGGATACATGTGCAAGAGTTTCTTTAGGGGGTATATGTGCCCAGGAGTGGAATTGCTGGCTCATACTAGAATGAACATCTTCAACTTCATCCACAGATGCCTGAGAATTCCCAGTCTTCATAATCACCTTGTCTCTTTAACTTCGGCCATTCTGACAGATTATGAAATGCTATCTTTTTATAGATTTAAATTACTTTTCCCTGTTTATCTTTTTATGTTTGTTAGCTAAAGGAGATCAATTGAGACATTTGTTGTTGTTGTTAGGTACCACTGAGTTGATTCCAACTCATGGCGACCCATGTGTTAAGAGAGTAGAACTGCTCCATCGGTCAATACTCTTTGGCAACTAGGTTTGTTTTGTTTTTTAGCTTTAATAATCTTTTTAAACATCTCAGGCTCTTGGTTGGAAAACTGAGTAACTGAGGGAAAAGCATCATTAACAATAATAATTAAAGAATGTAGCACATTAGAACAATAACTTGCCCCTTTTAACACTCTGTGAATTGCTTTATATTTTATCACATTCAATTCACCTAACAACATTATGAGTTAGATAATATCATTATCATTTAATAAATTAGAAAACTGGAACTCAGAGACAGCAGTCCATATCATAAGTGTGCCTACAACTTTCTGTCCAATATCCAGTAGATGCCCCGCAGATAAATAAGGATCCTGTTCAAAATTGAACTCATTGTCCTCCCCCATACCGGTTCCTTTTGGCAGCTTCATGCTAGTGATGACCCTCCATCCACCTGAATCGAGGACTGGCAGCTCGTTTTTTTCATTTAACAAAATATCTTGAGTATATTGGATATCTTTATATATTTGTATTTATAGATATAATTCATGCTATATAGTATTCCATATATGGGGTACCATAATGTATTTATCCAGTCACCTATTGGGGATTTGGGATGTTTCTAGTATTTTATAATGCTCTAATTGAGAACAAATATATATATATATGTATATGTTTAGGTATGTGGACTTATCTGGGTGAGCCCTGGTGGTGTAATGGTTAAGAGCTATGCTGCTAACCAAAAGGTCAGCAGTTCGAATCCTCTAGCTGCTCCTTGGAAACCCTATGGGGCAGTTCTACCCTGTCCTGTAGGGTCACTATGAGTTGCAATTGACTCAATGGCAACAAGTTTGGTTTTTTTGGTATATATATATTTATTTATATTTGAGTGTGTATATATATATTGCTCACTTGTTTGACCAAGACTTTATAATTTTATATATACATATGTAAAATGAAAAGATTGGAAAGACATAATGACAGATCAGATATGGGGACTGACAGAACAAGAGATGCCAAAGATGACTTTAAGGGTTCTAATAACAGTAGCAGAGCCCTGGTGACACAGTGGTTAAGCGCTCAGCTGCTAACCAAGAAGCTGGCAGTTTGAATCCACCAGCGGCTCCTTGGAAACCCTATGTGACAATTCTACTCTGTCCTATAGGGTCACTATGAGTTGGAATCCACTCAACAGCAACAGGTTTAATAATACTAGCAAAATTTTTAGAGTGGTTATCATGAGCCCATCACTGTGCTAACCACTGTATATATATTATCTCATTTAATCCTCATGGCAGCACTGATAGGTGGCTACTGTAATGATCCCATTTTAAAGGTGGCAAAATGAGACTCAGAGATATTATATATCTTAGAGATGCTATATATATGGGTGTAAATATTATACCTATTGCATTTAGTGAGAGGTGGAGCTGAAGATGTAGGCAGTCTGGCTTCATGCTCTAAACCATGTTTTCATTCTAGCTCTAATCTAAAAGATTCATAGTCTCCTGGGTAATAAATGCTAGTAGTTTTATTTACAGAAATGGGGGCAGTGGAAAGAAAAGAACTTTTGTGATGGATAAGCATTCTTGTCTGTACTTTTAAGATGAAGAAACCAAGGCAAGGATCCATTAAATGACTTCATTTTCCCCAATGTTAAGTTCTTCCCTTTGAGTCCAGTGCTCAGGGACCTGAATTTAACCCTTGCTCTTTTAGCCAAGGACAATTTAAAAACCACTCAACATATTTCAAAATAAAGAATAATGTCTACAAAAATCAAAATTATGGTTAGATTCCTGATTCAGAGGTCCTAAAATAATGCTATTTTCCCTCTACTTAGATTTATTTGCCTTTGAAATTTTGAATGATAGACTATAATTTCCAGTCAAGAAGATTTGATCTCAGACTCTCGATATGACAGTAGAGTAGGCTTTCATTTCTGTAAGGTAAACAGCATTCTGGGAATTGTAGTTCAAAAAAATTAGTCAAAGCCTTGCCTTTAAGCAAAGGAAAACCTCTTTCTTCTTCTTTAATAAGCAACAGTTTTAAAAGCTGCCTGACAAATCACTTGAGCCCTACTCTTGTGTTTTGATGTTACTAGAACCTTCTCAAAGCAATTACTCCCTTGTATCTCACCATAGTCAAGCCACAGTTCAGTGTGTATGGATTAGAGAAAACCTTTTACTTAATGGAAATTGGAGCAGCATTGACTGTAGTGAATGAATCAAGAGTGGAGAGAGAATCTTCATGTGATAATCCTTAAACCCCACTCCAGAACTAGCCTTATGACACTCGGCGCTCACAAAGAAAGAGATCAATGTAATTCCTAGAGCATTAGAAATAACCTCTTCAGTGCACGAGTGCTGAAAGCCTGTATATTAAATTTAAAAATCAGAGAGCAGTACTACAGTACATAGTGTATGTGTTTAATAAGGTCTTGTTTACCAGAATACTTAAATATAATTAGCTACCATTTGTAGAACTATTTGCTTTCTATATACAATCTCATTCATCCATCCAAGAGTCTGCTAGATGGTCATTATTATCCCCATTCTGCAGATAAAGAACTGAGGCTCAGAGACTTGTTTAAGGGCAGATAGTTAGTTACTAAGTGACGGAGCCAGGATAAACTGAATTCTCTCCCAACTCTAAAGCCTGGACTTCTAAGTTTCTAAGTAAGTGACGAAGGACTACTCTGATAAGGGATTTAATTTTACTATCTAGTAAAAAGTAAAGATGTAACAATTTCAAGATGGACTGAACTGAGGCCAGAGTAAATAGTTATGTAAAATTATAAACTGTAGTAAAGTCATAAAAATTTTTCAAAGGATAACTTTGTCCTCAGAAGAAATAAAAATTAACTGTATTTTACTTTGGGCAGCAGGTACACAGTAGGCTATATTCTTCAGCATCTCTCCTAGAAAGTGGAAATGTTTTCCTTCACTGGAAAATTTGAGGTCTGTAGATGTATTCCTCTTGCCTCACCTGGGAACAACAACCTCCATGAAAGGTACCATATTCTTTCCAGTAAACCACCTTGTGCCAAAAATTAGTGGAAGGAAGATAGGCACAATGAGGAAATATTAGTTAAGTAGAATATTCAGAATTGTCTGAAAGCAAGAAAGGGGCTCAGTAGTTATAATCTTCATTTTTATTGTGTTGTGGTGGTATATAATTTTTCTCCCAAATGATTTCATATATATATTATTTCTGATTAATAGTAGGAGAATTAAATGAAGCATTGAATGATGACTTCTAGGACTTAAAGAGCACTAATGGACAACCAAAGCAGATAGATAGTGGGTAAATAGAGATTCAGTAAAAACTAATTTGGGATTTGCATTTTCTTCTCAAACTCCCCCTGGCTGTTTTGTAAAACACACTGGAAATGTTCAAGCTGAGGCTAGACAACTGTATCTCATAGGTGTTGTAGAGAATTTTTTTTTTTTTTTTGGCACCAGGCAGTTGGGAAAGTAAAGAAGACTTTTGAGGCTAGTTCTAATATTCTAGGATTATTAAGAACATTCTGGGAGCTTCTAGGAGTTGAATTTCATTCCTACTAGTTTCTAGTAATATTCATCCATGTTGATTTCCATTGTCTTTATTAGATAGATGTTCAATTTAAGGCAATTGGTTGGCCAGTCTCCTCAGATATATTACATACATTGTTCTACAGGTTTCATATAGAGTTTTAGGGATAGCTACAAGCACTTTAGATACTTCTGATCAACTGGGAGTAGTTAGAGAAGCGAATTTTTGTATATTAGTCATTTGTTTTTTGTTCATTCATTTACTCACACCCTATGCTTTGGTTACACCCTGATGTACTCCATGGAGCAGGCACAGTGCCATCATAACAGATGAGCAGCCATAGAAGGAAGTAAAAAGTGTGTGTGGGCATGAATTTTGTCTATTAAAGGCAGAGTCCCCGCCAGAAATGCTAAAGTCTCAGTGACTCCTGGGTTGTATTGCCTAGAGACAGCCACCAGTTCCTTTCTAGCTTATTTCAAAACTGGGATGCATTAGTGTATTAAAATAAGTAAACAATGGGTTCATTACAAACTGTGATTTAAATTTATATCACCTACAATACTGTGAGTTTATCAAGAGGGTAAGAAGATTGTAACCAAGTTACTAAACGGATATAGCTTAATACATGACCTGTCCTGTCTCCATTTATTTCCACTCCCTGAGAAGTCTGTAAATACAGAAAACTTTGATGACTATAATTTTTTAATGTACTGAATTTAAAATAAATGATTTTCCCAACATTTATATCCATTACTGAGTTTTACACAATATGCCCAATCCAACTAAAAAAATAATAGAGACCTGTTAGGTCCCAGGGGTCAGCCTATTCTCCTTAGTGTACAACGGGGAAACCCCAAGGACTAGACTGGTTAAAAGACTGGCATAAATTAACACAGCTAGTCAATTGAAAAATCTCAAGACCTGTCCATTGTGTTTCTGATGACATCACAGCTACCTTGCAATTTGAATGCTGTTAATACAAGCATTATAAAATACAATAAATCTGAGTCCTTCCTCTGGGCCGTATTTATGGAGAATGAATGGAACATCCTAACCTTCTATGAAAAAAGTCTGTCATTAGCCTTGTAAAGTCTCACTGAATAAGAGGAATTGTTTTTCTAAATGTTGCACCACACAGCATTTCCCCTGTGAAGATGCAGCCTTTGTTTCACATAACACAACCTTAATAGAAGTGAGGTACTAGAATTTTACATTGCAATTACTAAGATGCCCTCTTTAGATAATTTATTTTCATTTAGTCACAGATTGTCCTTGGATCAAGACTGGTACTAATAAGAACTCAAGGCAAATATCTGGTTATTTTGCATCCACAAATCTTTTGTTGAAGTGAAAGCAGGGACTTTGGCTGGAATTATCTGCATTATATAATTACTATAAATAAAATTCACTAGAAAACAATCCAGCCCCTTCGCTTTAATGTGCTTCTGTAGACAGTCTTTGGCCTTGAGTTCATTAAACCACATTTTCCAATTAAAATGCTTATTTTGTTTTTAGCAAAATAAAATGCATTACATGAAATTTTCTGGATTGCAAATAACCTCCACAAAGCATTGTCAGTGTATTTGTGGGACCATTTTATTTCATTCTTGCCAAAGTGATTTTTTAATCTTTTGGATTTATTTCATTTTATTTACTTAAAAGCCATTGATAAGAAGATTAAGGCGAGCATAGAATTCAGAAATCCTTGGAAACAATTGTCAATTTTATAGTTCCTTAAGGAAGCAAGAAAAACTTTACACTTAAACAGAAATTGAATTTGCTGTTCATATGCATAAAAGATTTAATGGCATATAAATTGGGAATAACTGTTCTGTTAAAAAGGATTAAATTAAACCTAAATCAGTAATAACATGTGCAGTTTCAATTTAACTGCCTACTTAAAATAAAGTGGCAAATAAATAACAGCTAAATGATTAATAGCAATGCTTTTATTCACTTCCTCAACAGGCAAAATGGCCAGTTATTGAGTATTTTATTGTCAGTGCAAAGGATGTTAATTGTACTAGAAACATGCTCTAATTTTAGTAATTTTTTGATTGAATGCTATGCTGACTATGACGCTGTTCATTAAATGGAGATTTGATTTTATTTTGTTTGAAGTTATCAGAGTAAGTACTCAAATATGGTCCATTAAAGCCAGCAAATATCATGGCATATGCATATGAGACTGCTCCCCCCACCTTCCTCTCTGCATCCATTTCTGACCCAGGCATCTGAAGAGGAGAGTCGGCATCTGTTGTCTGAACAGTAACAAAAGAGTTGTGTACTCATTGTCTGTGTAACCTTTCTATCAAATGGGGAGGAAAAGAGGTGCATGCTTTGTGTGCAGATGATTACTGATGAAGGGGCACTTCACACTCATTTTGTTCCAATGTGGTGACCTGGACGGCAAAACACAATCGATCTTCTTAGCACACAAGCCCAGTACAATGGGGTTCTTTAGTATCATGTTCTATTTCAACCATTAGATTTGTTTCTATGAAGTATTGCAGCTTTCTCTGTTCGTGATATTGCAAAACATCACCACCCATATGTTTCAACATATGCTTTCCGTCCAGAAAGGGGAGGAAGGGGTGTTTTAAGGCAGTTTATTCTACTCAGCAGGTGTAAATGATGCAGTGTGTGATTAAAGCTCTTGTAAGAACCACACTTTCAGAATCTAATCTAGGATGTGTACATTCTTAGAATTTCTCTTCAAACGATTGGTTCAAAAACAGTTTTCTCAGCCAAAACAATTTATTGTGTTGATTTGTTTGAAAACCCGAGTATTTGGTAGGTTCTGCTGAAAACATCAGTCTTTTTCTGCAGTGAGTGATACTGCTTTTACCTCCATTTAAGAAGGGGAGTTTGTTAAGGCTAGAAATTGCAGCTTTCTCCTAAGGCCTAAAATAATTTAATTCTCCCAGTTTTATCTTCCTTATCATCTTTCAGCAGTTGTTAAAATAGTTCATCATGTGGAAACACTGGCATTTCTTAATCCCATTTCCTAAATTACAGTTTAAACAGATTCTCCACAGTGCCTGAGTCTCTTCATGGTGAGAAACTGGATTTTTAAAGTTGGGTATTAATTCTTTCAGGCCACCAGGGTACTGCTTAGTACATCACGGGATGACTTTATGCCCTGAAAATAACTGAAGCCCTGGGGAGAGACGAAGCTCTTGAGATCCATCAGCAGGAAGGACAATACACAGCAACAGTTTTATGCCATAGCTACTGAGCGTAACACACAGCAAGGCCAGAGCAGGGACTGAGCTCACTGGTGCACGCTTTTATACCCAGCACTCACTGAATCCTTCCTCTGTGCCAGGGACAAGTTAGTTCACTTAGTCCTGTCAACAACGCTATGAGGTAGGCACTACTATTATCCTCATTTTACTGATGAGGAAGCTGAGGCACAGAGAAGTAAAATAATTTGCCCACACTCCCATAGGAACTGGGGCACCAGGAACTGAGTGCAGGCTTTCTGATTCTAGGGCCTTTGCCCTGAGACACACTGCTATACCACAAACCAAAAATACTTCCTATCATCATTCGGAGAAGCAAAACACCCTGGATATCACATAGGACTGAGGAAGGTCTAGAGTCACGACTGTGGGCTTTATGTCACTATCAGCTGGTGCTGGTTAAAGATGAGGGCCAGCCTAAGTGCCACCAGTTTTCCACTGAATATTAGTATAACTTCAGAGATGGAAGCCAGGGCATCCATATCCTTTCATCATTAAAGACCGTCTATTTAAAAAAAAAATAGTGGGTGTTACTCTTTTATTCTTTTGTGAGTGTATCATAGGATCATAGAACAATAGAATTGGAATTGACTGAGATATCATCTAGCAGTTGGTTAACATGTTTTCAGAGATAAATAGGGCTACATCCTATTTTAAATACCCATAACAGCCTATATATATATTTTTTTCACATAAGCCTATTTTCTTTGCAGCACTTTATATACACTGATCATTTACTTAATTACTTACAGTTGATGCGTAAAGCCTGTCTTCCTCACTAGAAGGTAAGTTCCATCAGGACAGAGAATGCTTCCATTTTGTTCATCAGTGTATGATTAGTGGAAACCCTGGTGGAGTAGTGGTTATAGAGCTACGGCTACTAACCAAGAGGTCAGCAGTTCGAGTCCACCAGGAGCTCCTTGGAAACCCTATGGGGCAGTTCTACTCTGTCCTGTAGGGTCACTATGAGTCAGAATTGACTCGACGGTAATGGATTTGGTTTTGTTTTGCTTTTGTTTTTTTCATATATTTAGTGAGGCATTGGTGATTCAGTGGTAGAATTCTTGCCTTCCATGTAGGAGACCCGGGTTTGATTCCCAGCCAATTTACCTCATACGCAACCATCATCTATCGGTGGAGGCTTGCGTGTTGCTGTGGCGCTAAACAGGTTTCAGTGGAGCTTCTAGACCAAGATGGATTAGGAAGAAAGGCCTGGAGAGCTACTTCTGAAAATCAACCAGTGAAAAGCTTGTGGCTCACTACAGTTTGATCTGCGATCATGGGGATGGTGTAAGACCAGGCAGCGTTTAGCTCTGCTATGCTTGGAGTTGACATGAGTCAGGGGGCCAACTTGACAGCAACTAACAACAACATATCTTCATATTCCTGGTATTCTGCCTGAACATAGGCGATATTTGTTGCCTAGCTGGCAGACTGGACTGACTCACTCATATAAGACAGACACTGCAGAAATGCTTGCTTCACTATCACCTATAGGAGTAGCTGCAAGATGCAATGCAACTTGATGGACAGGAGCCAGGATCCAGAGCCCGACTTCCATGATCCATCCCTGCTTCCACCACTTCTTAACTCTATGACCTTGGGCAAATTACATAAGTTCTCTAGCTTTAGTTTCCTCTTCTGTCAAATAGGGATAATAATAGTACCTCCCTTATAGGACTGTTCTCAAGAAAAAACGAGAGTCACTATAAGCATTTCCTAGATCAGCATACAATAATATGTGCCATCTCCTCAAAGTCACTACTCCACATCCCACCCCCTGACTATGTAGTAGAACAGTAATCACCAATGTAATGTGTCACCTATGAAAGGTTGCCAGCCTCTGCTCTAAAAAATGTAAAGTAGAGGACTACCTGTTCCAAAGCTTTCCAAAAAAGACTTTATAGCCTCTGAAGACAGTCTTTTCCAAAAAGTCATCACTTTGGTTATCCAGAAGTATTTATGTCTTATTAAAATCTTTGCTGTCTAAATTATTTTTTGCAAAATTAAGTCCAAACCCTCAAGTTAATTTAGGTAAGCCCATACTCCTTCATTTAGTTTGCAAAGCACTTCAAGATCTCACCTCTGCTTACTCCTGAGCTGTAGTCCTCCATCTTTCCTCCTCCAACCATCCATCAGAATCTGTCCTTTAAAGTGATACATTCTCTTTCACCTCCTGTTTATGTGCTGTTCCTTCTGCCTGGCTCATACTCCTGCCCTTCTTTGCCATAGGTCTCAGCTAAGCCACCACTTCCTCCGGAAAGTTTTCTCTGACCTCCCACGACAGTTTGAGATGTCACTCCTTTGAGTCCTGATGGCATCGTGCTCTTCCTCAGGGCACTCGTCACTTCTTATCATGAATTGCTTGTTTCCTTGTTTGCATCCCCCACGAGGCTGAATCCACCTCTGAGTTGTCTATCACTGCACCCCCCTGGTTAGTGCTCAATAAATATCTGTTGAATCAGTAAGTGAACAAATGGATAAGGAAAGTTAAATTCATTTTTTATTTTCAGTATGTCATGGATATAGGAAAACCACATCTTTCTTCATTTAAAAAATCTTTATTTACTTGAATATAATAATTGAGGTACAACTTAATCTTTTCTTCCCCCACTGAAACTGCCACAGTTGAATCTTAGGTTTAACTTAGTACAAGATAAGCCCTAATTTGGTCCAATGCATGTAGCTTCTGCATGTTTATATTCTAATTGACTACTACTGGTTTTTTTAAATAAACATCGAATGCTACATCTGTGTTGACTAAAGTATTTTTTAAAGGCTCAGCTATTTATTCAGGAAGCGTTTATCATTTTCATGTCCAGAGCACAGTACACAGTGGTAGGCCAGGGAATGGAGAAGGAAGGATAACCCTCAGTCCTTGCTGCCCAGGGCCGGAGTCTAGGTGAGGAGACAAGATTACCATAGTGAAAAGTTAAATAAGCAGAAATGCAGAGCACTTTAAGGTACCTGGTCACATTTTAACCCTTAAGCAGTCCTGAGAAATAAACAGAACAAATACAATTTATCCCCACTTACAGATGAGAGAAACTGGCTCAGAGATTAAATGATTTGCCAACTGATGCACAGGTAGGTAGTGATAGACCCAGAGCTCGAGTGCAGGTCTGTCCAGTTTCAAGTCCAGGTTTTGCCCTGCTGGACCATGCCACTTCCCATGTGCAAGGCCCAATGACTCTTCAGAGCCCAGTGAAACCCAAGCTTCAAAACCCTAGTATTTTGTAGGATCTGCTGAAAACATCTGCCTGAACATAGACAATCTTTGAAATCAAGAAATACTGACTTCATATTATGAGCCACTGCATAGGGAACCCTCCTCACCGGGGCCCAGAGGCAGGGCCAGCCATGGGACTTAGGGGGTGGTGATGTCCTGACAGATGTGGACCATCTCCATCCAGGCAGTTTGCTGGAGGAGAATATCATTTTATTCTCTTGATAGAAAAGGAAGAGCAGCCTATTTCAAGAAGTTATCTATCTTAATATGTGAACTAACAAATTCAAAATGACAATTTAGCAAGACATGGGAGTATTGGCTTTTTGCTCTACTTTTTGCTTTACATCAAATCAAAGAAATCTAGGTCCACATGAAGAAGAATAAAATTAGCATTAGGGGGACCATTAGTTTGTTTACCCAGCATAAAATTATGTCCTCTGTAAACGGGAATATCAAATAGCATAAAAAGCCTAGGTGATTTACATTTTCTTTTTGATTAGAGGATTGCATCAACTGTACTCAAGGAAGGAAAATCTCTCCCATTTAGCTTTTGAAGATCAAAGGGGCCATTAAATATGCCATATTACCAGCTTTTTTTTTTTTCTTCTTTTTTGGTTAAGGCTAGGGGGTACTTTACAAATTGAGATTGTCTTGGAGAAAAGGGAGGACTTTATTTTGGGTCATATGTAGATTATGTACTAGTTCACTTCCCTCAGGCAGAACCATATACTTAACCATTTATTCAAATCGGGCTGTCCTAGAGTGTAAGGTGCTCGATGACTTGTCTACTGAGTTTGTGTGCATAGATCTGACGACCAAGAAAATAGGAACTAAGAGGCTTTCAGTGAGCCAGGGTCTGATTCTAAGCCTTGGGGATCTTTCTGTAGTACATCTGATAAATCTACAAAGACAAAGGTAGTGGAAAGTAAAATCTTTGAAAAGGATGAACCTATGTAGGTATTCAGTTGGGATAAGATCTTGCTTTCCCCCTAAAAGGAGCAGATGGAGACAAATGTTGTCCAGGTGATAATCTCACCTGTCCGTATTTCCTTTCCTATATAGGTAGCCAAAGTGCGTATATTACCAGTTTGGGGGGTGGGGGGAATCCAATTTGATCTTCCCCAGCTGAAATACTTAACTGTGCATAAGTGATATCATTCCTCAAACTACAGTGATTCAGTGGTTTAACATTATAGAAATTTGTTTTAATTAGAAATTAACTTTCCACCATTTTTATTCCATGTTTTAAGGAGCTTGGATAAGTAAAACTTCTTTGGACTTACGTGTAGTGTATAGGCCTAATTTAAGCCTGGGATGTGTCTTTAACACATAGATAAACCAACCAGTTGCTTTTAAGGCAACCCGATTCATGGTGGCCCCACACGTGTAAGAGTAGAATTGTGCTTCACACAGTTTTCAGTGGCTGATTTTTCAGAAGTGCATCGCCAGGCCTTTCTTTCAAGGCACCTCTGGGTGAACGTGAACCAGTTAGCAGCCAAGCACATTCACCATTGCATTACCCAGGAACGCCTAACACATATATAATAAAAGGAAAATTACAGGAGAAAGATTGAGATTGATTTCAAATAAAATGATCAAACCGAATATAATGAATGAATTTATTCTGATTAAGGGCTTGACATTTCTTTTCTGCTTTGGGCAGACAACAACCCATAGACGACAAATATTCAGACCTCCGATATGACCCAAACTGGAAAAATAAAAAAGAGGAAGGGCAGTTGTTGACTGTGGAAGCATTGCCGGAGTCTCTAGCCAGCTCTACAGAAAATTTGACGTTGGATCCACTCTACCCTTCCAAGGAGACCTCAGTGGAACCCTCAGGGGGAAAAGACGAACAGAAGAAGAGCCCACAGAGCGAAGCCTCCTTACTAGGTAGTGAATTTTTAAGCCCAGACTGTGAGCGTTGTGCCCTTCGCAGCCAACCGTTTTCAGAGCTGAGTGATGGTGACCAGGAGGAGAAATCGAGCAACCTCTCTCAGTCCTTCAAGAGTTCAAGTTCACATAATGAGGTTTTCCTGCCAGGATCCCGTGGCCCTCGGCGAAAGAAGTCCATACAATATTTTGTGGAGAAAAACAAGCTGACTTTGGGATTACCCACTCCTAAAACTGACTCTTATCTTCAACTTCATAATAAAAAAAGGGGGGAAGCTCACCTAGAACAGGTACGTAGCAGCTACTTAAAAATCTCTTCTGAAGCTCTAAACTGGAATTTGTGTTTGTCTGAAATGGTTAGGTATCACTTCCTTTGGGAGGATGATGTCATCATAACCACCTAGCTGAGTGAAACAAGTGCTTCCATAAGATACACTACATGTTGCCCTCTTTGTAGAATAAGTGGAATTACTCCATGACTTCTTTTTTACTTTGTTTTTGTTTTTTTTATTGTTGTGCTTTAAGTGAAAGTTTACAATTCAAGTTAGTCTCTCATATAAAAATTTATACATACATTGTTATGTGACCCTGGTTGCTCTCCCTCTACTGTGACAGCACACTCCTCCTTTCTACCCCAGATTTCCCATGTCCATTCAACCAGCTCCTGACCCTTTCTGCCTTCTCATCTCACCTCCCAACAGGAGCTGCCCATTTAGTCTCATGTATCTACTTGAGCTAAGAAGCACACTCTTCACGAGTATCATTTTATGTCCCATAGTCCAGTCTAATCTTTGTCTGAAGAGTTGGCCTTGGGAATAGTTTTAGTTTGGGGCTAACAGAGAGTCCAGGGGCCATGTCTTCCAGGGTCCTTCCAGTCTCAGTCAAACCATTAAGTCTGCTCTTTTTACTAGAATTTGAGATCTGCACCCCACTTTTCTCCTTGTCCGTCAGGGACTTTCTGTCATGTTCCCTGTCAGCGCTGTCATTGGTGGTAGCCGGCCACCATCTAGTTCTTCTGGGCTCAGGCTGATGAAGTCTCTGGTTTATGAGGCCCTTTCTGTTTCTTGGGATAATACTTTACTCGTGTCTTTGGTGTTCTTCATTCTCCTTTGCTCCAGGTGGGTTGGGACCAATCAATGCATCTTAGATGGCCGCTTGCTAGCTTTTAAGACCCCAGACGCCACTCACCAAAGTGGGATGCAGAACATTTTCTTAATAAATTTTGTTATGCCAATTGACCTAGATATCCCCTGAAACCATGGTCCCCAGACCCCCGCCCCTGCTACTCTGTCCCTCGAAGTGTTTGGTTGTATTCAGGAAACTTCTTAGCTTTGGTTTAGTCCAGTTGACTCCACAAATTCTTAAGAGCAAAATAAAAGCGATCAGTGGCGTAAATGCTGTAATCATTCTAATTCAACTATTATATCCAAAACTCCTCCATTCAAGGAAGTATAGATAAAATACGGGATTGAGCCTTTGATTCTCTGTGTTTATTGCCTTTGTTTCCACTATAGTGCTGGTTCTTAACCTTTTTAATGCCTTAACACATTGGAGGTAACAGGATACTCATATCAATGACAGCAGCTCACATACAGAAGTGATTCGCATATTCTGAGTTGAGAATATCAGAATTCTGGTGAGAATGGGAGGGGTAGGGTATAATATGGTGTCTTTTTTAAAGTTTTCCAGGCAATTCTATTACCTTCCCAATCCCCACTGATAATCACTACCTGTCCTTTATTGTCCTATGCAAATGATGTGATATGAGTAAACCTTAGTGTCTCTCTATATACATTTGGAATAACAATAATGCCTTCTCCTCTTCATCCAATCATTTTGAGGGTAAATTCTATCCAAGATGATGGATCCAAAATCTTTTGGTGCTGGTAAACTCAGCTCTATTTCATGGACTTACATAAACATCATACCAATCCATGGACACAAGAAAAGAGTGTGGCTGGGTTAGTACAATCCATCACCCTACTGGGAAAACAGCTTGAAGTTCATCACTTACTAATGTGGGGTCATTTTCAAATATGAAAGAGAAATTGTTATAGTAAATATGAATGCTCATAGACCTATTCCAGATCCAAGTTGGTGTCACTTAAAGTGTTCTAACCTCTAAGTGTCTTCTGATGGAACGAGATACAAGAGGTGGCTGAACATTTCCTTGATTCAGAAATTCCCTTTATAGTTTTAAAGGATTATGTCACATCTCTGCCTTTGTAACTAACAGTAAAACAAAGGAATGGGTGTAGTATATTTAGCTGAATTATTAAAACAGAAACATAGCTGAATTCAGACAGACTTTTCAAGGTTATTGACCCAATTCAGATGTTCATATGCTTTTTTGTTCCATAAAATTGTGACATTTTGAATTTTGCTTGATTGCTCATTTAAAAATATGAATAAATTCAACAGTCCAGTATCTGTAGAAAATGTTTATAGCTAGTACTTTATCCCATGCTGGGATGATATTTATCATTATATTTAAAATGTGTTCTTAGAAGATGTCAATCTAAGAGGAGGGGCAAATAGTGAGGTGAAAAAAAAATAGTTATATGTCCAATAATAAAAGGGGAAAAAAGTCTGAAAATTTATTATAATTCTTTATGGATTTTCTTAATTGCTAATATTTCTTGATAGTTATAGCTTGATTTACTAAACAATATTGGGATGAGTAGATTGTCAGTAACTCCATACCAAAATTTTCTTTTAGTTAGTTTTGCCACAGAGGAAATTTTTAAAAATTCTAGGTTTGCTGAGTCTTTAAGCTCTTGAATTATTCTTGGAACTGGCCATTGAACTTTCCTCCCACTCCTTCCAGGTTCAGATGCCTCAGGGCTGATTGCTAACTGTATTTAAAATTGTTTCTTCTGACATATATTTCCTTCCTCTTACTTCTATTCTTTTAGAAGTTAGTTTGACCTATCAGTGACATAATGATATGTCCATAGCATAGAACGTGTCAGTAGCATAGACTGATGTGTTCTTTTTGAATCATCATTTGTATGTGAAACATGTGCAGGTCTTTTCTGCCAATATAGATTGCATGTTCCCTCTGGGCAGGAACTATGGTTTATACTTGTTTTTAATCTTCACAGTAACTAGTCTAATATACTGCAAGAGCTCAATAAGCATAAAAGGAAGTGAAAAATATACCTTTTCCATTACCTCCAAACTTTATTCTCTTTTGCATGACTTGAAGTTTATGTGGGGGAAATGGCATTTCTAGAGCAGTGCTTCACAATCCTGGCTGGATATTAGAATCACCTAAGAAGCTAATAACAAAAAGTGATTCTTGAGCTCCACCCAGACCAATTAAATCTTTGGGCGAGGTGCTGTTATGGATTGAATTGTGTCCCCCAAACATGTGTGTCAGCTTGGCTAGGCCATGGTTCCCAGTATTGTGTGATTGTCCACCATTTTGTCATCTGGTGTGATTTTCCCATGTGTTGTAAATGATGTTAATAAGGTGGGATTAGAGGCAGTTATGTTAATGAGGCAGGACTCAATCTACAAGATTAGGTTGTGTCTTAAGCCAATCTCTTTTGAGATATAAAAGAGAGAAGCGAGCACAGAAACATGGGGACTTCCTACCACCAAGAAACTAGTGCACAGCGTGTCCTTTGGACACAGGGTCCCTGTGCTGAGAAGCTCCTAGACCAAGGGAAGATTGATGACAACAACCTTCCTCCAGAGAGAACAGAGAAAGCTGGAGCTGGCACCTTGAATTTGGACTTCTAGCCTACTAGACTGTGAGAGAATAAATTTCTCTCTGTTAAAGCCATCCACTTATGGTATTTCTGTTATAGCAGCACTAGTTAACTAAAAGAGGTCCTGACCATCAGTATTTTTTTTTAGCTCCCCAGGTTTGAGAACCATTGTTCTAGACTAGAGCAGTGATTCTCAGCTGTAGCTTCATATTGGGATCACACAGAGAATTTAAAAATACTGATTCCTTGACCCCTGAGTGTACCTTCATCTGAGGTACACTCCAAGCATTGGGCATTTTCAGAGCTCCCTGAGTGATTCTAATGTTTAGCCAACACTGACCATCACTGATCTAGAGCAGTGGTTTTCAAACATAGTGTACATCAGAATCATCAGAATGGCTTGTTAAAACAGATTTCTGGACCTAACCTCAAGAATTTCTGATTCATAGGTATAGGGTGGGACCCAAGAATGTGAATTTTCTACAAGGTTCCAGGTGATGCTGCTGCTACTCTCGTGTCCACACTTCGAGAACCACTGATCTTTTGCTTCCCAAACTATAATGAGCTTATGAACTACCTGAAGATCTTGTTAAAATACAGATTCTGATTCAGTAAATTTGGGATGAGACTCAAGAGTCTGCATGCCTAACAAGCTCCCAGGTGATGCCAGTGGTGCTGGCCCACAGACCATACTTTGAGTAGCAAGGGGCTGCGAAAAGAACATAAAGGTTTTATCAGAAACCTAAAAGCCAAAGCTGTATAAGTCAATGCCCATAGAGCATTGATTTTTTCAGTGGCTGACAGGATTATTCTGTTGGTTTGGGGGTAGAAGGTGAGAAGGTAGGGGTGACAGGTTGGGAGGCTGTTGTTTTGGATCTTGATTTTTTTGTTGTTGTTGTACTTTAGATGACGGTTTACAGAACTAGCTTCTCATTAAACAATTAGTACACATACTGTTTTGTGACATTGGTTACCAAACCCATGACATGTCAACACTCTCCCCTTCTCCACCTTGGGTTCCCTATTACCAGCTTTCCTGTCTCCTTCTGCCTTCTAGTTCTTGCCACTGGGCTGGTGTGCTCCTTTAGTCTCATTTTGTTTTATGGGCCTGTCTAATCTTTGGCTGAAGGGTGAACCTCAGGAGTGACTTCATTACTGAGCTAAAAGGGTATCAGAGGCCATACTCTAGGGGTTTCTCCAGTCTCTGTCAGGCCAGTATGTCTGGTCTGTTTTTGTGAGTTAGAATTTTGTTCTATATTTTTCTCCAGCTCTGTCCAGGAACCTCTATTGTGATCCCTGTCAGAGTAGTCAGTGGTGGTAGCTGGGCACCATCTAGTTGTGCTGGACTCAGTCTGGTGGAGGCTGTTGTAGTTGTGGTCCATTCGTCCTTTGGATTCATTTTTTTTTTTTTTAATTCCTGGAATACAGTCTTCTGATTCTTATCTAAATTAAAAGTCAAATATTTAGTTCTTAGAACCACTTCCAAAGTGTTTCATGGAAACATTTTCAGTTACTTGAAAGTCAATGCTAATTTGTGTGTGTGTGTGTGTGTGTGTGTGTGTGAAAATATGAACACCAAAACGTACACCACTTCAGCAAGTTCCACATACACAACTCAGTTAACATCGGTCATTCTTCAAGTTGTGCCACTCTTCTCAACAACCTTTTCCAAACTATTTCACCATCATCAATACAAACTCAAAAACCCTGGTGGCATAGTGGTTAAGAACTACAGCTGCTAATCAAAAGGTTGGCAGTTTGAATCCACTAGGCGCTCCCTGGAAACTCTATGGGACAGTTCTACTCTGTCCTATAGAGTCACTATGAGTTGGAATCGACTTGACATCAATGGGTTTTTTTTTTAATAACAAACTCACTGACCCCACCCAAGCTTCTCCTCCATCCTTTCTCATTGCTGCTTTCACCCTCTGAAAACATGTAGATAATTCTTTAAAAGAGTATAATGCTTAATGCAGACATTCTTTTCTAATTAGGCTAAACTATTATTTGGTTCAAAGATGACTTCCGGGGATAGTTTCCATTCAAGGTTTAAATATTTCCTCAAGGTAACAGATTCAGGGGGTCATCTAGCCTCAGTGGCTCCAGAAAGTCTGGATTGCATGAGGACCCAAAGTTCTGTTCTACATTTGCCCCCTTTTGATCAGGATTCTTCCACAGAATCCTTGATCCAAACATTCAGTATTGGTAGCCAGGCAGCATCCAGTTCCCTTGGCCTCACAGCAGAGGAGGCAGTTGTTCATGAGGGCAACTGGACATACATTCCATTTCCTCCACTGATTCCTGACCCTCCTTCTTCCTCTGGTGCTCCCAGTGAAAAGACACCGATTGTTGTACCTTGGATGCTGAAGCTTCAAAAGCTCCCAAGACCCCAGGCACTACACACAATGAAGTAGGAGGTAGAACAGAAGCACCAAAATCAACAGTAGGCCAACTGACTGGAATGTCCCACAAGATCAAGACCCCAAGTGGAGGCTATTGTTTTGGATTGAGCAGCATCCCTCTGGAAGGTTTACATATTTGAAATATGTTTTTCCCTTGTAATTTCTTTGAAAGAGATGATATATGTCTTATAACTAGAGAAATATTGTTGAATGAATAAATAAATGTTAATTACATTACAAAGTCAGGAAACCCATCTTTTTAATGCAGGATTTTGTTGCAGACGTCAGTGCCCAGCTGATTCATACAGGGTCTTAAGTAGTGTGTTGTATTTTGGAAGATCTGAAAATATAAGAAGTTTACACCGTCTCAATAAAACTGTCAACAAGTGTTTTTCTTTTTAATTAAACTTAAAAAGCTGATTATTAAGTTCATATGAAAATAGGCAAGAATAATAAAACAAGCTCTGGAAATAAAGAGTAATGAGAGATGAGACATCCCAGTTAATTGGCTTAATATTGTGTTTAGTGCTTCTGTTCTACCTGCTTGTTCATTGCGTAGTGCCTAGGGTCTTTTTTTTTAATTTAATATTTTATTTTGTTTTAGGTGAAAGTTCACAAAGCAAATTAGTTTCCCATTCAACAAATTGTACACAAAGTATTCCATAACATTGGTTGCAATCCCCACACTATGTCAGCAGTCCCCCACTTCTGTCCTGGGTTCCCTGTTTCCTTTTGCCTGGTTTTCCTACCCCTTCCTGACTTCTCATCTTTTTTTGGATAAATGTTGACCTCTTGGTCTTATATAATTATTTGTTCTACAGAGCATGTTCTTTTCGGGTGTTATTGTTTATTTTATAGGCCTGTCTACTGCTTGGCTGGAAGGTGGTTTCTGGGAATGGCTGCAGTTCCAAGTCAGAGGGGTGTCTCAGGGCCATAGTCTCAGGGGTTCCTCCAGTCTCTATCAGGCCAGTAAGTCTGATCTTTTTTTTATGAATTTGATTTTTTGTTCTACATTTTTCTCCTACTTTGTCTGGGACCCTCTATTGTGATTCCAGCCAGAGGGGTCAATAGTGGTAGCTGGGCACTATCTAGTTCTTCTGGTCTCGGGATCATATAGGCTGTGATGCATGTGGTCCAGTAGCCCTTTGGACCAATTGTTCCCTTAAGTCTTTGGTTTTCTTCATTCTCCTTTACTCTGGATGGAAAGAGACCACTAGTTGTATCTTAGATGGCTGTTCACAAGTTTTTAATACCCCAGACGCTACTCACGAAAGTAGGATGTAGAACGTTGTTTTTATGCACTAAGTTATACCAGTTGATGTAGATTTCCCCCGAGTCTATGGTCCTTAAGCTTCAAGCCTACTATCTTCATCCCAGGAGGTGTTTGGTTGTGCATAAGAAGTTTCCATGATTGTACCCCTTGTGTGTTCTATTGTCTATATTAGTATACATGCAACATCTACAAATATGTATATAGAGATTACCACAACCTAACCTATATCTGCAGGTGGATGTGCTCCCTTACACCTTCCCATGCCTCTTTAGCATATCTATCTACCTATGTATCCCTGTAAATTATTGTTTGTTAATACTGTTGTTGCAGGATTGTCTATGTTATAGTAATTGTCATAGTTGCCTTTTGTTCTTGTGTTCCTTTCAGTGTCTTCCTTTGCCTTTGTTATGCTGTGCTGATTTCTCCCATGTATTGTATTGCTTTTCTCTTCACCAATATTACCACATGTGCTTGGGGTATTAAAAGCTTGCAAGCAGCCATCCAAGCAACAACAATTGGCCTCTGTTTGCCTAGAGCAACAGAGAAAAAAGGAGAGTCAGGAATAGAGGAGGAAACGGAACGTGTGGCTAATTGCCTTCATGAACACCTGTGTCCTTTGCCATGAGTCTGGAACTAGATGGTGCCCAGCTACCATTACTGAACAATTTTGATCAAAGAAATCTACAGAAGAATCCTGATGTAAAAAGGGAAAATGTAGAACAGAATCTCAAATTTTTATGGACTCCAGAATTTCAGGAGCCATGGAGGCTGGATGAACCCCTGAAACTAGCCTTAAGATAGTCTTTAAACCTTAAACCAAAAATATCCCCTGAAGTCTTCTTAAAACCAAACAATTGTTTAGCTTGACTAGTTAAAAAAATGCCTGCTGTGAGCATTATGCTCTTTTAAGAACTATCTAGGAAATCACTAACTAGTAGACAAATTAACTTTGGCGAAGGCAAAGACAACACATAATATAGGGAAAGGCACACAACTTGACCAAGGCAAAGTCATAGAAGCTTCCTAGACACATCCAAACACCTTGAGGGACCGACTTACTGGGGCTGAGGGCTGGGGACCATGGTCTTGGTGGACATCTAGGTCAATTGGCATAACATAGTTCATAACATGTTCTACATCCTACTTTGGTGAGTAGAGTCTGGGGTCCTAAAAGCTTGTGAGTGGCCATCTAAGATACAAATATCGGTCCCAGCACGTTCAGAGCAAAAAAGCATAAAGAAAACCAGACATAAGGAAAATATTAGTCCAAAGAACTAATGGACCACATGAACTGCTGCCTCCTCTAGCCAGAGCCCAGAAGAACTAGATGGTGCCTGGCTACCACTACCAACTGCTCCGACAGAGATCACAGTACAGGATCCCAGACAGAGCGGGAGAAAAATGTAGAACAAAATTCAAATTCACCAAAAAAGACCAAAGTTACTGACAGAGACTGGAGGAACACCTGAGACTATGGCCCACAGACACCCTGCTAACTCAGAACTGAAGCCACTCTCGAAGTCCATCTTTCAGCCAAAGATTAGAAAGGCCTGTACAACAAATGATAACACACATGAGGAACATGCTTCTTAGTTCAATCAAGTATACGAGGCCAAATGGGCAACACCTGCCCAAAAGCAAAGACGAGAAGGCAGGAAGGGACAGGAAACTTGGATGAATGGACACGAGGAACATGTGGAATGGACACGTGCAAAGGGAAAGGGGGAGAGTGTTGACACATTTCGGGGATTGCAACCAATGTCACAAAACAATTTGTGTATAAATTTTTGAATGAGAAACTAATTTGCGCTGTAAACTTTCACCTAAAACACAATAAAATTAAAAAAAAAAAATCATGGGAAACCCATACATACTATGGAACTACTAAATATTGCCATATAGTTAATATCATAGAAACATGTCAATGATGTATTGTGTCTTAGTTATCTAGTGCTGCTATAACAGAAACACTGCAAGTGGATGGTTTTAAGGAAAAGAAGTTTATTTCCTCACAGTTAAAGTAGGCTAAAAGTCCAAATTCAGGATGTCAGCTCCAGGGGAAGGCTTTTTCTCTCTGTCGGCCTTCTTCTCTTCAGTGTTCCCCTGGACTAGAGCTTCTCTGCGCAGGGACCCCGGTCCAAAGGATGCGCTCTGCTCCCGGCACTGCTTTCTTGATGGTATGAGGTCCCCCTGTCTCACTGCTCACTTCTGTCTTTTATATCTCAAGAGATTGCCTCAGGACACAATCCAGTCTTGTAGATCAGGTCCTGCCTTACTAACACAACTGCCACCCATCCTCCTTCATTAACATCACAGAGGCAGGTTTACAACATACAAGAAAATCACACAGTACCAGGAATCATGGCCTAGCCAAACTGATACACACATTTTTGAGGGGACATAATTCAAACCATGACATATTGTAAAGTGAAAAGGCTGGTTTCCAAACAGAACATAAAATATAATTCCACTCTGTACAAAAAGTACACACATACAAACACAGAAAATAGCATAGAAGAGAAATCAAAGGACAGATGCCAGAATGTTAACAGTGGTTATGTCTAGGTGTTTATACAATGAATAATTTTATTCCTTTTGACTATGCTTTCTAAATTTTATGTAATTTGTTAAATTTCTAAGAAAAAAGCAATTAATTTTTTTGTGTGCATTATTTTAAGATACAAGGAAGTTCATAGCAGTGGTTTGCCAGCCCTGGCTGTAAATTCATTTAAATCACCTTATGTTAAGAAAATATGTATGGCTTGCTTATGGGAAAGTGGTTTATTATTATCTAGGAATGATTTACATGATTCTCACTGAAATATATAATTTCTATGCCTTTTGCCTTTTCTTTTGCTTATAATGGAAGGAATCTATAAAAATAAATGTGACTGAATTCCTGCTTTGTTCTAAAAAATTAATTTTTTAAAACTAAACCATAAAAAATACTATAAAAAATAGGAAAATTATCTTGTAACCTTTCAGAATCTATAAAAGACTGGTAAATTAGACTACATCCCTGTCAAAAATTTCTGCAGGAAAAAGCATACGCAAAGCCCAAATATAAAGAACAAACTAGGAAAAATAGTTCATATCACAAACAAAGCACTATTATCTTTAATATATAAAGAGTTCCTCGAAATCTGTTTTCAAAAACATAATAGGAAAATTCACAAAAGATATGAATAGGCAATTCACAGAAGTTAATACATATGACTCTTAAACGTATGAAAAGATACCCAATCTCAGTCAAAAGGGAAATGCAGACTAATACTATATTGGGATTCCATTTTTCACCTATAATTTGACCATTAAAAACCAAAAGTTTGATAAACAGGTGAGGAAAAAGTATAGTCAAGCTGGTGAGAGATAAATGGGTATAACTCCTGTGGGGACAAACTTTTAATAGCTATACACTCCTTGAGGAAGAAAAACATAATGATCAACAGCATAGACCCTGGATTCAGATTGGTTGGGTTTGAATATTAGCACTGCCACCTGCTAGCTGTCTAGTCTTGGGCAAGTTACTTAACCTCTTTGTGCCCCAGTTTCCTCATCTGTGAAATGGGGATAATAATAGCACCTTCCTCATTAGGATTATTAAGAAGATTAAATAAACGGGCTAGTATATGTAGAATGCTTAGATCAATGCCTGGCATACAGCAGGCACTATGTAAGTGCTAGCAATTACTATTTTTATTTGACCCAACACATTCCACTCCTAGGAATTTATCTTAGTTATATGTGTACAGTTGTGAAATAACATCTGTATAAGCTTTTTCATTTCAGCCTTATTTATACGTGCTTGTTCGTTTCAGCCTTATTTGTGACAGTAAAGATTGGAAACCACCCCCAGTGTCTATCATTTAGGGAGTAATTAAATAAATATGGCCCATCCATGCAACAGAGTACACTGCAGCTGTTAAAAAGTAAATGAGGACATTAAGAACTGCATGGACGACTTATCAAGGTTTATTATTAGGAGAAAAATTCAAGTTGTATAACGGTATTTACAAAGTTAAAAAGTGGGGGGAAAAAGACATATATTTATATTTGCTTGGTATGCATAAAAAACCCGCTGAAGGATACATAGGTGGTTAATTGTAGGCGATGGAGGGACAAAAGGAATAGGAGCACAACTTTTCACTTTATCCCGTTTTACAGCTTTTATTTTTGAACCATTTCTATTTATTACCTTTTAAAAAAATTAAACTAAAGAATAGCACCAAAAAAAAAAAATAGGGGAGAAACATTTATAACTTGCAACATTTTGCATTGGCTCTTCCAACTTCATACCCTACCCTACCTCTCCATCCTCCCATCCTCACACCCCTCACACCCCCATCCAGGTATTGCTCAAAAAAAATTGCATTTTTTGCTTATAAATTATGATTCAGAGTAGAGCCATTGTGAGGAATTTTATAGTCAGTTGCTCCACAATCTTTTTGCCATTTTTCATAGATTCGTTGATTTTACATTAAAATGCACTAGAAAAACCATCTTTGAATACATATGATCTTAATCACATAATGTGTGAAGCAAGGAACAGATGTAAAAACCAACACACACTAGAGGGCACCTAAGTATCACAGTCAACAAATAACTTTGCTGGTAAACATTCAGTGCTTACTTTTATTCATGATTTGTTCAGTAGTCAAAAGTATCTGTATGTCTGAAACTTATTAGACTTTGAGTTCATTTATGGTCTATCATTAAAGGAAAACTTGAAAAATGAGCTAATCTTGTTTCTAATGTGATTTTGAAGATTGATGAAGTAGAGATTTAGTGTGGGTTCAGAAAAGAGCTATAAGTGCTCTATACATGTTATTCTGCTCTTCCTTTGTTATTTCTTAGAAAGAAATTACAGGTATCTTACAAATGTGAATATAGAAAGGTTATTCAATTACTTAGAGTCATCAAGACAATATAAAGCCCTAAACAGAATCCACTATCCATTCTGAAAGGAGCCCTGGTGACGCAGTGGTTAAGCACTCAGCTGCTAACTGAAAGTTTGGCGGTTCCAACTTGCTAGTCACTCTTTGGGAGAAAGATGTGGCAATCTGCGTCTGGAAAGATGACCCATTGCTGTCAAGTCGATTCCAACTTAGGAAACCCTATGGGGCAGTTCTACTCCATCCTATAGGGTCGCTGTGAATCGGAATTGACTTGACAGCAATAGTTTGGGGTTTTTTTTTTTTTTTAATCCATTCTGAGGATCAACACATCTTTGTGGTTGTTGCTGAGACAGTAGGTCAGTTGGCCAACAGATATTTACTGAGCACCAACTACGTGCTAGGTACTCTTCTTAGTGCTGAGGACGTAACAGAAAACAAACATGCCCTATCTCCAAAGAGCTTCCATCCCAGTCATCATGTGGTGGAGACAAGAAACGTGACCAAGTAGTCTCAGGTACTGATAAACGCTGTGAAGGAGACTGAATAAACTTTATTCAACTAAGTAATGGGGGTGTATGAATGGGATGTTCAGGTGCTTGAAGAAAGTCTCTCTGAGGCGATATCATTCTAGTTGAGACATGAATGATGAGAAAGAGAAGACTATGCACGATCTGGGGGAAGAGCTTTTGGTTGCCCCAGCCTTAACAGCAGCGTTCTTGCGTAGGGAACAACACGATACGGTGAGAGAAAAAACAAAACACTGACTTAGGAGTCAGACAGTCTGGGATAAAATCCTGACTCTGTAACATAATCCAGTAAGTGGTAGCACTTATTACACGTTTGAACAAGTGACTCTTTAGCCTTATCTTCCTCCTCTATTCTATGGAGTCAATTGACAGTCTCCATATGCGGCAGTTCTACTCTGCCCTGTAGTGTCGCCTTGAGTCGGAATCGACTCGACGGCAATGGGTTTGGTTTTTGGTTTTTAACCAGGTAAGGAAATCTTGTGGCATAGTGGTTAAGAGCTACGGCTGCTAACCAAAAGGTCGGCAGTTTGAATCCACCAGGTGCTCCTTGGAAACTCTATGGGGCAATTCTGTTCTGACCTATAGAGTCGCTATGAGTCGGAATCGACTCGATGGCAGTCGGTTTTGGTTTTAGTTTTTGGTAACCAGGTAAGGTTGGTCCCTGGGTGGTGCAAAAGGTTAACACACGGGCTGCTAACTGAAAGTTTGGAGGTTTGAGTTCACCCAGAGGCACCTCAGAAGAAAGGCCTGGCATTTTGCTTCCAAAAAATCAGCCATTGAAAACCCTTTGAAGCACAGTTCTACTCTGACATATGTGGGGTCTCCAGGAGTCGGAACCAACTCGAAGACAACTGGAACCAGATACGGTTAATATCTGAGTCTTATATTGTGCTTATTTTCCATAGTTTTGAATTTAATGAAACTTTTTTTGTCTATAAAATTAAGGTTTATGTTCACTGAAATTATGATAATATTTTCAAAATTATATTTAATTAGAAGCATAGAATTCTTCCAGTTTGATGGTGTTTTGAGTCATACCTCACCTGTTAGGCTTGTAAAAATTCTTCTTCTACAAAGCAGACACTCCATATGTGTTCACTGATAGATTTTTTTTGTCCTGTGTAACAACAAGAGCACTTATAATAGTGTAATTGAAATTGAACTTCATGGTTTTATCCATGCTAGGCATTTCTTAAGGCAGCTTTCTTGTATGCACTGTTGAGCATTTAGTTACTTAACTGCCAATTTGTATGATATAGAGAGTGACACTTCATTAATTCGACATTATTGAGAAGGGATCCATGAAGAGAAAACTTCCCATGTAACTAAAGCATGCCCTTTTGAAAACCAGAAATTTAACATAGTTTATCATGTTTAAGGATAGCTTTCAAAAATATACTAGTGTACCTAACCATTCTGCGCTGTCTCAGACAGAGCATACTGACGAGTGCCAGCTATTGCACTGTTCTGTAATGAAGTCAGGAGCTATGGAGATGTAGCAGATTCTTCGCCTCTTTGTTAAATGACACAGACTGCTGTGAGTCTGTGGTATCTGTTCTTAAGGAGCTTATGGCCTAGTGGGAAATGGACATGTAAGCAGGCAATACCAAAGTATAACTGCTATACCAGAGACATAACCCATTGCTGTCCAGTAAATTCTGACTCATAGCAGCCCTATAGGACAGAATAGAACTGCCCCATAGGGTTTCCCAGGCTGTAATCTTTAGGGAAGCAGACTGCCACATCTTTCTCCCACAGAGTAGCTGGTGGATTTGAACCACCAGTCTATCGGTAAGCACCTGAGCACTTAACCACTGTGCCACCAGGGCTCCTCACACTAGAGACACAGAAGGTCCTAGAGCCACTCAGAAGAAAAAATACCCAAGTCTGTCTGTAAGACTTCACAGAAGAGGTAATCATTTAACTAATCTTTACAAGGAGGAAGAAGTTAACAGATGGAGGTGAACAGCAAAGGTATGCAGGCAAAGTGAGCACATGCAATGGTACGAAGGCATGAAAAGACAGTCTTTAAATAGAAAACAGCCGGTAGAGTAGTAGTGGGTCAATTAATCAAATAAGTTGGCTAAGGCAGATTTTTTTTTAAACATTTACTACATACTTTATATATTTGATTTTCACAGAAAAGGATATCAAGAAAGTGGGACAACTTGAAAGAATGTAACCATTGTCATCGAATTGTACAGGTAGAAATTGTCGAAATGGTGTATGTTTTGTTGTGTATATCTTCATCAAAATAATAATAATAATAATTTGATTTTCACTCAAAACATACAAATATACATTAATTCACCAGTCTTACACTGATAGGCCACGGCCTGTCTGTTAGTGCAGATTCTGTGGACTGGAGTTTCACATTGTCCTTCTCACATCAACTCACTCTGTGATTTCCAGTTTTGATTTCTGGAGAGCAAAGTGAGAACTTAGAAACCCTTTAGAAACAATCTAAGAACATAATCTCTCTAGATTTCTGTGACTGTTTTCCCTGATCTTGTACAGTCTTTTCTCCCACACGTTATTTTGCCACCTGCTTTTATTGGATCGTTCTGAATCATTTAACTTAGTTTTCATTAACACAACAGCTTTCTTTCTATTCTCATATTTTTTCCAGACTTTGTAATCTTTAAATAAATTTCATACTTTTAACAACAATTACAAAAGGAATAAACAGGTTTGGGAACAAACACAGAAGACTCTTGGTAAACATACAACTCAAGTAGTGGAAATAAATAAAAGTACCAGGACAGACTAGAGTAGCCTACAGGCCATGAGCATTTAGCTGTGGGCATTAGTTAGGATATCTTAAAGAAGGAGTGGAAAGTGTCACTTAACCAGCAACTTCATTAAGCAGAAGTTGGATACTGCTGTGTTGGATGTGACTCAATTACAAGGATGGGCCTGTGAGTAGTTAGGCTAGAGAAGTACAGGTACCTTTCATGTGGGCCCTTGTGTGTTATTTTAAAGCCATGGTTCTCAGAGTGTGGCCCCTGGATTAGCAGCATTGACATCACCTACAACTTGTTGGAGATGCAAATTCTTGGGCCCCATTCCAGACTTACACTGAATCAGGAACTCTGGAACGGGGCCCAACAAACTATGTTCTAACCAGCCTTACAGGTGATTCTGATGCCTAGTAAAGTTTGAGAACCACTGTGCTAAAGAGTTGGACCTTTCCTTTAGCTGCTATGGAATCATTGAAGGATTCTATCAATGGAGCAATTTGAGTACAACATATCAGCTTTGTAGCAAATGATTTTTGTATTTCTACTATGACATTTAGAGTCAGAATACGTACATGTTCTTAGTTGTGTTATGGAGAGTTCAGGTTGCTGGATAAACAAGCTTTATATAAGGTTACATATGTGGTATTGTATTACATGTGAGGTATTCCTATAAAAGATCTCTTGCACATTCTTGAAAAATGGCCAATTTCATTCATTCAACATATATTTATTAAAAGTACATTATTTGTCAAGACCAACAACAGTCTGTCAGTTTGTCACACTGTGGTGGCTTGTGTATTGCTATAATGCTGGAAGCTATGTCACTGGTATTTCAAATACCATCAGGGTCACCCATGATGGACAGGTTTCAGCAGAGCTTCCAGACTAAGACAGACTAGAAAGAAAGGTCTGGCAACCTACTTCAGAAAACTAGCCAATGAAAACCTTATGGATCACAGCAGAATACTGTCTGATACACTGCTAGAAGGTGAGCCTCCTAAGTTGGAAGGCACTCAAAATACACAGTGGCCACAACATGCTGATGATCATGTGGCACAGGAGCAGGCAGTGTTTCATTCTGAACGTGAGTTTGCCATCAGTCAGAGCCGACTAGACGGCAGTAACAACAACATGTGTCAGGCATTGTCCTAGGGTGCTTGAAATCGAGGCTTTGAACAGGTTCAGTTATGGACAATGAAGCAAAATTGGCACATACCTGAATTTTTTAGATTTGGCTGAAATGGAATGATAGGCAGAACAGGAAAAATTGCAGGTCGAAGCCTTGGTATGGGAGACTCGGAAGAGGTGTAGTGAGCCCTTTCAGGAGCCTGATGCAGAAGATTGGATTATTGCCAGGACTTTGGAGAATGACACACATTCAAAGGGATGTGGACGGCTACCGTCTTTGAGCAGAGCACCGCTGTTTCCAACTCTGCTGGTCAAGAGATTTGGTCGCTATGCAACGCGCATGGTGCCCTTTCTAAGAGGGAGATTAAGTTTCTAGCAGGGCTTTGACCTATAATTTTTCCCATTTGCTTCACCCACATTTTAAAAATTCGGGTCCATTCAGGTTTTGCTTCATCGGCCATGACTAAACCAGGCAGAACTGGTTTGAAGCCCTGCTTGAAATGTATCATTGAAGAAAACAGCAAAAATCCCAGCCCTCTTGGGGCTTACTTTCTATTAGGAGGTGATGGACAGTAGAAAAAATAGATAAATTAAATAGTGTATTACCAGTTGCTGTCCAGTTGATTCCCACTCATGGAGACTCCATATGTGTCAGAGTAGAACTATGCTCCATAGGGTTTTCAATGGTGATTTTTCAGAAGTAGATCACCAGGCCTTTCTTCCAAGGCACCTCTAGGTGAACTTGAACCTCCAACCTTTCGGTTAACAGCTGAGTACATTAACCATTTGCACCACTTAGAGACTCCAAATAGTGTATTAGGTGGTAAGTGCTACAGAGCAGAGGGGTACAGAGTGCTGGGTGGGGAAATTACAACTTCAAATAAGTCATGAGGCAAGGCCTCCCTGACAAGGATATGAGGGAGATAAAAGAGCTTACCAGGCAAATATTTGGGTAAAGAACATTCTTGAAAGAAGGAATAGCAAACGCAAAGGCCTGGGACTGGAGGGCTTGTGAGCCAGGGCCAGAGTGAGCAAGGGGGAGAGGAGTAGGAGATGAGGTCCTAGTTTCTACCTTATTTTGTTGATAATCGGCCACTTGTCTTTAATATAAACCAGAAATATAACCAGGTAAACAAGTCGATCATATGTGTTCTGATGTATGTGGAAACTGTGAAGTTCAGTGAACAATGTGGTTTGATCTTTTTATTCAGTCATATTTACTGAGCATCTATCTGTAGGTGCATTCACCTATGTTCAACAGCACCTGAGAATAGTACAACACTGCAGCCCTGCCTATTGTCTCTCCTGTTTCCTGCCTTCATGGGACTTACAGTCTAGAGGGGAAAACAAGCATAATTGCCAGGGGATACTTGTTACAAAAGTGGAAGTGTAAAGTACTAAGGCAGAGTGCTCAGGTGCGTCTGTTGTAACCGACTTTGGGGTGTCAGGAAGGTTTCCTGGCGGAAGGTATATTTCAGCCAAGACGGGAACAGTGAATGGGATTGGTCAGATGAAGCCGGCTGAAGCGGAATTTCCAGGCAAAGAATGGCGTATGTGTGTACGCCCAGAGAGAATGGTGTGCAAAGCCCATCAGCAGAACTGAAAGAGTTTAGTAACAAGGGAGCAAGAAGTTGAGGCTGAAGCAGTAGACCAGAGCCTGAGAATACAGGGCCTTGTTGTTGGTGTTAGCTGCCTTGGAGTTGGCCCCCGACTCATGGCAACTCCATGTAAAATGGAATGAAATACTGCCCAGTAGTGCGCCATTCCCATGATTGGGTAGGGATCAAACTGTTGTGATCCACAGGGTTTTCACTGGCCAATTTTCAGAAGTAGAGAGAGCTTTCTTCCTAGCCCATCTTAGTCTGGAAGCTCTGCTGAAATCTGTTTGTCTTCATAGCAACACGCAACCTTCCACTGACAGACGGGCGGTGGCTGCACATGAGGTGCACTGGCTGGGAATTGAACCCAGGTCTCCTGCACGGAAGGTGAGGATTCTGTCATTGACTCATTATGGGGCCTTATAAACCTTGAAAGATTAAGGGCAGTGGAAAAGCATTGACGCGTTTTTAAGTAGGGGACTGACATAATTAGTTTGGGGGTTTAAAAGCTCAAGGACCTTATACTGAAAATACATTATGAAGTGTTCTATAACGATGGAGAAAGCGGCCAGCAGCAGAGCCAAAATAGTTCATGTGTTTCGTCTCTAAATATCTGGATAATTAATACAAATCCCTGATAACTGAAGCAGCTGTGCTCAGTATCGGTGCTGAAGACCCACAGTGGTAGGCTGCTTATATTGTGGAGTCTCAGGCTCTTTTGCTGGCCGTGTATGAACACAGACAGCAGCAGTGCTGATGTTAGCAGGCAAAAACCAGCATGTGGCAAAATGTCTTAGAAATGGGACAGTGAAATAAATACTTCAGCTCACTCATTAGCCAAGTTAACAAAGAAAAGCTCACTGAATCCAGGAATTGTGCCTGGAACAGAGGGATTAAACAACAGATAACGTTGGAATGATACTAAGCAAAAACTACATTAAAAAGTCAGCCTTTTTGGCCTATTTAATTCAGATAAGTGCTAGTTGGCAATGTCACCAAGGAAGGAGAATAACAAAGAAACTAATAAATTAATGTTGCTTCCCACAACACCTAAAGTCAGTAATAAAAACAGGATATAAAGGAAAAAAGGGGGCAGAACCTCTGTGGTTGCTGAATTTATGGTGAATGCTATTTAAACAGGTTTCACTGTGTAGGTCTCTGTAGATACAGTAACTCACATATAGCTTTTGGTAAAACGTCAACTTTTTTGTGTGGTGCTGCCTGATTCTCTAAGAACTTGATGAGTTTCTTTGAGAGAAAAGCAGCAGCCCAATCTAGCTCAGCTGTACTCAATCTGAGTTGCTTTCCTACCTACAAACCCTCACTTCAAAGCAAAGAACATAATGTACAATTTTTTAATGGCTCTAGACCCAGGCACTCAGACTTTCTGCTCCGCGCCTTACCTCAGTGTAAACACCTAATCAAGATGGCCTGCGCTTCAACAATAGCAGCCAAATGCAATTCGAGAACCACAAGCCTTTGAAGTCCTCCCTGCAAAGGCCGGTTTTCTAGTCCGGGATAATGACATGCCATGATTGCTGTCTTTGTTGTATCTTTTCAGTAGAGAAGCAATTATAGGCCCCAATTTAACAGAATAGACATTACACAGCTTATGATGCTCAAAATGCAATTTCATTTGATCATTTTCTCAATTTGATTGGTATTAATAGAATGGTTCACAAAAAATAAAAAAATAGCTGACAGAGGTTGTGTCCCATTCCACTTTCAAAGAGGTAGTGTAGAAGTATGCCTTACTTGCTCACAGACTCTCGCTGGGTTGATTCAGTCACTGAGTTCCACCAAAACAGCCTGTGCATGGAAATATTGTATATCCTACTTTCCTGGGCAAAGGAAGCATCGTTGTTGTTGTTAGCTGCCGTCCAGTCGACCCCCGACTCATGACGACCCCGCGTGTGACAGAGTAGAACTGTGCTTCATAGGGCTTTCTTGGCTGTAATCTTTATGGAAGCAGATCGCCAGGCCTTTCTACTACGGTGCTGCTGTGTGCGTTCAAACCGCCAACCTTTAGGTTAGTCAAGTACAAATGATTTGCACCACTCAGGGACCTAAAGGAAACAGGAGAGTGTTTTTGTTTTTGTTTTTTTAAATTGTGCCTTAAGTGAAAGTTTACAGAGAAAATTAGTTTCTCATTCAA
Source organism: Trichechus manatus latirostris (assembly GCF_000243295.1). Lineage (NCBI taxonomy): Eukaryota > Metazoa > Chordata > Mammalia > Sirenia > Trichechidae > Trichechus > Trichechus manatus. The sequence goes on along the minus strand of NW_004444163.1, from coordinate 1,461,284 downwards.
AAATTTACACACAAATTGTTTCTTGACACTGCTTACAATCCTGCATTGTTTCAGCACTCTCCCCCTTTCACTTTCCACCCTGGGTTACTCAGTTCCATTCCTCCAGTTTTCCTGTCCCTTCCCGCCTTCTCATCTTTGTTTTTGGGCAAGTGTTGCCCATTTGATCTCATATACTTGATTTACCTAAGAAGCCCATTCCTCACGTGTGTTATTGTTTGTTTTATAGGCCTGCCTAATCTTTGACTGAAAGGTGAACTTCAGGAATGGCTTCAATTCTGAGTCAGAAGGGTGTCTGGGGACCATAGTCTCGGGGGTTCCTCCAGTCTCTGTCAGACCAGTATTTCTGGTCTTTTTTTGTGAATTTGAACTTTTGTTCTATATTTTTCTCCTACTCTGGGACCCCCTATTGTACTCCCAGAGAGATCCGTAATGGTAGCTGAGCACCATCTAGTTCTTCCGGTCTCGGGGTCACACAGGTAGGCTGTGGTTCATGTGGTCCATTAGTCCTTTAGATTAATTGCTCCCTTGAGCATCTTTTGTTTTTTTCACTCTCCTTTGCTCTGGACTAGAAGAGACTGATAGTTGTATCTTAGATGGCCACTCACAAGCTTTTAAGACCCCAGACACTACTCACCAAAGTAGATGTAGAACACTGTCTTTAAGAACTATGTTGTGCCAGCAGTCCAGGGACAAAGACTAGAAGGCAGGAGGAGACAGGAAAGCTGGTGATAGGGAACTCAAGGTTGAGAAGGACAGTGTTGACATGCCGTGGGGTTGTTAACCATTGCCATAGGGCAATATGTGTACTAACTCTTTAATGAGAAACTATTTGTTCTGCAAACCTGCATCTAAGGTACAAAAAAAAAAAAAAAAAAGAATTATCTATGTGAGATCAAATTGACAACAGCAACTCAAAAGTTTTGATGGGAAGCCTAGGGGCAGTGAGTTGAAGATAATGGTGATGGAATAATCTGGAAAAGGATAGTGAGAATAGCAGCACAACTGGAAGAATATAATCGACATCACTGAATTTTACATGAAAAAAATTTGAAATGTTATAACTTTGGCTATGTATATTTTCACCAAAAAGAAAAAAAAAAGGTCCTCCAAGGTCGAGAAGTGAGAGTGTTGACATGTCATAGGGTTGTTAACCAATGTCATAAAACAATATATGTACTGACTGTTTAATGAGAAACTATTTGTTCTGTAAACCGTCATATAAAGTACCATAAAAAGAAAAGAACTATGTTGTGCCAATTGACGTAGATGTCCCCTGAGTCTATGATCTTTGCCTTCAAGCCTGGAAACTTCATCCTGTCAGGTGTTTAGCTATATCTACGAGGTTTCCCCGACTGCCACTTGTGTGCTGTATTGTCTATATTAACATATGAGGAGCACCTACAGTCATGTATTTAGAAATTTCCACCATGGAACCTGTATCTGCCAGTGGGTGTGCTCCCTTACACCATCCCTCACCTCTTGGCATATCTATCTATCTATCTATTCATTTATAGATTATCGTTTCTTCTATTGTTGCAGGATTGTCTATTCTGTAGCAGTTACCATAAACCCATTCCAAACCCATTGCGGTCGAGTTGATTCTGACTCATAGCAACCCTATAGCAACTCTATAGGACAGAGTAAAACTGCCCCATAGGGTTTCCAAGGAGTGGCTGGTGGATTCGAACTGCCAGCCTTTTGGTTAGCAGCCGAGCTCTTAACCACTTCACCACCAGAGCTCCAGTAGTTGACCATAGTTGTCCTTTATTCCTGTGTTCCTCTCAGTGTCCTCTCTTGGCTTGGTCATATTGTGCTGACTTCTCCCATATTGTGTATTGTCTTTCTCTTCACCAATATTATAAACACGTGTCTACTATCTCTTTGGTAATTTTCCCTCCCTCCCCTTTCCATCCCTGGTAACCATCAAAGAGTTTTTTTAAAATTTTTCCTGTGTGTAAACTTTCTGTTGTTACTATATAAAGGATAGTGTATTTTTAATTTATAAACTTTTTAGCACAGTTTATAAGAGATTCCATCATCCTCAGTCAAATAATATCACTAGTGAAAAACTGAATTTACTAAACCAAGTGCGCTTTACTTCACTCAGCTTTTACAAAAGTCAGAGAATCAAACATCCTAGTGGCAGGCCTATGAAAGAGCTCCACTTTTCTTTCTCCCAGACTCCAGTTCCCCAGAGCCATCACCTCTTCAAGGTTTGAAGAAGGATTATTATTTCCTTGCCTGCTTAGGCAGCCTATGTAGATTTTTATTCCCTTGACCTTGCATTTCTCCTCCGGGACAGATGAGTTGTTTTCTTTTTAACATCATGGTAGTAAGAGATGGAAACCTGTGCAATAATGATGACAAATGCTGTCCTTTTATAGTCATCTAGTGTTTCTTGAACCAGCACTGTGTGAGGGGTGGGAAATGGCAACATGGGTGCTGGTTGCTGTCCTGGAGCAGCAGCATTTGGAGTTCAACTACAAGCTCAGTGGCCTTATGGTATTGTGAAGTTTTCCATTTGTACAATCATCATCCAAACCTTGTTGCTTCTTTCCATTTGTAATCAGAAAAATTCCGTGAACAAATAGTGCATTTTCTTCCTCATATAAGCAGTGAAAATTCAAGTACAAAACATAAGTTTTCTTTTCATTCTTTCCCATTTTCAGATCAACCTTTAAGTTTTTAAACTTCCATACCACCTATTTGCCTCATCTGTGTATATGATCACAATAATCATGACAGTGAGAGATAGGTAAAGATAAGATTATACCTAAAATAAAATAAACAAAAAGCTGTTTCTCTTATGCCATGGGAGCCACATTAAGTTGTAAGATATGAGGTCACATCCTTGTCAAATATTTACTTATTACTTATTTTTTAACAAATATTTTTGCCTCTTTCTGTACTGAATATTAGTCTACATAAGTATAAGTAAAAGTAAGCAGCAGAAAGAATTTGAACACAAACATGACAGATTCTAAATCCCATGTTCTCTCCATTGTTAGAAATTGCTCCTTCTCATACTACACAGCCCACCAAAGGATGTGTAGGAAAACAAGTGTAAAGTCTTGAATCTAAATTTAAAAGTTAATTACATGAGTTTAAACATAACAGCATTTATAGGTGATAAACCAAAGAGTGGCCAGAGGAGCCAAACCTAAGTAACGTGTCACAGGAGGAATGTCAAAGAAATTTGAGATGGTTCTTCTAAATAAGAGAAGGCTTAGGAGAGAAGTCTTAGTCAGCTTCAAATGTTTAGCGCTGTTGTCTGCGAGAGGGATTGACTTACTCTCATTCCAGAGGGCAGAGGGCTAGAAGTTGCAGGAAGTTATATTTCTGTTCGTATAAGGAAGAGCTTCTTAACATTTAGGTTGCTCAGTGATGGGATATGTTCAGCCATGAAACAGAGATTAAAAGACCTAATATTTTACTTCAAGGGATGGTTGAAAGGACCAGGTGTCCCACGGAAAGAGAAGCTGTATCCTTTCCTCCCCCTCAACCCACAGAAGATCTCTAAACATCCTAAGACCGACAAACAGGTAACTCCCACCAAGAGAAGGGGCATGTATTCAGGCTGAGAGCAGATGAATGTCTACCAGAGATGGTATAGAAGTGCTGGAGGTTGAACTAGACTACATCCTGAATCTTTTCCAACATTAAAATTCTGTAACTTTAAGTTTGCTTTTGGAAATGTAACCTGATGGCTAGAATTCCATGTACCACAGAAATGATTGCACTTCTTGATTTAAAACAGGTAGCCAGCTGAGCCATTGGAGGGCTCTTGAATAATCTGGGGGCCTGAATCCCATGTAGCTGCCTTCATCGGTGGTTCCCAAACCTGGCTGCAGATTTTAGACGCCTAGAATTGACTTGACGGCAATGGGTTTGGGTTTTTTGTTTGTTTGTTTTGGGGGGTCAAAAGTATACTCATATCTGTGGTGGCACCAGGGCATTAGTATTTTTTAAAAGTTTCGCAGGTTATTCTAATGGATAATTAAAATTGAGAGCCACTGATCTACATAGTTCAAATTTACTAAATACAAAACTACAATCCAGCAATTCAAGGATAAGAATGTTTCTAACAAGTGAGTTAGTTTAGCAAAATCATTCAGTGTTCAGGCTCTGCAGTCAGACTGCAGGGTTGCTCTGCTTACCAGCTGTTAATACTGCGTAAATTACTTAACCTCTCTATACCTCAGTTTTCTCATTTGCAAAAAAGGGATAATAATAGTACATACTTCATGAAGTTGTTGTCAAGGCTAACTGATATGTTACTTGCTAAGTGCTTAGGACAGCTACTGGCACACCATAAAAATTCAGTATATGTTAAATATTGCTGTTGCTATTGTTGTTGTTGTCATAACCCTGGAATATAGTGTTGTTCCATCATGTTTCTATTTCTTCAAATGTTAGTTGCATCATCCAGTCCAGGTAACTGTTCTGAGCTCGGGTCCCCTTATTATTTAAATAAATTAGTAGTTTAACCTCGAAGCGTCAATTCTCACATCATGCCTGCAAGAGAAAACACTGTTTATTCCCATTTTCCTTGGGAACAATCCAGGGCCCTGAGGACTGAAGAGCTGAATCCTTGAAATTAACTGACAATAAACCCTAGCCCTGTAGGACCTCTTTCTAGAGTACATAGACTTGAACCTCATGGCTCTTAAGACTAAAATGAATCCAGTTAACATGTTATATATGTTTTACCCTCTTAGATCTCCTACCCCATCAGAGTAACTGACAAGACACCTATTCAGAATGCCAAAGAGATTGAAAATGCTGCCATCGATCCTGAAGACAAATGGCATCAAAGAGCCCAACAGCTAAAGGTTACCTGCTAGATTGAATTTTAAGTGTGTTTCAGGGGATACTGGTGAATATAATAGTGACTGCCTTCATATACTTAGGGGTTTATTCTTATGCCTGAGAATGGTTATCCACCTTCCTATGTGTAAGACTACCTTCTGCCCTGATGGATCATTTTTCCAAAGATACTATTTTCTAGAGGAAAACAATCATCACCTTTCCAAAATAATGCCTAATTCTGTGCTGCTCCTGAGTCTGTTTCTTTTAGGACTTGGCAATTACACAAAATCCCTAGGTGATGGAGGGACACTATCCCTAAAGATAGGTAGGAATCCCTAGAGCCTCACTGAACCCTCATTTTCAGAATGTGGAAGCCTACCAACTGGTAATTTAGCATAATGACATCCATTTTAGCCATAGGTTTACTCATTTGAAACCATAATGCAATTTTAGGGAAGTTGGCTATGAATTGTCCCCACTGGCTGTTTGTCTGGGAGAGACAGACAGAAAGAGCACTAGCAGCTGATGTCGTTTTGAACTGGTGTATGGAGTTAGGTGGAATAGTCACTCTTTGAGCAGGTTTTATCACTGCTTTAAAAGGGATGAGCCCTTTGAAATCACCAAGTCTATAGAGCCTTTTGGCATCATCAGTTAAACTATGTACAATGATAAAAGTAACAATAAAAAAAAGTTCATCCCAGCTTCAGAGAAGTTAGAAAAGAGGAACAGTCTAAACCATCTCTTTGGGTGATGGAGAAAGGTAGTTCTAAACAGGGCTTCAAACTTGTTTGTTCTGCTTTGAACCCCTGCTGAGAATTTGCGTTTCCACCCCAGATATACTGAGTCAGAATCTACATTTTAAAAAGATTCCCAGGTGATTCTTATATATAATAAATTTTTAGAACCAATGCTCTACTAGTGCTTCTCAGAATTGTCCCTAACCAGCAGCATTAGCATCGCCTAGAACTTGTTAGAAATGAAAATTCTCAGGAGGGATTCGAACCAGAATGAACGGATTTGAAGCCCTGGTTCTAAATACCAGCTATGACCACGTGACCAGTTGCAGAAATAAAGACTGTAATTGTTTTTAGTATTTCTTCCTTGTTTTGTTATACATGTATGTGTATGTGTGTGTCGCATAAAGTCCATATACATCTGCATATGCATCAGTGGTCCCATAAGGTTATAATAGAGTTCAGCAGTTACTCTGTGTTTGTCATAACCTCCACGTACCATTTAAATTTTCAGTGTGGTGGGTATATCTTACTCCACCAACTGGATTAAACTTCGTGCAGGTAAGGACAGCACTTGTTGTTGTTAGTTGCCGTTGAGTTGATTCTGACTCATAGTGATCATAGAAGATAGAGTAGAACTCCCTCATAGATTTTCCTATGCTGTAATCTTTACCAGAAGGAGCCCTTGGCTGCTAACCAAAAGATCAAACGATTCGAACCTACCAGCTGCTTTGCCAGAGAAAGATGTGGCAGTCTGCTTCCATGAAGATTACAGTCTTGAGGAGGCGGGGCCAAGATGGCAGAGTAGTCAGACACTTCCAGTAAACCCTCTTACAACAAAGACCCGAAAAAACAAGTGATTCAATTATACATGGCAATCTGGGAGCCCTGAACATCAAAGGCACAGTTGAGGAACCAGACTGAGTGGCAGTGGGAGGGAGAGATGGTTCGGAAGCAGCGAGGAGTTCCTAGACCTGACCTGGCAAGAGCCTAAGTCCTTCAGGTGTGATCAGCTTGGGGGTGAGCGGTGAGGCAGGCAAGCAGCTGTGCTCAGGAGGCATGTTTTCTGCACTGGGAGAGACCCAACACCAGAGAGTCTACTCGGCCACCCAGAACCAGTGCGAAGCAGCCCTTATCGGCAAAAGATAGGTAATTGTGTATGGTCTACCACGCGGATCAAAAACACCCCCCCTTAGGGAAAAAACTCTCTCCCGTTTACCTCCCCGCTCCCTGCTCTGCACTGGGTCCCTGACCGGCTTCAGCAACTGTCGAGTCCCCTGGGCCAGAAGTAGGATGCATCACAAGCCCGGACCCATTCTCCCTGTCTTGGAGAGTGAACAAATTAACAAACAGGAAAAAATAAATTGCCAGCTCCCGTAAGCCAGGAACCCAGGGTAGGCACAGTGTCTTTGCCTAGGCACAGGCATAAGGGATCCACAGACTTTAAGTGCCTTTCCCCTGCATAGACTTGTGTGGGCCCATCTCAACAGCGTAGGCCCTCATTACTGCAGTACAACAGGGTATATACCAGAACTCTAACTTCAACTGTTTCAGCTGTAAAGTGGCAGGTTCTTGCCATATGACACTGCTCTGCCCATTAAGCAAGGTCTTCATCTACCTACATCAGGGGCCTGAGGACTGGTGGCTCCACCCACGCCACCTAGCCATGAAATAAGAGGTGCGCCCCAGTCCTTACAGCCAACAGCATTAAGTGCTAATAGTCCGGCTGCAAAACCCACCCACCTACACACTCTAGGGAACAGGGACACACCTTCCACCTGGACACTCAGGGGCAGCTGTCAGCCCCCTGCCTTGCTCAGAGTGTGTCCCCCTGCTGCAGTCAGATGTCTGTGCCTACACCAATCACCCATGCCTGTCTAGGACTGTAAGTGAGAGCCTACACCACACAGTTGGCAGCTATCTACCTGGGCACCTGAGCTGAATCCATACAGGAGGAGTAGGCGGACTCCTGAGCTCACATACCTAGTAACAGATCTAACCACCTGGTGAGAGGACATTAGAGCTTCAAAGGTGCCAATAATTAAACTAGCTCATATGAGCAGCATATTTGGGGATATCAAAACAAAACAAGAAGCGAGGACATAGTAAGCAAATGTAAAATAAATAAATATAATAACTTACTGATGGCTCAGAGACACAGTCAATATCAAATCACATAAAGAGGCAATCCATGATGGCTTCAGCGAGCTCCCAAAATAAAGAATCTAGAAATTTTCCAGAGGAGGAAAATTTCTTGGAATTACCAGAGGCAGAATACAAAAGATTAATATACAGAACTCTTCAAGAAATGAGGAAGGAAATTAAGCAAAACGCAGAACACGCAATAGAGGAAATTAAAAAGATTAGAGAAGAGCATAATGACAAATTTAACAGTCTGCAAGAATCCATAGAGAGACAGCAGTCAGAAATCCAGAAGATTAACAATAAAATGTCAGAATTAGACAATTCAATAGAAAGTCATAGGAGGAGAATCGAGTCAATGGAAGTCAGAATTAGTGAGATTGAAGATAAAGCACTTGACACCAACTTATTTGAGGAAAAATCAGATAAAAGGATTAAAAACAATGAAGAAACCCTAAGAATTATGTGGGACTCTGTCAAGAGGAATAACCTACGAGTGATTGGAGTACGAGAACGGGGGAGGATGACAGAAAATACAGAGAATTATTGAAGATTTGTTGGCAGAAAACTTCCCTGATATCGTGAAAGATGACAAGATATCCAAGACGCTCATCGAACCCCACATAAGGCAGATCCCAAAAGAAAGTCACCAAGATGTATTATAATCAAACTTGCCAAAACCAAAGATAAAGAGAGAATTTAAGAACGACTAGGGATAAACGAAAAGTCATCTACAAAGGAGAGTCAATAAGAATAAGCTCAAGCTACTCAGCAAAAACCATGTAGGCAAGAAGGCAATGGGATGACATATATAAAGCCCTGAAGGAAAAAAACTGCCAGCCAAGAATTCTATATCCAGCAAAACTGTCTCGCAAATATGATGGTGAAATTAGGGCATTTCCAGATAAACAGAAGTTTAGGGAATTTGTAAAAACGAAACCAAAATTATAAGAAATACTAAAGGGAGTCCTCTAGTTAGAAAATCAATAATATCGGATAACAACCCAAGACTAGAACACAGGAGAGAGCAACCAGATATCAACCCAGACAGGGAAGTCACAAAAGTAAATCAAAGCTAAAACACTGAAAATAGGGAAACAGATGTCAATACGTAAAAGATGACAAGATTAAAACAAAAAAGAGGGACTTTAGACATAGATTTTTCATATGGAGAGGAAGTCAGGCAATATAAACAAATAAAAGACTGGTATAAACTTAGAAAAATAGGGGTAAATATTAAGGTAACCACAAAGGAAACTAACAATCCTACAAGTCAAAATAAAAAACTGGAAGAATATAAAGACTCAGCAAACACAAAATCAACAACAATGAAAAAGATCAAAAGAAAATACATAAACAAAAATGTCCCAGCACAGAAAGTTAAGTGGAATAAAGAAACTGTGAACAACACACAAAAAACGACATCAAAATGACAGCACTAAACTCATACCTATCAATAATTACACTGAATGTAAATGGACTAAATGCACCAATAAAGAGACAGAGAGTGGCAGACTGGATAAAAAAACACGATCCGTCTATATGCTGCCTACAAGAGACACATCTTAGACTTAAAGACACAAACAAATTAAAACTCAAAGGATGGAAAAAAATATATCAAGAAAACAACATTCAAAAAAGAGCAGGAGTGGCAATATTAATCTCTGACAAAATAGACTTTAAAGTAAAATCCACCACAAAGCATAAGTAAGGACACTATATAATGATTAAAGGATCAATACACCAGGAGGACATAATGATAATAAATATTTACACACCCAATGATAGGGCTCCCAAACACATGAAACAAGCTCTAACAGCACTGAAAAGAGAAATAGACAGCTCCACAATAGTAGTAGGAGACTTCAACACACCACTTTTGGTGAAGGACAGAAAATCCAGAAAGAAGCTCAACAAAGACACGGAAGAGCTAAATGCTACAATCAACCAACTTGATCTCATAGACATATACTGAACACTCCACCCAACAGCAGCTAAGTATACATTCTCTTCCAATGCAC
>NW_004444163.1:1441870-1451478 GCF_000243295.1 Trichechus manatus latirostris | reverse complement strand
GACAAATGGATAAACAAATTATGGTTTATTCACATAATGGAATACTATGCAAGGATAAAGAACAACGATGAAGCCGTGAAACATAACATGGAGGAAGCTGGAAGTCATTATGCTGAGTGAATTTAGTCAGTCACAGAAGGACAAATACTGTATAAGACCACTATTATAATAACTCAAGGAAAGGTTTAAACACAGAAGAAAACATTCTTTGATGGTTACAAGGGTGGGGAGGGAGGATGAGGGTTATTTACTAACTAGATAGTAGATAAGAATAATCTTAGGTGAAGGGAAGGACAGCACACACTACAGGGGAAGTCAGCATAACTGGACTAAACCAAAGCTAAGAAGTTTCCTGAATACCATCAAACACTTTGAGGGACAGAGTAGCAGGGGTAGGGGTCTGGGGACCATGCTTTCAGAGGGTATCTAGGTCAATTGGCATAACAAAGCTTAATAAGAAAATGTTCTGAATCCTACTTTGGTGAGTGGCATCTGGGGTCTTAAAATCTTGCAAGCGGCCATCTAAGATGCATCAATTGGTCCCAACCTCCTGGAGTAAAGGAGAATGAAGAACAACAAAGACGCAAGAAAAATATTAGCCCAAGAGACAGAAAGGGCCACATAAACCAGAGACTTCATCAGCCTAAGACCAGAAGAACTAGATGGTGCCCGGCTACCACCAATGACTGCCCTGACAAGGAACACAACAGAGAGTCCCTGATGGAGCAGGAGAAAGGTGGGGCGCAGAACTCAAATTCTAGTAAGAAGACCAGACTTAATGGTCTGACCGAGACTGGAGGAACCCTGGAAAGCATGGCTCCTGGATTCTCTATCAGCCCAGATAAAACAATTTCTGAGGCCAACTCCTCAGACAGGGATTGGACTGGTCTGTGGGACATAAAGTGATACTTGTGAGGAGTGTGCCTTTTAGCTCAAGTAGATACATGGGACTAAAAGGGCAGCTTCTGTCTGGAGGTGAGATGGGAAGGCAGAGAGGATTAGGAGCTTGTTGAATGGACATGGGGAATCAGGGGTAGAAAGGAGGAGTGTGCTGTCACAGTATGGGGAGAGCAATTAGAGTCATATAACAATGTATGTATAAATTTTTGTATGGGGGGAAAATAAAAAGATTAGTCTTGAAAACCCTATGGGGCAGTTCTACCCTGTCCTATAGAATTGATATGAGTCGGCATTGACTCGATGGCAACGGGTTTGGTTTTAGGGTTTGGTAATCTTTACCGGAGCAGATCACCAGGTCTTTTCTCCCACAGAGCACCTGGTGGGTTCAATCAACCAACCTTTTGGTTAGCAGATAAGTGTTTAACCATTATGCCCCAGGGTTCCTTTGGGACAGCTCCTAATCCCCCACATTCCCTTCCTAAAGATGGCTAGGAGGTAAATATGGGGGCAAGGGAAGGGAAGTGAGAAAGAACTGTTCCTAAATGTTTGACTAGTGGTACCAATACCACTAATGGAGGAATGGAGGGCTTTTGGTGCTGGGGCTGAAAGGGGAGCAGGCATGAGGATGAGTGGGCCTGGCACTGAGTTTGGAGGCACCTGTGGGAAGGAGAACATCTGGGGTTAGGACACAGGAGAGACATCTGTGTTAGCAACACACATTTGCATCATAAGCACTCGGTGGTGGTGTGAAACTATGGGGACTGCTGAGATGACCCAGGAGTTGTGGGTAGTGGGAGAAGAAGACAGGGTCGAGAACAGGGCCCTAGAGAATGGTAGGACTTTAAGGATGGGCAGGGAGAGAATAGAATGAAGAGCAAATGTCATAAAATGTTAAAAATTAATGAATCTGGGTAAGGATATTTGGAAGTTCTCTGTAGTATTCTTGCAATCTTTCTGTGAGTTAGAAATAATTTCAAAATAAAAAGTTAAAGAATAAAAGGCTGATAGAATTTGGCATCTAAAAGGTCACTGGTGGCCTGGTGGAGCAGTTCCCAGGGTCCATGAGAACAAAGGCCCTCCTACGGGGTGTGGAGGTCAGAGTGGAGCTGGGGAAATGGAGAGCAGTGCAGTCCACACTTCAGCTCTGAATTGAGAGTTAGAATGTCATCCAAGAATGGGATCAAGTAAGGCTTTCTTTCATCTTTTTTTATTCTTTTAATAGGAGAGGCTTAAACACATTTATATGCTGGAGAGATTGAGAAAATATAGGGCAAAAGAAAGAGAGAAGATGTGCCTGAGACATTGTGCCTGAGCAGCTGAGAGGACAAAATTGCCCTGAGGCAACTGAAGCCTGGGACCTTTCACTCTGAAACCCTGAGAGTTGGTGGCCACCATCATCATTTTCTATGGAAGGGTCCTTTACGCATGCCTAAGATCTTTACCGCACACCAAGTAATCCCTGTTCGCTTAACCTTGCCACACAGGTCTTATGGTCCTGAATCATTTTATGCTCCTGTGAGTCTTCGCAGGTTTTCCACATCTCAGAACTGAGTCCTTGCTGAGCAGTGATGCTAGCAGAAGAAAGACTCTTCCCAGGCAAGGAACATGTTGTCAATGGAAAAATATATACAGGAACTTCCCCAGTTAAGTAAGGTTTCAAAGGATAAAATAGGGTGTTTTCTTTCTTGTCTCTAAAATAATTCTTGATTTTCCAGGCAAGAAAAAGGTATAATAGTCTCCATGTAGGATCTTCCATGGTGAATGTCAAAGTCCTTTTAATCACATCCTGAGGAATTTTTCCCACCTTTCCAAAGAGCTGTTAATCTGATTTTGCCTCCAACGCTATCACTACATCTGCTATGCTTCTTTTATCCTTCTCAACACAGAATCCTTCCTTACTGACACTGAAGATTAGAGTCAATATCTGTGTTCTTAGTTTTCTTAACATGATCAGACGGGATTTATAACCCAGGCTTAAAGTACTCATGTTTATTGTTAATAAATACAACAGAAATTTCTCCATGTCAGAGCTGATCTTGGAGCCCAGGCACAACTCTCAGGCCTCCAAGGGTGAGTCAGGGTAACTAAGAGCAAGTGTGGCATTTGTTTTACATCAGGTGACACTTCTGGTTGAGATCAGAGCATGCATTCTCTTCTCTGCTTATGCTGTGTCAGCAGGAAAGCAGTAAGAGAGAAACAGCCAGACACTACCTTTCACAGGGTAGGAGGCAGCCTTCCCTCAGCCTTGCTAGGATGAATGAGCATTAATAACTAAGGACAGGTCTTACTAAGAAATTATCATCCCAGCATCAGGAATGGCCAGTGCTTAAGCTCCAGTCACAGGCCCCTGCTCTGTGTGTAACGTGAAGACCGACTGTCATTAAGCAGTTACTCTGAGTGCATGTAGCATGTCCTGATTGCCAGCGTTGGTAATAAAAGAACCCCAGTGAGAGCAGGATGAAATAGAGGATTTCAGTGCTGATGGAGATTAAATAGCCTGAGAATGGCTTTGTATATTAACTTCAGGGAACTCAGGTCTTGCCACCTAAAGAGTGACACCTGATGCCTCCATTGTAGGGAAATAAATCTTCAGTAAACCCCAGATCTCAAGTAGGCTACTTGGAAGGTGAGCGAAATCCCATCAAGCCCATAAATATCTTCCTTTCTAGGGACTGAAATGCCATCTCTGGGCATGTACATTTGCGTGAATAGCAGATTTAACACTTGAGACAATTAAAGTTTCATAAAATGATGAGTCCTTGGCTTTGTTGACAAAGCACCCTGTGAAGAGAACTATTGTGATCTGAATTTTCATAATAACATGATTAAAATCAAGCGGTAACCCAAGATTTCAGACCTGGTACCCTAGAAAAGAAATATCTGATAGTTTTTCTCTTTTATTTTGGTGGGAGTGAGGATGGAACTAGGAAAAGTACAATCAGATTACAGCAGAAAAAGAGTTTCTGGTCACTTGTTTCTCAAGTGAGTAAAGGGCTGAGCAATTAAAAAACAAAAACAAAAACAAAAAACAGTAGCTGTCGAGTTAGCTCCGAATCATGGTGACCCCACGTGTGCCAGCATACAACTGTGCTCAATAGGCTTTTCAAGGCTATGACCTTTTGGAAGCAGATTGCCAGGCCATTCTTTTGAGTTTCTTCTGGGTGGGTTCTAACCACCAACTTTTGGGTTAGTAATCAAGCACTTAACCATTTGCACCATCAGAGACTCCAGTGCAATTAAAGGCTGAACAAATATTGCACAGGATAACATTATCAGCATCAATTAATACTAATAGATATAGCCAAGGAGGGCTTTGCTGGCCTTCATGAACAGTGATGACAGCCGTGAAAAGAGCTGCTGTGGTTCATGAACACAGTTAAAGGACTATAAAATAGCAAGTTTCCTCTGGATCCGCTACAAGCAGGGATGTTCTGGGGGCTATCTATTTGCAGAGCTTTTCTTGCCACCTTTTCCCCATGCAACTCAATATACTGCATGGAAGGAAGAATCTTTTCCTAATTGGAACACAGAAAAAGAAGTTTCTGTCTGTTTTTTGGAATACTGCAGGGAAAAATTTAAAATTTACAGGAGCTAATCAGAACGTGGCCAATCCCCAGGAAAGCTCAAATTCTAAGGAGAACATACTATAAATTTCAATTTAGAAGTTATCCTTACTTAAAAATCTGACATAAGAAGTAATATTGTATACTATTACTGATTTAAATTTAACAATCTCAGCCTTATAAGATTTTATTTGAAATAGAATACCGTTCAATATTATACAGGAATAGAACGAGTCTTAGCAATTATATCAGAAAAGCCAAATAAGTATTGAACTCATTGCAATAATTTGATCACTCTTCAGAGCAAGCAAAAACAATTTGAGCAAAAACATGATTTATTCGCTTCAAGACTTTTTTCCTGAATGATCCAGATAACTTGCATTTTTTGATTAACATTGCATAGATACAGACCACGGAGATTTTTTATATGTGTGTGCAGAAATATATTGCAGTTCTATCACACGCTGATGCGAATGGTCATCTTACTGTTTTCAATAAGCATTTAATCATTCTTTCCAAAGGCCTCTTAACTCAGCTCGTTTTTCACAAATTAAGGAGGGCTTTATTCCTTGGGAAATATTTCTAAATGGTTATGTAGGACAATATAGTTACACAGTGTATCTATTATGCCAGGAGTACATTTTGTTGTTACACGACTTTGAAAAGCAAAAAGACTGTTCTGAAATTGAAATATTTCCCCCACATGTTTGATTGACTAAGTACAGGCTATATTAACGAACAGAAGCAAAACAACCCTTGTGGCTTCACAGATGTCCTTTCATAGTCCTCTGAATACAATCTAATTTGTTTCAGTTAGTGAAGAGGTCATTTCTAGCTTCTGACTTGGAGGAATAAGACCTGATAATTTGAATTGTAGTTCATACTAAACGTGTACTTGGTTGGGAAAGCAAACTCTTGATGTTCTTTTTAAAGTTAAGATTTTTAAAAAATATTTATCTTAGTTAAAATAAGCTTGCGTATTTTAGGTAGGTTTGCCCTTTCTTTGCATGCAGCTTGTTGAAGATAAAGCTGCTTCCCCCCACTTCCACCCCCATAGTAGAACACTTTACAACTTTTTAAGTCAACTTCTTGTCCTTAATATAAAGCCTATTCTACACTCTCTATTTCTGTCCAGGCTCATAATCTAAAGTTGCCAGGAGTTAATTGCTTTCTGTTGCCTAAAATTGGGAAAGGACCCTCTGTACTCTTATCTCCTTTCAGTTCCCTGGTCACTGTCCCAGAAGTCACAACCCCCAGTTTGAGAAACACTCATTTAAAATTTGTGAAAAGTGTCAATCTTTTATTTTTACATTAATCAAAAACATCTTTTCAGAATTACCAGGAACATTGGTCTCAATATGAAAACACAAAATCAAGCAATGTGCCCAGACGTCAGCCTTCTGAAGCAACCGACGGCCAGCAAACTTCCAGAAGCCCAGCCAAGCACAAGATTCGAAAACAGCATCAACGCCAGAATGGCCTGAAAGCTTTAATGACTAAAGAGCTAGTTGCCAGTCAAGTAAACCAGGATGACATGCCCAGACAGCAGGAAAACCAAAATAAGCCTTTTGACACTTCAAAAAAGTATGACTCAATTGTGATTACGAATGCCCCTGACAATGATTTACAAGACTCAAGTGCACTTAGGAGCCAGAATCCCAACGTGACCTCCAGTAAATTTGCTCCACCAAAACAGGCTTTTGACAAGGTACCATATACAAACTCCACTGACTTTCACTCAGTGATGAATATTAATAAAGAAAGGGGGCACAAAGACCAAGAAGAGAAAGGATTTTCGTATCAGCACCTACATGTCAACGCGCTTTCCAATATGGACTTGAACTATGTTAATGAACTTTCGAAGACACAAGTGCCCCTGAGCCAGAAAAGCTCTCAGCCTGTTTATAACATAAATGTTGACGAAGCAACTGAAAATAAGAAGCAACCCAAATGGATTTATGCAGAGACCAAATATAAGAACTTAGAAATGTTATGGTAAGAATTCCCTTTCCTCAAAGGTTTAGCACAAGTGGTTTTCTAGAGGAGAAATGATAGGCTGTTGGTCAAAGGCAAGAGGAGAGTGGTCAGGTGAGAGGAAAAATCCACTTAACACCTCCCTTGGCTCTGATTCCTGCTTATAAGAGTCCCCTTTTGATTTATTTCTTTTCTCTTCCCTGTATCCTCTATTGGTTTCCACCATAGTTAAACTAGAAGTTGGAGGGAGCGGAGAAGGTCAGAGAGACCCAGTCAAAATAGATCAGTATATTTTGAGGACTGCAAGTAACTTTTAAAGGAAACAAATTATCTCCAATACTGTAATGGCCTATCCTAAGAAAATAATCTAAAGATACAGACAAATATGTATGCCCCAAAATAGCATCATTTACCGAAATGATCTAAAATCCCAACAATAGGAAAATACTTAGATAAATTATGATATATAGTATCATATAAACATTAAAAATTATAGTATGAGGAAATACTTCTATAAAAAGAAAATAGTAGGGTACAAAAATTACACTGAGGGCCTCTACTATATTAAAATGTGCACAAAGGAAGAGAAATACACAGAAATATCAGTAGTGGTTATCTCTGGCAAGAGTAACTGGTATTATTTTTATTTACTTTTTATATTTTCCAAATTGTTCAAGTTCCCTACATAATATAGTAATACATAGCAGCTGTAGTCCTATAATCAGAAAAAAGATAACTTGTTTTAAAAATCACTTCAGGAGACATGTATTGATGTCATTCAGTCAAATTATTACACACCTAAAATGTGCCGAATGTAGTGCTAAAATGCTATAGAAGAAACAACAAAAGCATAATGCATGGGAACCTTCAAGGAGCTTACTTTTATGGTAGGGGGACAATTTCACACATAGGAATGATCAGAAGGCATTTAAGTGCTAGATCTGGTGATATGGAATGCACATCTAATAAGATTCAGAGTTAGCTTCCTAAGAAGAGGAACTGATAGATAGCAGGCATCCTTGTCTTTTTTCCTGATTTTAGGCAGAGTGCTTCTTAACATTTTTACCATTAAAAATCATACTTGGTTTTTGGTAGATAAGGAGATAGGAAATTTCTTCCCATTCCTTTGTGCAAAGAGGTTTTTTTTTTTTTAACATCAAAAATGGGAATTGAACTTTATCAAATACTTTTTCTGCATCAATTGAAAAATCTTCTCCTTTAGTCCTTTAATGTGATTAAATATATTAACAGATTTTCTAATATTACACCATCTTTTTATTCCTAGGGTTAATCTAGCTTGCCATACTGTATTTTTAATAAATTGCTTGATTTTATTTTTTAACACTTTGTTTAGGATTTTATCTCCAAGTGCGAAAGTGAGATTGGCATATAATTGTCCTGTCTACCACTAGCTTTGTCTTGCTGTGTTAGGAAGATTATACTAGCCTTATAAAATGAGTTGAGGACTATTCCCTCTTTTTATATCCTCTAGGACACTTCATATACAATTGGAATTATCTATTACTTTAAGGTTTGATAGACTTTTCCTATAAAACTTTGGGTCATGTTTTTTGTTTTGCTTTGTTGTTCTTGTTGTTTGTGGGTAGATTTTTAACTACTTATTCATATGTCTTTACAAACTTTCTATTTCCTCTCATGTCATTTTGATAAATTATATTTTTCTAGGAAAAATATTGTGTTTACTAAGTGTTTAAATTTATTGTCATAAACTTTTCGTAATATACTTATTACTAAACCTCTACTATATCTGTAGTTATGTCCTTGTTTTCGTTTCTAATACTATTTTTTCTCTTATTTTTAATTAATTTTTGTTTTATTAAGATAATGAATGCACATAGATTAAAAGTCAGATAACACTTAAAGGCTTGTAACAGTAGAGTGTTCTACCTATTCCTCTTCATTCTGCCCAGTCCACTCCACAATACTTAGTTGTGAGTAGCAATTGCATTGGTATAATAATGAAAATACTAAGTATCAGCAACCCCTTTAGACTCTTGACTGTTTTTTTCTGGCATGTGCACATGCACATAATTCTCAGTTATACTTACTTACTGCTATGTTTTGCTTCTCCAATTTTGCTGCTGTTGTTGTTGTTGTTAGCTGCTGCTGAGTCAGTTCTGACTGATAGCAACCCTGTGTACAAAAGAATGAAACACTGCCCGGTCCTGCGCCACCCTCACAATCGCTGCTATTTTGAACCCATTGTTAACAGCCACTGTGTCAATCTATCTCATTGAAGGTCTTCCTCTTTTTCACTAACCCTCTACTTTATCAAGCATGATGTCCTTCTCCATGGCCTGGTCCCTCCTGATAACACGTCCAAAGTACATGAGATGAAGACTTGCCATCGTGGCTTCCAAGGAGCATTCTAGATGTAATTCTTCCAAGACAGATTTGTTCATTCTTCTGGCAGTCCATGGTATATTCAGTATTCTTTGCCAACACAACAATTCAAAAGCATCAATTCTTCTTTGGTCTCCCTTATTCACTGTCCAGCTTTCACATGCATATGAGGTGACTGAAAATACTATGGCTTGGGTCAGGCACACCTTAGTCCTCAAAGTGACATCTTTGCTTTTTAACACTTTAAAGAGGTCTTTTGCAGTAGATTTGCGCAATGCAGTATGTCATTTGATTTCTTGCCCGCTGCTTCTATGGGCGTTGATTGTGGATCCAAGTAAAATGAAATCCTTGAAAACTTCAATATTTTCTCCGTTTATCATGATGTTGCTTATTGGTCCAGTTGTGAGGATTTTTGTTTTCTTTGTGTTGAGGTGTAATCCATACTGAAGGCTATAGTCTTTGATCTTCATCAGTAAGTGCTTCAAGTCCTCTTTGCTTTCAGCAAGCAAGGTTGTCATCTGCGTATTGCAGGTTGTTTATGAGTCTCCCTCCAATCCTGATGCTGCGTTCTTCTTCATATAGTCCAGGTTCTCAGATTATTTGTTCAGCATACAGATTGAATAAATATGGTGAAAGGATACTATCCTGAGGCACACCCTTCCTGATTTTAAACCATGCAGTATGCCCTTGTTCTGTTCGAACAACTGTCTCTTAGTCTATGTACAGGTTCCTAATGAGCACAATTAAGTGTTCTGGAATTCCCATTCTTTGCAATGTTATCCATAATTTGTTATGATCCACACAGTC
>NW_004444163.1:1436340-1441770 GCF_000243295.1 Trichechus manatus latirostris | reverse complement strand
TCATTCCACATCCTCTTCTGAATCTGGCTAGAATTTCTGGGAGTTCCTTGTCAATGAACTGCTGCAACCGTTTTGAATTATCTTCAGCAAAATTTTACTTACTTGTGATATTAATGCTATTGTTTGATAATTTCCACATTCTGTTGGATCACCTTTCTTTGGAATGGGCACAAATATGGGTCTCTTCCAGTCTGTTGGCCAGGTAGCTGTCTTCCAAATTTCTTGACAAGGATGAGTGAGCACTTCCAGTGTTGCATCCATTTGTTGAAAATCTCAACTGGTATTCCATCAATTCCTGGAGCCT
The DNA here is from genome assembly GCF_000243295.1 of Trichechus manatus latirostris. Lineage (NCBI taxonomy): Eukaryota > Metazoa > Chordata > Mammalia > Sirenia > Trichechidae > Trichechus > Trichechus manatus. The sequence continues at coordinate 1,441,466 of NW_004444163.1, read as the reverse complement.
TGTTTTTTGCCAATGCCTTCAGTGCAGCTTGGACTTCTTCCTTCAATATGATTGGTTCTTGATTATATTCTACCTCCTGAAATGGTTGAATGGTGACCGATTCTTTTTAGTACAGTGACTCTATGTATTCCTTCCATCTTCTTTTGATGCTTCCTGCATCGTTCAGTATTTTGCCCATAGATAGAATCCTTCAATATTGCATCTCAAGGCTTGAATTTTTTCCTCAGTTCTTTCAGCATGAGAAATGCCAAGCGTGTTCTTCCCTTTTGGTTTTCTAACTCTAGGTTTTTGTACAATTCTTTATAATACTTCACTTTGGTTGGGAGTGTATCCCTCCAGAGAAGTTTTATATTTGTTTCTGCCAGATACCAGGGAGATATCCCTCATCCAGAACCATTTTTATGTAAATTCCTTAGTGTTGGATTTCCATGATTATATGGACAAGGTATATTTGAGTTCCAAATATTGTCCCTTAGAAATTCACAGGGAGGTTTCTCGTTAGTTTGTTTTTTCTTATTTAGAGCCCAAACCAAGACAGATAGGCTTCCTTTGTTGTTTCCCAAGGCTGGTGAGTGGTTTTTTAACTAATCCACCTTTTTCCTGAGGATGTAGCCCATCAAGTTACTACTTTTATGCAGTCATCTGAGTTCTGATTCCCTGCCTCACATGGAACCGAAGTCTCACATCTCCTGGACCATGTTAAATGTTAAAACTCACACCCTTAGATTACCAAGACCCAACATCCCCACAAAGAAAGCCACAGCTTCAGCTTATCCAATTTCTGCTTTGGTGTTACTTCTTTTTTTTATTTTTGGTCCCTGGAGGTGCCTTCCCTCTCTTACAAATTCAACTAGATATTTAATAATTTAATACAACATTTCTAGGTATTTTGTTATGGAAAGGTCTTTGACTTTTCAAAATGTTTCTTCTATTCTGAATGCACTAACTAAAAGTTCTAAATAATAAATAGAACGGCCTAAAAAATAAAAAAAGAGGATGATTTTAAGATAAGAAATTAATGCATTCATGAAAGGATTAAGCTGGACATCATTAATTGAATTTGAGGAGAGATAAATACATCAAATCAATGGTTCATAATGACTTTTTATTCTAAATGTCTTATGTATCCAGGTTTTGTTAACCAATTTGTGTTTTTCTTTCCAACAAGGAAATTCCATTCTTCCTCTGACAGCCAACCTGTTAGAGCTTCTCCAGAAGCTTGGCTCACTCAGATTATGGATCAGCATCAGCAAGCCTTAATGCAGCTGACTGAGATACAGCCCAGTGAGGAGGCCTTATCCAGCATCACATTTCCACCCATAATGTCAAGGGTAGAAAGTGAATCCCAACTCAGTTCAGAAAGAAGCCAAAGAAACCACATGATAATTAATCGTAGCAATTCTGAAGGCTATCTATTTCAACTGGAAAAAGGAAAACAACACAGGAAAAGAAGCAGCATTAAGGTAATAAAAGCACCATTTTACCAAATAACCTTTAAAAAAATTTTTTTATTGTTGCAAAAATATAAAAACCACAACATTTGCCAATTCAACATTTTTCATGTGTACAATTCAGTAAAACCAATTATATAAATCATATTGTGCAACCATCACCAGTATCCACTGCCAAATTTTCCATCCCCATAAACAAAAACGCTATGCTACCTAAACAGTGATACTGCCCTTCCCCCCATCCCTCGCATCCCTGGTAACCACTATTAAAGTCTCATCTCTATACCTTTGTGTATTCTAGGTACTTCATGTTAGTGACTGCATACAGTATTTGTTCTTTTGTGATTAACTGATTTCACTCAGCGTAACGTTTTCAAGGTTCATCCATGTTGTGGCATGTATCAGAACTTCACTTCTCTATGAATGAGTAATATTCCATTGTATGCATGTACCACGTTTCATTTATCCATTCATCTGTTGATGGGCATTTCGGTTGTTTCCATCTTTTCCCTATTGTGAATAGTGCTGCAGTGTACATTGCTGTGTAAGTGTCTGTCTGCATTGCTGCTTTTAAGTCTCTTGGGAGAGGAATTGCTGGGTCATATAGTAGCTTTGTATTTAACTTTTTTAGGAACTTCCATACCATTTTTCAGAGTGGCTATACCGTTTTGCATTCCTACCAGCAATGGATGAGGGTTCTCTCCACATCCTCACCAATCCTTGTTATTTTATGCTTTTTAACCTTTTCCATCTTCCCTGTTAGGAAAAACCCTTTGAAATCATATTTTGCCAAGAACAGGTAGAGGAAAGTACTCTGGTTACACTGTGTATCACCAGAAATCTAAGAGTGTGGGAGGGGATAAAAAAGGAAGGAGAGGGGGGCAGAGCCAACACGGCGCTATAGACAGAAGCACTATGCCATCCCTCCACAGCAAAGACCCGAAAAACTAAGTAAAACAGAGACAAACATCCATCCTGGAACCCTAAGCGTCAAATGAAGAGATAAAGAATGCAACCAGGCACCAAATGGAATTAGAAACTGATAGAGAACAGAGAGTGAAGAGAGTTATGAGTGGAGGTCCCCTATCAGGTAACGCAGCACGGATCCACCATCTTGGACTCCTGTCAGAGATTGGCGGACAGGGATTACAGGAAAGCAGATTCACGGAGCTCCCAGCAGGAGACAGAGCACCCAGTAAACAGTGAGACATGCTTTCCCACCTCCCACCGTGCCTCTCCCTGCTCGACCTTCGCCACTTCCTGGATAGCCAATCAGTGGCTCCCAGCAAGTCGATACACAGCTTCCCAGAGGGCCAATTCGCTGCTTCCCAGCGGGCCCATTCCCAGCTTCTCAGCACGTCAATTCCTGGCTTCCCAGAGGGCTGATCCGCTGCTTCCCAGCAGGCTGTGACCGAGGCACAGCAGGCACCAGTTCCGTGCTGCTTGGATTTGCCCGGCCCACACCGGCCAGCTTCTTCACTGCCATTTCTTTCTTGCTGGTGTTGCTTTTTTCGGCCTTTTTTGGTTCCTTCCCTGCCTCTTACCTCCTCCCCTTCCTTTCTGTCAAACACTTGACTCCGTGTGCCATCTTTGCTTCTTCTTAATGGGCTGTGACATGCCACTTAGCTGGGGAACTCCTTAGCCAGTCCACACAACCAAGCCGGTGAGATCCTTGGGGGCTTTTTTGTTGTTTTTTTTTTAATTTTTTGTTTGTTTGCTCTTTCTTCTTTCCTTTTTATTTTTCTTCATTTCTCAGTTTCTTGTCTCTTTCTACTTACCTTCTTTTCCTGTCTCCTAAATACCTGGCACTGTGTATCATCTCCACCCCTTCTAGCCAGGCTGTACTGCACAGCCTGGGAGCCACTTCCCCAGTCTGAGCAGTCATGCAGTGAGATCCCTGGAAGAATTTTTTTTTAATTTTTATTTATTTATTTTTCTTGATTTTTTTTTCTCAGTTACTTCTCTCTCCTTCCAATGGCAAGCTCCCTTATCACTTTTTTTTACTCCTATTTCTCCTCTCTCTCCTTTTCCATATCCAACCTAGCTCCACACCTCACAACCTCTCCTTCCCCCTCCCTCCTGCCTATCTGCACTGTGTGCTGAACATTGCACTCCCAAGCAGCACAGGCACGACCTACTGGAACCTGACCCGCACTGACCACTGGCTTACCTTGTCGGCCCCAGTACATGCCACAAACAACCCATCCCAGCAACTCCCCATCAGCTGGACCTGCCCTGCTGCACCATAGCTGAGCAACTGGCCCTGCCCATTGGAAAAGGAGGTGAGAAATATCGTGTGCACAGACGAGCAAACAACAAAGAACGCATAGCCCGCCTGCTCAGACATAACCAAACAAAACAAAAAAGCAGGACTAAACTAACAAATCTACAATGAATAAATGAGGAAAATAACTACTGAATGTCCCAAAGACAGCAGACAATATCAAAACATATTAAAAAAAAAAGAAAAAAAGGACAGGATGGTTCCCTTAGGCGTCCAAATTAAAACACCAGATGACTTTCCAGTAGAACAAAAGGCATTAGAACTACCTGATAAGGAATTCAAAACTCTAATATTCAGAGCTATCCAAGAGTTGAAGCAAAAGGCAGACAAAAATGAGGAAAAAATAGACAAATTCATGGAAGATACAGACAAAAACTGGAAGAATTCAGGAAAATAATTACAGGAACAAAATGCCAAAATAAATTCACAACTAGAAATCATACAAAAACAACAATTAGAAATCCAAAAGATAAACAACAAGATTTCAGAAATGGACAGTGTCATAGAAGGGCTGAGGAACAGGTTTGAAACAATGGAAGACAGGATCAGTGAAATTGAAGACAAACACTCAGATGCAACTTTGAGGAAAAATCAGAAAAAAGAACGAAGAAAATTGAGAAACCCTGAGAATTATGTGGGATACAATCAAAAGCAAATATTTGCAAGTGATCAGAGTTCCAGAACAGGCGGAGAAAACAGAAAACACAGAGACGATCACTGGAGAATTGCTGACAGAAAACTTCCCTAATATCATGAAAGATGAAAGGCTAACCATCCAAGAAGCTCAACGAACCCCATATAGGATAGACCCCAAAAGAAAATCACCAAGGCATATCATAATCACTCGCTAAAACCAAAGACAAAGAATTCTGAGAGGAGCTCAAGAAAAATGAAAAGTCACATACAGAGGGGAAACAATAAAACTAAGCTCAGATTATTACTCAGCAGAAACCATGCAGGCAAGAAAGCAATGGGATGACATATACAAAACCTTAAAAGAAAAAATTGCCAACCAAGAATAAAATATCCTGCAAAACTCTCATTCAGATATGATGGTGAAATTAGGACATTTCCAGATAAACAGAAATTAAGGGAATATGTAAAATGCCAAACCAAACTTACAAGAATTATTAAAGAGAGTCCTTCGGTTGGAGAACAGACAACACCCTGAATCTAGGACATAAGATTGCACCAGCCAGATACTAACCTAGGAAATGAACTCTCAAGGACTATTCAAAACCAAAAGATTCACAACAGGGAACAAGAGAGGTTAATCTGTAAATGACAACAATGTCAGAACAATAAAAGAGGGAATAAATGATGTAGGTATAGAACTTTCTAATGGAGAGGAAGGCAAGGTGATACCAAGTAATAATAGACTGGTTCAAACT
>NW_004444163.1:1433108-1434298 GCF_000243295.1 Trichechus manatus latirostris | reverse complement strand
TCTCAATAAAATAGGTATTGAAGGGAAATTCCTCAACATAATGAAGGGCATCTATATAAAACCAACAGCCAACATCACTCTTAATGCAGAGAAGCTTAACATTCCCCTTGAGAACAGAAAGAAGACAAGGATGTCCTTTATCACCACTCCTATTTAAGTCCTAGCTACAGCAATAAGGCAAGAAAAAGAAACAAAGAGCATCCAAACTGGTAATGAAGATGTAAAACTGTTCCTATTTGCAGATGATATGATACTATATATAGAAAACCCAAAAGACTCCACGAGAAAACTACTGGAACTAATAGAAAGATTCAGCAGAGTAATAGGATACAAGATAAACATAACAAATACCAGCTGGATTCCTATACACCAACAAACAGAATGATGAAAAGGAAACCAGGAAAACAGTACATTTATAATAGCCCCTAAAGAGGAAAAAAAAAAAAAAACAGGAATAAATCTAACCACGGATGTAAAAGACCTATACAAAGAAAACTACAAAACACTACTGCAAGAAACCAAAAGAGATCTACATAAATGGAAAAACATACCATGTTCATGGATAGGTAGACTCAACATTATGAAAATAACAATTCCACCCAAAGCAATCTACAAACACAATGCAATCCTGATCCAAATACCAACAATATTCTTTAAAGAGATTGAAAAACCAATTATTAATATGGAAAGGGAAGAGGCCCCGGATAAGTAAAGCATTACTGAAGAAGAATAAAGTAGGAGGACTCGTACTACCTGACCTCAGAACCTACTATACAGCTATGGTAGTCAAAGCAGCCTGGTACTGGTACAATGACAGATACATTGACCAATGTAACAGAATTGAGAACCCAGATGTAAATTCATCCAGCTACAGTCACCTGATCTTCAACAAGGGCCCAAAGTCCATCAAATGGGGAACAGACAGTCTTTTTAACAAATGATGCTGGCAAAATTGGATGTCCATCTCCAAAAAAATGAAACAGGACCCATAACTCACACCATACACAAAAACTAATTCGAAATGGATCAAAGACCTAAATTTAAAACCAAAAATTATAAAGATCATAGAAGAAAAAATAGGATCAACGCTAGAGACCATAATACATGGCATTAACAGGATACAAACCATAACTAACAACATACAAATGCCAGAAGATAAGCTAGATAACTGGGATCTTCTAAAAATTAAA
>NW_004444163.1:1429523-1431413 GCF_000243295.1 Trichechus manatus latirostris | reverse complement strand
ACCCTCTATCTTGGAAAATCCCTCCCTTCCTGCTTTCAGTCAGGAATGTTACAATCCATATGTATCCATTTTCTCAGTCCAACCCCCTCAGCCCACATCTGACAAACACACTGAAGCACTCTTTGTGTTTTAAGCTATTCCAGAAACTAAAATGATTTATAACGGAGCTATTTGTATAGGACAGCAGGTAGCCGGGGCACCAGACAGAGCGAATCACTATCCAGGTCATGCCCATTTGTTAGTCATCTCAAATCTTGTGGTTTCCAAGGGAATCAAAGTCAGTCACATTGAAAATTTGAGGATTTGTGACGATAATAGGCCCAACCACCATTCCTCTGCTCCTGGCAGTTGTGTTGTGACTGATTTATGATGAATACCAGGCATTGTCTGTACCATTAAATACAGATGTCAGACAGTAAAGATGAACACAGTGCAAGGGATGATGGGCTGTATAAAAGTATCTACCGCACCCCCCAACAAAATAACCGCCTAAGGAGTTCTCTGACAGCAGATTGTGCTGAGCTGAAGTAATTAACTCATGTGTTTGTTGTCACAGGCAGTCTGGGTATTGCTGCTTGACTGCTTATAAGAAGAGGTTTATTTGGATTAAGTTTAGCAACTGCAGAGCAAATTTCCTTCACTCGCTGTTCCCCAGTATTTGAGGCATTGTTTTTTGTCCTGTTTTTTAGTAACTTTTTCACATTTACACATCTGAGGAATTTTCTGGAGAATAGCACTGCAGTGTACCCCACAGCAGGGTACAACTTTGCAGTGTTGAAATAAGCCCCCTCGGAACAGCCAATGCCACGTTCAATTCAGGCACATTTTGTCCCTAGTTTACATTAAAAATTGCGCCTCTGGCTTGAGAGGAATTGTGATTAATTACCGGCAGAAACCTCCCATCAGAGAAGTCCTGCGCCGCCCTCTGCTGAAGTGAACAACTGATGAACTCCAGTTCAGAGAGGTGCAGGTCTGGTTGTAACAATCCTCAGACTGTGCCAGGGTCGCCTGATGTCAGCCTGTGTGCATTTCATGAAAAGACTCCAGCAGCAAATCCCGGTAGGGATTTAGTGAGAGCATGCCTCACCAAATTTTCCAATTTGTTCCCCACTGTGTTTGGGACTATCATTGTCAATTTATTTTTTTATTTTGGCATTGTGCCATTTGTTACCATTTGGTCTTGTAATAACAACAGCCAAGGAGTGGTAAATCAAAGTAAATTCTGGGGATTATTTTACTATAAAAGACTTTGGAAGAGACAGAGAGTAGATTAGTTGTTGCCTAGGGCTATAAGGTGGCTATGAGGCAGCACCTACTCAATGACTCGATGCAACGGGTTTGGTTTTTTTGTTTTTTTTAGAGCTAGGGGTAGGAGGCGGTATGGGGAGTGACTGCTAATGGGTACAGGGTCTCTTTTCAGGGTGACGAAAGTTCTAAAATTGGATTGTGGTGATAGTGACACAACTCAGTGGATATACTAAAAACCTTTTCATTATACACTTCAGATGGGTGAATTTTATGGAATGTGAATTATATCTCAAAAAAAGCTGTCACAAAATAGAAAAAAAAAAAGACTTTTGATGAAGAGAAAGAGCAAACAAAATTGCAGCACTGAGAAGCAATCAAGGTCGCCTGAACCACGCTTAAGTCCACCCGGAATTGTTCGTTGCCAGTCAGCCAGTACAAACTCTGTTAGGACCTATCGCTCTTGCTTGAGAAATGTCTCTTGGCCATAAGAAGCTCATCCTGTAAAGAGGTCAACAGCATTTGGAGATGGCCCCACTGGCCACACTGTTTCCCTTCCCGCTAGTACGTAAGGCCAGACCTCGGGCTTTCTTTTCGTATGATAGCCAAGACACCTGTTCGCAGTGATAGTAAGAACTCTGACTG
>NW_004444163.1:1414255-1425962 GCF_000243295.1 Trichechus manatus latirostris | reverse complement strand
GTCCTTCCTTATCCTTTGTGGTGGATTTTACTTTAAAGTCTGTTTTGTCAGAGATTAATATTGCCACTTCTGCTCTTTTTTGATTGTTGTTTGCTTGATATATTTTTTTCCATCCTTTGAGTTTTAGTTTGTTTGTGTCTTTAAATCTAAGGTGTGTATCTTGTAGGCAGCATATAGATGGATCATGTTTTTTTATCCAATCTGCCACTCTTTGTCTCTTTATTGGTGCATTTAGTCCATTTACATTCAGTGTAATTATTGATAGGTATGAGTTTAGTGCTGCCATTTTGATGTCTTTGTTTGTGTGTTGTTGACAGTTTCTTTGTTCCACTTAATTTTGTGTTCTGAGTCGTTTTTCTTTATGTATTTTCATTGTTGTTGATTTTGTATTTGCTGAGTCTTTATGTTTTTCTTGTTTTTTATTTTGATGTGTAGGATTGTTAGTTTCCTTTGTGGTTACCTTACTATTTACCTCTGTTTTTCTAAGTTTAAACTAGTCTTTTATTTCTTTATATTGCCTTGACTTCATCTCCATATGAAAAATCTATGACTACATTTTTTAGTCCCTCTTTTTTGTTTTAATGTTATTATCTTTTACATACTGACATCTCTGTTTCCCTATTTTCAGTATTTTAGCTTTGATTTATTTTTGTGACTTCCCTATCTGGGTTGATATCTGGTTGCTCTGTCCTTTTTTCTAGTCTTGGGTTGTTATCTGATCTTACTGATTTTCTAACTGGAGGACTCCCTTTAGTATTTCTTGTAATTTTGGTTTGATTTTTACAAATTCCCTACACTTCTGTTTATCTGGAAATGCCCTAATTTTGCCATCATATTTGAGAGACAGTTTTGCTCGATATATAATCCTTGGCTGGCAATTTTTTTCCTTCAAGTCTTTTTATATGTCATCCCATTGCCTTCTTGCCTGCATGGTTTCTGCTGAGTAGTCCAAGCTTAGTCTTACTGACTCTCCTTTGTAAATGACTTTTAGTTTATCGCTAGCCACTCTTAAAATTCTCTATCTTTGGTTTTGGCAAGTTTGATTATATCTTTGTGACTTTCTTTTGGGATCTACCTTGTGTGGGGTTCGATTAGCATCTTGAATATATATCTTCTTATCTTTCACAGTACCAGGGAATTTTTCTGCCAACAAGTCTTCAACAATTCTCTCCGTATTTTCTGTTATGCCCCCGCCCCCCTGTCCTGGTACTCCAATCACTCGTAGGTTGTTCCTCTTGATAGACTTCCACATAATTCTTAGGGCTTCTTCATTTTTTTAAATTCTTTTATCTGATTTTTCGGCATATAAGTTGGTGTCAAGTGCTTTATCTTCAATCTCACTAATTCTGACTTTTATTGCCTCAATTTTGCTCCTATTACTTTCTATTGAGTTGTCTAATTCTGAAATTTGTTAATCTTCTGGATTTCTGATGGTTGTCTCTCTATGGATTCTTGCAGCCTACTTAATTTGTCATTATGCTCTTGAACAACCTTCTTAAGATCCTCTATTGCTTTGTCTGTGTGTTCCTTGGCTTGTTCTGCGTTTTGCCTGATCTCCTTCCTGATGTCTTGAAGAGTTCTGTATATTAATCTTTTGTAGTCTACCTCTGGTAATTCCAAGAAATTCTTTCCCTCCAGAAAATTTTTTATTTTGGGAGCTTGCTGACGCCATCATGGTCTGCCTCTTTATGTGATTTGATATTGGCTGTTGTGTCCAAGCCATCAATAAGTTATTATATTTATTTATGTGTGCTTACTGTGTCCTAGCTTCTTGTTTTGTTTGTTTTGATATGCCCAAATAGGCTGCTCATGTGAGCGAGTTTGATTATTGGCACCTTTGAAGCTCTACCATCCTGTCACCAGGTGGTTAGATCTGTCACTAGGTAGCTGAGCCCAGGAGTCTCTTTACTTTTATATGTGGATTCAGCTCAGGTGTCCAGGTAGTCGGTCACCAAGTGTGTGGTGCAGGCTCTTACCTACAGTCCTGGAAAGGCATAGGTGATTGGTGTAGGCACAGATATGTGGCTGAAGTAGGGGGTCACATGCTGAGAAATGCAAAGGGCTGGTGGCTGCCCGAGTGTTTGGGAGGAAAGCATGTCCCTGTTCCCTAGAGCACATAGGTGGGTAGGTTTTGCAGCCAGACTATGAGCACCCAATGCCATTTGCTGTAAGGACTGAGAGGCACCACTTATTCTTGGACCCATTGCAGGTGGCCAGGTGGCGTGGGTGGAGCCACCAGTCCTCAGGCCCCTGATGTGGGTAGATGAAGACCCTGCTTAATGGGCAGAGCAGTGTCAAATGTCATGAAACTGCCACTTCACCATATAGCTGAAACAGTTGAAGTTAGACTTCAGGTATATACCCTGTTGTACTGTGGTAATGACGGCCTACATTGTTGAAATGGGCCCACACATGTCTATGCAGGGGTGAAAAGCATTCAAAGTCCATGGATCCATTATGCCTGTGCCTAGGCAAAGGAGCTGTGCCTACCCTGAGTTCCTGGCTTAGGGGAGCTGGCAGATTATTTTTCCCTGTTTGTTAATTTGTTCCCTCTCCAAGGCCAGGAGAATGGCTCAGGGTACATGACAGGTCCTATTTCTGGCCCAGGGGACTCAGCAATCATTGAAGCTGGCCTGGGGACTGGTGCAGAGCGGGGAGGGGGTAGGTAAATGGGAGAGAGGATTTTCCCAAAGGAGGTGTTTTTTGATCCACAGAGTAGTTCAGGCACAAGTACTTATCTTTTGCCAATTGAGCTCTGCTTTTCACTGGTTCTGGATGCTCAAGTAGACTGCTGCTAGGTCTCTCCCAATGTGGAAAATGCCTCCCAAGCACCACTGCTTGCCTTACTGTGTGCATTGGCTGCAGGGTGCTAGTTCCCCCCGAGTCAGGTCTGGCAACTCCTCGCTGATTCTGAACTGTCTCTCCCTCCCCCTGCCACTCAGTCCGATTCCTCAACTTTGCCTTTGATGTTCAGGGCTCCTAGATTGTCATATCTAATCGATTCACTTGTTTTTTTGGGTCTTTGTTGTAAGAGGGACCAAAGGAAGTGTCTGACTACTCCACCATTTTGACCCTGCCTCATTCACCTATTTAAAGTTAGCAAAAGTTTTAAAATGTGACAACACCCTGTGTAATCAATGTTTGGACAAAAGACCATTCATTCTTACACATTGCTAATGGAAGTGTTAACTTATGGGCTTCCCTGTGTTCATCATTTTGTCTCAATACTTCCATTTCTGTGAATTTATCTCAAATGTTAAATAATTCAACTGTAACTAGACAAGTGAATATTATGCATAAAAACCACAATTTTAAAAAAATTTACTGACTGGGAAATAAAGTATAATGTTAAAATGCTTAGTGAAAAATATGATATAAATAATTTGTAGTGTATGGACAATTTTGTAAAAGTATGAGCAGATAGATACAAAGAGCTGGAAGCAGGTATTAATAGTGATTTTGCTGGGTGACGACTTTGGTTTTATTAAATGAGATTTATGATTTTGAAGTAGCCTTCAATGAACAGTTTTTTTTCTGTATACTTTAAGGCTATTAATTTTTCAAATAATTTTAGTCCAAAACCAAAACCCTGTGCCATTGAGAGAATTCTGACCCATAGCGACCTTCCTTAAAACAGGATTTTCTCTCACTTTTTAGAATTAGACACACTAAAAGTGTTTTGACTGTAAATGTTCCGCATTCTAACTGGGCAAAGTCTATTTACAGAAAATTTAATCCTTGTAGTGTAGAAGTGTTGCCTAAATGTCACATGATTTTGGGCCCTTTTGAATTATGATATGGAAGCACTGAGATGTTAGAAAGATTGCCTTCAGCTACTGGTAACAGAATTGCCATTTAGAGTGACTCCAAAAATACAGGTTTTTTTCTTCTTACATGCATTTAGTCCACTGTAGGTGGTCACTAGTGCTGGTAGTTCTGCAGCTCAAAACATCAGAACCAATATTTGTGTGATTATCTTATGCTTTTTTTTCTCTTGGCTGCAAGATTGCTGCTGCAGCTCCAGCTCAAGCCATCACGTCCATATTTGAGGCAAGAAAGAGGGAAGGGGAAGGGGTTACACCAGCCCAAATAAAAGCTTCCAACAAACTCCCACTTACACCTCTTGGGCTAGGGCTCAGTTCTGGGGAGTTTGGGGAAAAAGGATTTGTCTTTAGAGCCCTATAGTGGGAAGTTGCAATGGAGAAGCTAATTGATGATGACCTCTGGGAGGCCACTAGTCAATAGTTCACTGTGAGTAGAACCCATTCTTGTAATTGTTAATACAATATGTATACATGAATTCATTTTTAAGGTTGGAGAGTTATAATCATTAATTTATCTAATATGAGAAATGTTTATTTTGTTTAAGTCTCTCCAGTATCTCTGCCAAATTATATCTTAGAAAAGAGCATATTAGATATATTGTATATCTTGGGACTTAATACTTAAAAGGAGCTTTCAAAATGTATGAAAATATTAAACCTCATCATTAACATCTAGATTAATTAGTATCATCACAGCAAGTACCAAGCATCTGCCTCTTCAGGAGGCTTTTCTTTCTCCCTTACAAGCACAACAGAGTTGTGCCCCAGCCTAATTACTGCCGTCTTTTGCATTGTCTTTGCTATCCTTCCCAAAGAAGGAAATCAAATTAATTCACAAACTGAAAGAAAAAAAGGATTGGTTTCCCCACGAGAGGACCTACTGCAAGTGGCAAGTCTGAACTTCAGTTTTAATGTTGAAAGTGACAGGTTGGGGAACGTCTTCATCTGCCCTAAGGTCAGGAGAGTATTAGTATTTTGGGTCACTGTTAGTCGGAATCAACTCGACAGCAACGGGTTTGGTTTTTTTATTATTATTATTGTGCTTAAGTGCTATAATCTAACAATTAAATTGTCTTTCTCTGTCCTTTTAAATGTATAATTCTAATGAGTTACATCAGTTTCTTTGTGCCCAAACAAAATGTGCTTCTCAGTAGAATTTTTCAAGACCCTTAAATGTTTACTTTGTTTTTAATTGTACCTGGATTATAAGCAGTTGTTTTTTCTTTGTAAATTATCTTTTTTTCCAGCTATCAATAAGAAATTTTAAAAGCTGCTACTTTCTTCGCTTCCATCCAGTAGTGTCACTAATGGACAAAGCTACAGCAGCGTAAGACAAGGTTGATTCTTTTTGAAGTAATGTGCTTGCCTAATTCATGCAGATTGGCTTTTCCAGGGGAAACATTTGGTTTAGCGAACCATGCAACACTGGATGTGAAGTAACTGCAGCAGTGGCAAAGTGGTAATGTACATGTAACATTAAAAAACAGTAATAACAAAGCAACACTTCACTAGCTTGAAATTTTTTATTGATAATTTTCAGAAGTTCAGTTGTTTTTTTTATTGCAGAAGTAGAAAAGTTGAAACATGTAAGCGAACTAGCTACAAATCACCAAAGAGACTATCATCAATAATTACCGTTGAAATGGAAGAATTTTCAGGAGATGCACCCACACTCCAACACAAGCCCACAGTCTTCCCATTCTTCATTTTCCTTCCTCCCTTTCTTTTGTGGCTACGGCAAGTTGGGAGGATGTACAAGCACTTAAACTGTCTCTGATTGTCTTCGTAGAGTTCCAAGCTGAAAGGTTATCAGAAAAGAGACGTGAAGCTTGGAGGCCTGGGACCTGACATTGAGTCCATCAGAGACAAAGTGAGTGTGATGCACATACTGCATTTTCAGGCTTGGACTCCACCTATCTGTCTTTTAGCAAGACTATATAAAGATGGCCCCTCAAGCCAAGTCTTAATTCAAATATCTCGCTCTGAGTAGAGATGCCTCTGAAGTAGCACTGGTAATAGAGAGCTAGATGCTCCTTTTTCTGTGAAATAAAAATACTTGGCCAATGTTGTTTTATGTATCCACCTCTTAGTTTTGAAGGCCTGAGCAGAAAAGTGGGACACATGTACATGAAAAGAAATGTGAATATTATGTGGTTGTTGGTCTTTCCCAACAAAGATATCTTGATAATTTTGAAGTGTGGCTACAGAGAAGACACTCAGGGTAAGAGTTTCCCGACCCTGAAAAGTGCATCACTTTATTCTCTTTCCTCTAGTGAAAAGACATCTTCATTTAATGTGTTTTAACTGCAGTTGCACTCAAGCATAAAAAGAAAGTATAATTCAAAGTTGGAAGCAAAAATGAAAATAAATTGGGTAAATGCAACAAAGAAGGCTGAATGTGATTCAGCCACTGTTGAGGGAGCACCGAGTGTGCTATTCAGGGATGCCCCTCCTCAGAGAGACACTGTTTCCAGGAGAAGCACTCACTTTGCCATTTCGCCGCAGTCACCCTGCACATGGCAACCCCCCTTCTGCTGTGCTGCTGATACAATATGCCTGGCTCAAGGAGTGTCACTTTAAATAGAGCAGAGAGATCTAGCAGGACCTGTGATTCATCATACCTTTGCTTCTCTGAACAGATGCACAAATTAATACAGCAAAAGGAATATGCGAAACAAGTTAAGGAGTACAACATGAAGACACTATGCATTCTGTCAAAACCGCAAACAGCAAAAACTGAGACGAAATCTGCCATCCCTCGGCAGAAGGTAAGAAATTCCCATAAAGGCATTATTTCTCCTTTCCATCAGAATTAACTCAAAAGGAAACTTTTGTTACCTCATAACATAATAAATTCCCCCATTTTTTTGAACATGAGAGATGATATAGCTACTGCCATCCCTGCAGCTACTCATCACTCACAGGTATGTCACAGTGGCATACATACATGTGGTGCTGTAAGAGTGGCCGTTTTATTCTGAAGTTCATTGCCTTTAATCCTCCACCTGTTTACTTCCAAAGATAGTATTTTAAGTTTGTCACCCACAAACATTAAAGAATAAACTGATTTCTTAGAAGAAATTAGCAATCCTGATTAACTACCAATTTCATTTTCTACCCTTAAATAAGTTTTGAGGAAATCAGTGTCTTCTTGCTGTTTATTGGCTCCTGTGTCAAAGAGAAGTTCTTTATTGTTTCTTTCAAGTTCATTCCCCTACATTTTTCCAAGGAGGAATTCCTGGGTAGTACAGACAGGTAACATACTCGGCTGCTAACCAAAAGGTTGGAGGTTCAAGTCCACCCAGAGGTGTCTCAGAAGACCCAGTGACCTACTTCCAAAATAATCAGCCATTGAAAACCCTACGGAGCACAGCTCTACTATAATACACATGGGGTCGCCATGAGGTGGAGTCGACTCAACAGCAACTGGTTTCTATCTAAGAAAAGTGATTTCATAAAATACAGAGTGTTCTCTCTCTCAGATGGCATCCAACCACAAGTTGTGATGTTAATAAATATATATTATGGAGACACAGAGCTTTGCAGTACAAGCCTCTGCCTCAATCGATCTATCCAATTCTGGCAAGGATGTGGGACCCTTTGCATGAGGGACAAGTGATCCTTTGGTGCTTTTAGGAATTTGTACTTAACGTGCTGTTTCATAGACCATAGTATTTTCTATTTTTTGCCTTTCTTCCTCAGACCTTGAAGACCTCAATCCACTTGATTGAGGTTTCACAGTGCCACTTTTTTTCCTCCAATCCATAATTTTTTCATGAGAAGATTCAAGACAACAAATCTACAATCAGAAATTCCTATATAAATCACCTACATACACTAGGAAGTCTAGAGTTTTTCTATGTTGTGGAGGTTTTCCCCCTTCCAGGATCTAAATATACTGTCCATTCCCATTTCAGCTATCAAGAAGTTCTTATTCAATAACAAAACTGATATGATGGCAGATTTCAAAATCATATTTAGTTATCTCATTTCCATTGTACTGCCTTTCAGAACTGATATCACAAAAAAAGGACTACCTTTTGTCAGCATCTAGGTTTCTATAGATATACTAAAGAAAAGAAAAAGTAATTTTCAACCTCTAATAATTTCTAGAGTTCTAAGAGCCTAGGAACAAGAATAACTGATGTAATAGAGGCTCAATTTTATATCAGCTACAGCATTGTCTCTGGTTGCAAACTCTTTGGATGGAAAATCTCTTGCTATCTCTTTAATAGAAGTTTGGTTTTAATAAGACTGCCAAAAACTAAATAGAAAAACACATTAGACAATCTATTTCCAAACACTTGAATAAAACTAAGTTTTATGAAGAAAACATCCCAAGGACACAACTGTATGTATTAAACTTTTGTTTTCCACAGCATATTGTTTTGTGGCTAATTTATTTTGTTTAAACCGTGTGTTATATCACAGTATTTGCATTTTCCATTGGATCTCAATCTGCATCTATGTCTTAGGGAAGTGGCTGTAGCAGTAATCTCCATTTATATTATAAATAAGCATCTCCAAAGACTAGATTTAATTTTAGAAATCTCGAGCTCACTTCTCATTTCAACTAAAATTTTATCTTTATGCTTTTAGGCTTTGGAATATGCTAAGACCATCCCGAAGCCCAAATCATCAAATCTGACTGATCATGCATCAAAGGAAACAAAAAATCCAGCCTCTACTGGAAAGGAAGACAGTTTACCTAAAATCCCACTGTTGGAAATGCTGCAGAGCAGACACGAAAGAGAAAAACGGGCTGTGGCTGCTTTCAAAGTCCTTCACATTGTGTAGACAGCATACGTAGGAGACCAAACATACTCCAGGAATGGACATGGGCAAGAGAAACTCCACCCAACTTGTCTGCATTAAAAGTGATGACCCAGCATTATCCTCAAACTGCAGTCCAGGTTTGCTTCATGCAAGATTTAAAATAGGGGGCCCTTTTATATGGTGCCATATTTTTACTTTCTAGGAAGAAAAAACATTTTATTTATTTATTTTCAAACCAATTAGAATTGGGGCTGAATAAGAATCAGAGAATAAAGCCTTTTGGTTTTACATTGGATCTTTTGATTTCTTAAACTATTTCTACTCTTTCTTAGCAGAATGAAAACTGGGAAGTTACCTAGAAATAAATGTATCTATTTTTTTCTCTCTTACCTTCCTGATAAGAAACCACCAAAAACCAAACCCATTGCCGTCGAGTCTATTCCAACTCATAACAACCCTATAGGTCTGAGTGGAACTGCCCCAAAGGGTTTCCAAGGAGCACCTGGTGGATTCAAACTGCCCATCTTTTGGTTAGCAGCCATAGCTCTTAACCACTACGCCACCAGGCTTTCCCCTGATAAGAAAAGGATAGATTAACTCCTATGTTGTATACATGTTATATATACCATGTAATCTATAAGGAATCTATAAGGACAGACTGACTCCTATACCGTGTAATCTATAAGGATAAACTGTCTCCTATGTTAGATATATTTTACATATACTGCAATATAGTATAAAAGCTCCCTACGCATGGCTTTTAACTGGAAGTGATTAGAATTGAGAGTCTGGAAAGATAACAGGTGTCTGAAGATAGTTGGAATCATGTGTCAGTGATATTTGGAAAACAATGTCATATATGAGGAATTAGTTCAGGAAAGTCACGGCCCAAACTGTTGCTGCAATATTTTTGTAAAAGAAGCAGCAGCTTCAGGGTACACAGTGAAGACATTTCTATAAGCATTAGGTAGAATGAAGAGCCTTCAAAGGGGACAGAAAAGCTGGTAATGGCAAACTCAAGGTCGAGAAGGGGAGAGTGTTGACATGTCATGGGGCTGCCAACCAATGTCACAAAACAATATGTGTATTAATTGTTTAATGAGAAACTAGTTTGTTCTGTAAACCTTCATCTAAAGTACAATTTAAAAAAAAAAAAATGACTACACAAAAAATAAAATAAAAATGGGCAAATTATTTTAAAAAAAGAATGAACAACCTTCAAAATTTTTTCCTAAATGGCCTTAAATTTGAACTTACTCTGGGAAATAAAATAATGCATATAGAGGCATTC
The DNA here is from genome assembly GCF_000243295.1 of Trichechus manatus latirostris. Classification (NCBI taxonomy): domain Eukaryota; kingdom Metazoa; phylum Chordata; class Mammalia; order Sirenia; family Trichechidae; genus Trichechus; species Trichechus manatus. The sequence continues at coordinate 1,416,071 of NW_004444163.1, read as the reverse complement.
TCTGGTTTTCATATTTAAAGGGATAGGGTAAAAATTTTTTTAATATTCTATTTCTATTAGAGTATCTTAGAAGAATTTAGAGTTTGGAAAGAGTTTACTTGCTCAACTGCCAATTTTTCAGAAGAGGAAACAGGTCAAGAAAGCATAAGTGACTCTGAGGTCAGTCCCTCCTACTTAGAGAGTAACCAAGTCATAAACCCCTGAGCTTTCAACAGCAAGGACAGTACTTGTTTGTAGGAAGAGGCTGTTCTGTTTCTCTGTGTGGGGCAAGGAGCATCTAGTTGTTATGAACTTCAGTTTTGGACCTGAATTTCCATCATTAAGTTCAATCTTTAGAAATATTCATTACTATGTACCCTGTAATTTTTTTAATGTTACAGTCTGGCATCTTCATTGCTCCGAAGAGGATTTTACACATTGATAAAAGTTGTAAAAGGCATATAAAGCAACTCAAACTTAGATGTTGACCAATAAAGAAACAAAATATTTCATTTTTTTTTCCCAGCACATTTTAAAAACTTTCCACAACCATTTCTCCCTGAGGCTAAGCACTGCTAAATCCGTCAGGCACTTTCACATATACTGTCAAGAACCCATATGTCTTAGCTGCAGGGGGTTAAATGATCTGGTTGATGTCAAACAACACTTCACAGAATTCTTACTCCCAAGGCAAGGCTTTACCATCCAGTACATAAGACTCGAGAACATCAAAATTCTTTATACACAATTACTGAAAGTGCCAAGTAGCATCTAAAATGACTTTGACTAAAGAAATAAAACCTATTTGATGGAAGTCTGTAATAGAAATCAAAGAAGGGATCAAAATGGGCCTTCATTCAGCCCCAAGTCATCTCACAATGGTAAGATCCCGCAGAACGTCAATAAGCAACCATGATACTAAGACAGGGCAGAGATTCTACAAAACAGTGAGTGACAAACACTTTTTTGCTCCTTTAAAGTAAATTGTACTCCTGACAACAATATTGATCTTTTATAAACCCAAGTGGACCAGTGATCAATTTTATAGCATTTCTGTTTCAGATATTCAAGAAGTAAAAACGATCCACTTATTGTAAAGCAAGGAACTTCAAACTTGAGTGATATGACGATGGACCAGATGTAAATATGACATTGAAAGACCCAGTGCATGATCTCTATGAGCTGGTGCAATAAAGCGTCTTTTAATCCATGGATTCTCTCTCAATATAGCCTCTTTTTATGATACTTTTCTATCCCGAGTTTCCACAATGAGCATACTCTTAGAAGGAGCTTTGTTACAAGTAGCTGAATTTAATGACAGCTGTCTTCATGATACTGTTTTGTATCATAAGGAGTCTTTTGGGTATTATCCAGAAACCAAGTCAAGAAAAGACAATGTTGAGGAAGAAAATAAAAGGTAAGCCTAGCAAAGGCACCGATGCCTAATGATTCCACTTGGGGCCTTATTATTGGTTAATGAATCATTGTCAAAACATCACAGCAAGTATAAGCGTGCACAGTCTAGTCTGTAGCAAAAAAACGACTCTTCATCCCAACAGTTATTAGCTGGGAGTTGTCTAAAAACACATCCGGTAATTATAACAACACTAGAGCTAATTGAGAACTTTGAGCTGATAACAAATGGCCTACAACAGCAGACCAGATAAACTCAGGGGAAATTCTTTTTTAATTAATTATTGAAAAACAGCAGAAAATGAATTGAATTTGGGTGACAGTCTGCAGAAATCAGATGAAGTTTAGCTAACTGCCTTCCAAGATGTGCTTCAAAACATGTAATGCCATTATATTATGAGCAACATTTGAAGATTTAAAGTTC
>NW_004444163.1:1411464-1413567 GCF_000243295.1 Trichechus manatus latirostris | reverse complement strand
AATTACTGTGGATTTTGTTTATCCATAGTGTCTCTCTCACTCCCCTATAGCCCTAATTAAAAGGAGCTATACTATTAGACAAAACAATATCATATCTATGTTATATAGGCAAAATAAGGAGAACTATGTATTCTAATAAAAAATATATTTAGATATTTATTCCACTTTTTAAAATATACTGAAGTAGAATCTCAAAGTAGCTAAAAGTCTGATGTTCAGAATTGTCCCTTCACCCCTCGGCCCCCAGATTAAATATAGTATTTGTTTCTTCTTTCTCTAGTTTCATTAACCAGAACCACACATTTTTCTCACTAATGGATTGACAAAACATAAAACGTCCCAATTTCCTAAGCAAAGATCTGGTCAATGGAAAGCAAGAGGTTTTGAATGGCAGGCAGATTTTTCATTGATTTATTTGTTTTACTCTCTAAATTACCGTCCAGTCTGAAACATTCCCATTGTTCATGTTTGTTTGCTTAATTTTGGCTCAAAGAAGTAACTGCAAAGTTGGGGGGGGGCTTCCTAAAATGTTATGAAAACATCACATTGCAAGATGCAATGAGGTGCAAAATGAATAGATTTTCCAGCCCTTTCTACCCCCTAAATATAGGGGCTCTTTGGGCATTATGAAGAGAAGGAAAAAGAATTCATTGGCAGGGTTTATCTCCCTTGCTGCCTCTCCATTGCCTTTTCATTTTCCCCTTGCAGACCTTGGCAATGTAAGTAATTAATTTTCAATAAGCTGAATAAATGGTCTTCCGCTATTAAATAGCCCTAACAGGTTGAGAGGATTACAGTGATTTGAGTATTTCAGGCAAATGTAGTTAGTTAAGCCTGGAAATTTCTCAAAAGATTTTATAAATATCCTTTACTGAATTGGCAGTTGGTAGAGACCAGACCCGATAATGGGGGTGCTAAACTGGTTTCTCAGGGCACCCTCTGTCCCTATGGTCCCAGGCTTTTGCAAAAAAAAAAAATGTTTATATAGTTGGTATCCCTATGGTGGAGTCCCTGGGTGGCAAAAACAATCAAGTACTTGGCTACTGAGCCAAAGGTTGGTGGTTCGAATCCACCCAGAGTCACCTCAGAAGAAAGGCCTGGCAATCTACTTTTGAAAGATCACAGCCACTGAAAACCCTATGGAGCATAGTTCTACTCTGAAACACATGAGGTCACTCTGAGTTGCAATCAATGGGAACCGGTTTGGGCTTTATGTTTGTTTGTTTTTTATCCCTATGGTGCCAGTTTGACTGTGGGGAAAATAACTGACAGAAATTACAAAGCTATCTACACAGGAGAAGGAAGTAGAGAATCGAATTAATATCCAGTGAATAAAACCAGTGTAGATCGCTACACTTGATAATTGGGCCCCAAATGTACTCTTTCCTCTGTGGCAAATTTGTTTCCCAAATTAATCTCATACTTTCTCTTATGCCATCGACACAACTATCAAAATCACTCTCATGAAGTATGGCTGGCCCTGCCTTATCTCTCTACCCTGTCACCTAGAAGTGATGTCTTTCCCCCACTTTCCCTGCTTTCACACAGCGGTGACACTTCGAAGCAGCGCCGTTGAGGTCCCTAAATCTGTTGTCTCTACGTAAAATTGATAATCTCCTATGATACAAACCTCAAGCACCTATTTTTAATGAAACCTTTAGATGAGTATCAGAGAACTATTTAGCCATGTCTAATATTTTAATTAGATTATATTCTCAATTTAACCCATTAAACTTCCTTTGATGGTCCCCATATTTAGTGTTTAGCCTCAGATGCACGAGATAATGAATACCGGACCTTTTGATTTAATGAGAATTTCAGCTCTTCCAGCCTGCGCCTTTTTGTATACCTTTTATTTTGCTGGCCATAGAATTCAGTTAATTGAAGGAGTCTCTTACCATCACACATTAAGGAGTATAAATTAGCATCTCTATTCTGATTGGAAAATTCAAGCAAAGAGTTTTGCTTTGATCTAAGGATTGAGCTGAGGGAGGCAGCAACCCTCTGAAAATGAGCTGATGGCCTTGTCATCAGGGCAAAATACAGATGCGTCCATGGGTAACAAAACACTTAATGTCTTAACTGATCACCTTCCAGTTCTCC
>NW_004444163.1:1403487-1407479 GCF_000243295.1 Trichechus manatus latirostris | reverse complement strand
TGTCATAAAACAGTATGTGTACTAACTGTTTAATGAGAAACTCTTGTGTAAACCTTCATCTAAAGTACAATAAAAAAATTTTTCAAAATAATAATAATGTGCGTGTGTAAATAATAAAACCCAAATCTTTAACACTCAAATTAGAGAACTTAGGAATTGAAGAAGGAAAAAAATAAATAAGAAAAGAACAGAGCAAGCATAAAATATTAATTTTTTGCTTTTAACTTGTAGGTTATTCCCATTTGAAACTCAGGATAGAGCCACCCCTCTGTCCCATTCCCATGGCTTTCCACAGCTTACTTCCCATCCCGAGTTAAGCCTTGAGGAGGAATAAAGACTATCTGGACACTACTTAAACTTCCAGCTAGAATATTAACAAGTACACTAATTATTCCATTATCTGTAGTTATAGTGGCTAGGTAAAGAATGGATGTTAGAGAAAGGTTCAGGTAAGCCCCAAGGGTTTTACTAGTCAATATTTTTAAGCCACTCTTTTATTTACTCTTATAGCAGAAATGTAATCATAAAGTGTGTCATTTTTTTTTAAAACTAAAAAATTCTGAAAAGCTCCAGAAGGAAGCTTAAATCCTGGATTTCCCCTAGTAGATTGCATACTGGAATCATAGTACTTCTTTGTCACCTAAGAGGATTTCCATGAATTTGAAAGCTAACTTTCCTCCCCATACAGCAATAGCATCATGTCTGTCACCAAATAGGATAACTGAAATCTGGGGGCAGAATGGTGGAGGAGTTGGTATTGGGATAAAAGGAGCATTCTCAATGAAACATCCTCAGTGAAACCTTTTGGCTCCCATTACATCCCTGCCTCGCAAGTCCTTTCCAGGCCCATGCAGTAGGACAATGACAAAGAGAAAATAAGATAATGTTATAAAAAAATAAAATTCCTTGGAGAGATGCATAGTAACCCCTTTGTAATGATGGTAATGGGACACAAGACTTAAATGCTCACCTTTTAGTTAACCATATTGGAACAGTTGTACTCCTATGAAGATTGGCATCCAGAACATTATTTATCACTGATGTTTAGATCTATTTTGTAATTCATTATCTTTCTCTAGCACTTTTCATCCAAGAGCTCATGGTAGGTATTTTTATATCTCTTATCTCATACCCCCTCGTCATTCTTAACTGATTCATAAGGCACTGTCCTCATTTTTCAGATGCCAAATGACTTCATATTCATTTTATTCAGTGATGAATATGATCATTGGCAAAAGTAAGACTAGAATTTAAGTCCCGAAGCAGAGCCATCTAGCCAGTGAGCTATGCTGACAAATCCACTTGTGGCTCCCCAATACTGTTGTTGTTATGTGCTGTCGAGTTGATTCTGACTCACAGCGACCCTATAGGATGAGTAGAACTGCCCCCTAAGGTTTCCAAGGAGCGGCTGGTGGATTCGAACTGCCAACCTTTTGGTTAGCAGCCAAGCTCTTAACCACTACACCTCCAGGGCTCCTCCTTATACTATAAAGCGCATAGTAAGAGAAGGCTCACAGAATTATTGTAACTCCTGAAGTGTATAGGCAAATATGAAATAAATTATGGAGAAAAGGTTTTCTGGTGTACACAGTGGAAATTCTGAGAGGGAAGGAGTAAATAAAATTGAAAAGAAATGTGTTGGTGGGAGGGGGAATTACAAGCAGAAAATGCAATGGTGAGAATCTTACTGGACAGAAACCATGAGAAACTCTTCAAATTTTTATCCGATTCCTGAACAGATATTGGAATTATCTCTGCTCTCTAAAAGTATTAATTCTGGAACTCACCAAACTAATAGTTTGTGTGGCATTGGGCAAGTCAATCTCTCAGACTCTGAGTTGCCTCATCTGTAGTATAAAGAGATTAGGTCACAATTTTTAAAATGGAGAAATGCAGAAATTTGAGATACCTTAGAGATCATCTACAGCCCTGTTAGATGTATGAACCTTCTCTAAAACATCCCAGCAAGGGGTTATTCAGCCTTAGATTGAATGAAAATGGGGCTAAGGAACTCAGTACCTCCCAGGAAAGCTCATTTGAGTTTCAGATTGCTCTTAATCAGAAGTGTTTCCATAAAGATTTCACTACGTAATTTCCAACTACAAATTTTTTTTAGTTTTACATCCAAAATCATTATGCAAAATCCTCTCCTTCACATGCTACAATGACATCTTTCTCACTGCCACGTTTATCACAACAATATGAGTTAGTTTTAAGGTATGATCATTAAAGCTGGCAAAGTGATTGTTATTTCTTACTTCTTGTCTTAATTCTGCCACTGTCTATATGACATTGGCAAGAACCCATTATATCTGGACCTTAATTTCTTCATTGTAAAACAAAGGGCTTAGATTTTGTCAAATTCTAAGATTGACAATTTCAGGATATTTCCTGACTATACCTTAGACCCTAACCCAGTGGAACATCACATTTGTTTTCACTTACTTTCTAGAATAAACTAGGATTTTTAGTGAATAAATGAATATCCTTCTCTTTCTTGTTTTTCTTAACTTTCTAATTATTATGGATATGATTTTTAAATTACAGTGTATGAACTAAAATATTATTCCCAATGATACGGCCAATAATTCTAGTACCTTTGATTTTGTGGTTCCTTTCTTCCAAAAAGAAGATAGAATACTATGATCTTAAGGGTTAGAAGGAGCCATTTAGGACATCTAGCCCAACCTGCTGCTAATGGAGAAATCCATAATACAGCATCCCTTTTGTTTTGCCTCTCAGCCCCTGCTTAAGCATTTCTAGTGAAAGGTGCTTAGTGTTTTGTGGATTTAGCCTGTTCTGTTGATGGACAGCAGCACAGTGCCTGGTCTGTAGAAGACACTCAGTGTTTGTTGAATGAACTGATTAGCAGGTAGTTTGGTGTTTTGTTTTGTTGTTTTTTAAAGTTGTGCCAAAATCTGCTTCCTTGGAACGACCCCATGGTTCTGGTTCTGCTCTTTTTAGCATGGCAGGATATACTCCTTGATACTTAGTAGCCCTGCAACTATTCAAATATAACTATCATAGCTAACCTTCCCCACCCCACCACCAGAGCGTAACTTCTCTAAGCTAAAAAGGTCACGCTCCTTTATTTGTTGCTTTTTATACCTTTTACTACCCAGATCCCTATATACCAGATGAATTTTAGTTTGTCAACATCCTCTTTAAAATGTGATGCCAAGAATGTAACATAAATATAATACAAAACAAGATTTTAAATTTACTCATTATTTTTGCACGTCTGTTGAGCCCAATTCAGGAAGACCAGGGAGAATGTGCTTCAACTAAATGTGTTTATTGCATGATTCTTTTAGCACCAGAAAGCATCTGCTTGCTCTGTGCCTTCTCGCCACTGTATCTCTAGTTATCAAATACATCAAAGAGAGCCAGTCTTCTATCTTTTAAGGTGGTGCCATGGATTCCAATTAATCATTTCTTAATGACATTAATAGCTCATACTGGGCTGAATGGTGTGTTGTCCATTTCTAACGTTCTTGTGTCCTATTAACAGATACATTATTTAGAGTTCTTCTCTAAGAATCTATGGAATGAAGTCCGTCAAAGATAGAACAAATACAGAACAAATTATTTATTACATTTGTTTCTTTGTGGGATGATTCACCCACCTTGGCTATTTTAAGATGTTGCTGCCCCTTCAGAATCAGACCTATTGTGTGTCTTTCTTTACTATGTCATAATGAACGTAGTTTTGTCAGATCTTCACCACCAAGTGAACTGGAGTTGAGACAAAAGCCTGAGTAATTCAAACAAAATGCCTTTTCAGCCTGTGGAGGCTCTGATCAGTACTGAAGGTCAAAAACAAAAAGTGTATCATGTTACATTAAATTGAGACTAAGTCATGTCCATCCTCTACCATCATCACTAACCCCGTGTGTAAAAAAGGAAAAAACTAGGAGGACTTTTGAACTGTTGAATTGTTTGCCACCAATTCCAGGGAACACTGTCTGCTGAGAAAACAGTGCCACAGTCAG
>NW_004444163.1:1401858-1403260 GCF_000243295.1 Trichechus manatus latirostris | reverse complement strand
CAAGACATAAGGTCAGGAAACGCACCTAACCTGCTCCTCTTAGGTCCAGAAAAAGTATGGTGATGCTTTAGGGTTTGTATTCACCATGTAATATAAATACCGAGAAAAAAAAAAAAACTGCAAATACAGTATTTCTACTCATTGTAAAGATTCTTCCCAAATCCCTTTTAGTGGCTGTACTTCCTGCAATTCTAAGAACATAAGTTTTTCTTTTGGCTCTATAGTTATGATCTTGTATAACAGTATCTACTATCCCTTCCAGGTTACCAAGAACATTCTCATTCACAAATCACTGTTTTCCCACATAACAAAGTCTTTTGTCTTAGTGTAAAGCAGTTGCCATAAATTCCTGCGTTAAAACTGGTAGTATCATTGTCTGAACAGGGAGGCAGGGGAGAAATCTGAGCCTAGATTTGCTTTTAATGGCCACACCTACAGAATCTAAATAAACAGAGGGGTGTCCTTATAAAGCGATAGAGGCAAAATACCAGCGAATGTATTGTTACCAGGAAGAAACAAAGTGTACTGCGAACAAGGAGTCGGAAGAGAGATTTTCTATCCTGCTTTGGCTCTTAGCTAGTCCTGATGTCTTGGGTAAATCCTTCGATTTTGCTGAGCCTCAGTTTCCTCATTTACGAAAGGGAAAAAGGACCCTTGTCTCCCATGCCTTATAAGACTGTTGAATGATTACAGAGCACTTGGAAAACCTAAACGGCTACACAGTGCTTACGTTTTTTAAACGCAACAGTTTTGTCTCCTAACTGATGCAGCTTGGGGATACTTAATCTATGCTTAAGTTGTTTCCCTGAACAAGCCTATTGTAGAAAATTGCCTACTACTACCTTCATAGAACTTAGACCTAGAAGGATCTTTGGGATCCATCCTCTTATTAGAGAAATAAGGAAACAAAAAGATAGAGCGTAACTAAAGATCACACTGCTGTGGTCTACATAATTATTATTAATCATTAGAACCGAAGGGTCGGGACTCCACGGAGCCACATTAACCACTCACCCTTTTCCAGCCTTCCTGAGTTCACTTACCTGAAGACAACACCACCAGAAATGAAAGGAAGGTCAGAGGCTAAAGGCGCCTCTGGCATGTGTACTGGGGATGTGGTGTCATCAAACAACTCGTTAGCCAAATTTCAAATTCCAAATATCAAAGAGATCGCTCTCCTCAGCATTTCAGAGCCACAAAATGCCATTTGCTGTGTCTTTGTCCACGTGCGTGGAACTCAAGACCACTTATCAAAGGATTAAAAGCAGAAAAATCCGGGTAGGGGGAGAGAGGTTCTGTTAACGCACGGTCATTAGCCGTGTTCATTTCTCCAAAGAACAGGAAACATCCTGGGCGGAGGGGAAGGGGCGTGCGCGTAGAAGGACTCGGTAACAAACGATTC
>NW_004444163.1:1398605-1400859 GCF_000243295.1 Trichechus manatus latirostris | reverse complement strand
GCGCGAAGGAGTAGTCCCTGGCGCACACTCTCGCGGGACAGGAAGTGGGCGGAAAGGAGGCGGGAGCCGAGCCGCCGGCTGGGAGGGTGACAGGTGGGTTTTGTTTGTCTTCTAAGAGCCGACCTCTCAGACCCGCGCGGGACCGCAGTCCGAGTCTCCGCGTCCGCGAGGGAATCGCGCCCGGCTCGGCGATCTCGTCCCCCGCCTCCCCACTACCCAGTGCGGCGGCTCAGAGCACATGAGGCCCTGAGCCGAGCTCCCCCTCGTCCCCAATGTCCACCTCATCCTCGGGCTCCGTCAGGACGAAGGGGCCGGCGGGCAGACCGGGCCGAACCTCGGCGGAGGCGGCTTCTGGGCCGCGGGGGCTGCTCTCAGGGCTCTCTGGCCTGTCTGGCGCCTTGGGCTCGTCTTGACTTTTCCTCAGCTGCTTTTTATGCTTCATCCGCCGATTCTGGAACCACGTTTTCACCTAAATCCAGGGAGAAAAATAAATAAATAAAACGACCTTATTCTTTCAGACCCGTGGTTACTGAGCTAAGATCTGAGCGATTACTGCGTTTTAGGAAAATGGATCGCAATCCTTTGTCAAATTATCCAGAAGCTGTAAACTCCTCCCCATTGGGTTAAGTCACACCTGCACTCACAAGTTATCCTCTCAGGCTGAATAAGAATCAGACAGCCCAAGGCTCCCAGGAGTAATTGTCCCGAAATACTGATGAAGATCAAAATGGTGTGGTTATTATTAGTAATTACGAGTACTGCTACTAATTATTATTGCTAATTGTAAATTCTGCGGTTCTTCTGATTAAGATATCTAAATACTTAGTCCACCACCACTTGTGGACAAGAAGACGTCAACCGAACTTGCTGTTTCTCATCAGTGAGAAAATCAGACCAGGACCTGGCAGGGCTAACGATTTCACAGCAAACAGGGTTTCCAGGTACAGAGAATAAACGGAGTGGAGGAGGAGTTCTGAGGTTGTCGGTGAATAGCATCTAGAAGAAGATGCAACAGTTCTTTCCATTCAGGACAGAGCAACAGGGAGGGAGCTTAAACTATGTGTGCTGGGGGTGGATATGAAGACATGTGCCTGTGAGAGAGGTTGATTAAGATAAGAAGAAAAAGGACAAGAAACCTCTAATCTATCAATTTACGTCTGATCCGGGTTAAAGCCCCGAGTGGGGGGAAGTGGCAGAAACACAGACTTGATGTCTTGGAGCAATAGTTCTCAAACCGGGGATGATAATCGAAATTACCCGAGGAGTTTTTCCTTCATGTCCAGAGCCCCACTTCAGAGATTTTGCTTCAGTTAAGTCGGTCATGATGTTGGGGTATCAGTACTTTCATTACAGGTCCTTGGGAGGGAGGTCATTCCCACTCAAAGAACTCTGCACATGGGCCCAAAAGGTGCTGGGAGTTGAAGGGAGAGGAGAGCAAAGCAGAGATCTGGGCCTTCCTTTCCTCCAACCCACCTGTGTCTCGGACAGGCTGAGGGCTGTGGCCAATTCCACCCGTTCTGGTGTAGACAGGTAGCGCTGGATCTCGAATCTCTTCTCCAGGCCGGAAAGCTGCGAGTCGGAGAAAACCGTGCGAGCTTTGCGGCGGCGGCAGTGCTTCCCCGGCAGCTCCGCGTGCTGGGGGTGCGGGAAAAGCGCGGGGACCGGCACGCCTGCGGAGAGAAGAGCAGCGGGGCGGCCCAATCACAGGGGAGCAAACGCCATTCTCACCTTCAGCGCCTCCCTCCGACTCCCTCAGCCTCCTGCCTTCCCCCGAGTCCCCTCATCGCCCCAAAGCTCCTGGAGCCCTTCTCCCAGGAATCCCAGGGCAGAAAACAAAAATGGGCTGCAAGAATAGCGCTTGGAGATCCTTAACAGGAAGGCCATCTAGAAATACCAATAACAAACAAACAGTAAGTAAAATGGAAAAGAAAATGAAAAAATAAATCCGAGGGCCTTAAAAAATGTCTTCTTGGAGAGACTTACTTAGCTTCTGCCTGCGCTGAGACTTCTATTGCGCCTCGCGAAGTTTTCTTGGAAACATTAGATGTCCTCCTCACGTCCCAGACCCCTGACGACACTCTGCGCTGTTCTGGGTATGTGAATGGACGTAATCTTGCCTCCCACCTCCCTGAAAAACGCCTTTTTCCCCGAGCCGCCAAAGCGAATAAAGCAAAACCTCTTGCCCAGAGAGGCCCGGGAGCTAGAACCTAGCAGCGACTCCCGCCTAGCGCGTTTGTCAGTTTTGGGGTCGCGC
>NW_004444163.1:1395926-1396763 GCF_000243295.1 Trichechus manatus latirostris | reverse complement strand
GCGGGGCGGGGAGCTGTCAGAAATGCTGAACGCTTCTGGCCTGACCGGTGGAGAGCCGAGTCGGCTGGGTTCTTGTTCCCACCGAGTTTTTCCGACCTCCGCTTCTGCCCCGACCCTGCAGAAGCTGCTTTGCTCTCAGACATTTTTAAGAAAGCTAAAAGGGAAAAAGTCTGTCTCGACAAACTCTTCTTTAGAGAGCATAAGGCATTAACTGGACCCCAAAGCAAGAGGGATACGGCACTTATTCAGGCATTTGATTTCTGAGTTTTAAGAGTTTAGAGAAAGGGAGCATCTTTTAGGAAAGACAGCAAATGGGAAAGGGAAAAAGTGAGGAGAAAGGGAATCCACATCTGCCAGACCCAACTAAAGTTAGTATCTGAGGGATGACTCCATTATTGAGGTAAATAAATAAAAATGCTGATGATCATAGCATTCTTTACCTCAGTTATATGGTGTGGACGTGTGGAGGGATATACCTATATATGTGTATATCTGTATCTATCTATATGTATATCAATATATTAATCAAGTAATTTGATCTGTGTAAATATCCACCTCTTGGGACCATCCTCCCCCTCCCTTCAAATTTCCGTCTTTTCCTCTTTTACATCCCTTACAGTTTGCTATTTTTGCTATATCACTCCCTTTAACACAAGTCCCCCAAAATAATTGTACTAGGATTTTGGTTCCTGTTCCCTCTCCCAGCCTCTTGTCTTTCATGGCCCTCCTCCCAATCTTTTTTTTTTTTTTTTCTGTTTGTCTTTTTCTAATCTGTCATATTTATCTCCCTGGAGTCAATTTGCTAAAATTAAGGTGATCATCTACAGCACAGCAGGG
>NW_004444163.1:1394154-1395183 GCF_000243295.1 Trichechus manatus latirostris | reverse complement strand
GAAAAACAACTTTAAAATAAGATCTTGGCGGGTAGGTGTCTAAATGAAGGCAGAATGCTTTGTCCTGGAGTCTGAAATGTGATTTTTGTTTTTAAGTTTATATCTGAAAGTCCAAAAGCAGGCGGCCATAGAGAAGGTGGCAGTAGACTTTCCAGGAGTCGGTCTCCAGCCATTCGCCCAGATCCAATCATCTCCCGCAGGGCTGTGGGGAGAGGGAGGGGAATGGGGAAGAGGCGCTGGGGGTGATGGTCCATACCTTAGCTTTGCAGACTCTCCTCTCTTAGTGTGAGCTGCGGGTAGCCAGTCAACGGAAATAAAGCTCATCAGTCTCCCAATGCTAAAGGCTGAGTGGCTATAGAGGGCGGGGAGGGTGAACTACCAGACTTGGGTCTCAGTAAAGAGCCTGCCTGTGCCTGTGAGCGCCCAAACTCCATCCCTACACAGAGAGCACAGATTTGGACCCCGTCTTGGGGGAGAGATGCCACCTTCGCTCTGGGCCGGGGACAAACTTCTGCCGCAGAAGCAGAAACGAAGAGATTATTGAATGTTCCTTTGGGAGCAGGGGCAGTAAAAAACGTTTTTGGGAGTAAAATGAAAATGACAGGTACGTTTGTGGCAAGTCACTGCAAACCCTCAGCACTGAGCTATCCCGGGAGAGAGCCCACTGGCTCGGGGAAGGGAAGGGGCGGGGAGTGAGGGGTGGGCGGTCTCATCCGGTCTTAACCTACCCCCTTACTTCCAATGTCCCTCAGCACTAAGAGTATCGCCGCAGACCCGGCTCCCAGGCCGAGAGGCCAGTGGGGCGCGGTTCCCAACCCTCTGGTTTATTCTAGTTCTTCTCCCGCTGGGCCGCCTTCCCGAGAGCCGGGCACTGCAGAGAAAGACCCGAAGGCGTTCCTTCGCCAGTCCAGCTGCTCCGCCTTTGCCTAGATCCCAGTAAGAACCTAAGAAGTGGGAGACGGAGGAAGGAGGCGACCGCTACGGGAAGGGGCAGGCCCTCGAGGACTACGGACGTTTTCCTCCCTCCTC
>NW_004444163.1:1389127-1392713 GCF_000243295.1 Trichechus manatus latirostris | reverse complement strand
GAATTGACTCGATGGCAACAGGTTTGGTTTTTGGTTTTTTATTATATGCTGGGCATCTTGCCACACACCTTCTCAAGCTTTACCCAAGTCTTAGGAGGTTAAAGAAATGCACCTCTATGACATTCATTTTTGATCTCATTTGACTAAAATCTGTCACCCAGAGCTGGTAGGGGTATAGCTATATGCAAGGCTGACACATAAAGCCAGAGCCTGCACACTGCCCTGAGGAAAAAAATAAAGATCAAATGAATTTCCCCCACCTCACCTGCAAGAGCTGATGGAGCTCTTGCTTATGATTTCAGCCAAAGAATTATTAATTTAAAGAAAGAAAAGACATGTTTTTTTCAGGGAGCCAATAATTAAACAGCCCTTCTCTTTCATGTCAGCCTCAGCTAAAACAGTCATCTACGCTGGGACTTAGTTTCCCGAAAAGATAACTCGATTGAGATCAAAGGAAGAGACTGGTTCCATTAGCCAAGTTGCCTATACTGTGGCCTTCAAAATAAAGGGAGAATATATTTTAGAAGGATCTGAGTAACACACTTTACTCATAACATTTTGTATTATATTGCTTGTTGTCTGTTTCAACTTACCTTCTATCTGAGTACTTTATTTTAAGCACTACCAAAGTGGATGACATGTCTAAAGGAAGACCGGGAGTCGCTGGCTGCTTCCTGCAAATGCATCTTCAAATAATGCTTTTACACTGGAAATTAGGATATAAACCCACATGAGAACACACTCAAGGATGGGATATTCAAATTACAGTGCTCCTAATGTCAGGAGGACAAAATCCATCCAATTGCCCCATTCAGGACAGGGTCAGTCTGTAGGTCAAACATTTATTTCATTTCTCTCTTAAAGTTTTCTGTGCAGCCTTCTGCACCCCAATTCAAAACTTGCTTCATAAAATGACCCAGAGAAAGAAGGATATGAAGCAGGAGAGTCAAAGGTTTGAAATATGAGAGATCATATAACATTTCTTAATCTTTCAAAAGGCATATGGTGGAATAAGAATGGTCTTTAAATCAGTCTCTTATTAAGATCCTACCATTTTCCCCATCAGGTTCCAAAAGAGTAGCCAAATATATTTCCAGGGAAAAAAGTTAAGCTAACAAAAATGCCTTTTAAATGTCCTTTTCTTCCATTCTCAACCATCCAAATTCTATGATCAGATTTAAAATATAGCACCTACTGACACAATGTACTTCAAACAATAATACCAAAATTAGTATGCATAGCCTTCAAAATAAAGGAGCATGAACTGCTACCTTTATGTTGTGAGTTTCTGGTGCTACAGATTGTAAGACCCTTTCAAACTATATTATGACGTACAGAGATGAGCTTGTAAGCATTTCCCAAAACGACTCTGTGCATGGGGCTAGATATTTGGTATGTTTTTCTTTGTTTATATTTTGTTTGAGAATAGTGTTCATGGAGTTGAATTGTTTTGTATTATTTTAACTTCCATTGATAAGCAATTAAATGCAATAAAAAAATTGAAGGTATAAATGTCACTAGAGAGGAAAAATATTGAATTTGTTTTACCATGACCAAGATGATAAACTCCCATTGCCATCAAGTTGATTCTGACTCATGGTGACCCTACAGGACAGAGTAGAACTACCCCATGAGATTTCCAAGCTGTAATCTTTACGGAAGTAGACTGCCACATCTTTCTCCCATGGAGCAGCTGGTGGGTTCAGAGCAGCTGGTGGGTTCAGAGCAGCTGGGGGTTCGAATCACCGACCTTTCAGTTAGCAGCCAAGCACTTAACCAGTGTGCCACAAGGGCTCCACCAAGATGACAGATAACCTTAAAAAGAAATAGAAGGAAAAATATTGTTGAGGCTTTCCTAATAAATTTAAAATAGGAGATCATTCTGTGTATGCCATAAAAACCCAGAAGTCATAAAATAAAACTACCTTAATTTTTTAAAAATCCTATATGGTGAGAATTATCATACTCAGAGTAAAAAGACAAACATCAAACTGGGAGAAAGTATTTGCAACTCATATCACAGATACAGAGATACTATAATATATATAAAAAGTTCCTACAAAACAGCAAGAAAAAATATTAAGAACACAATTGAAAAATGGGCAAAGGGTAGACAGAAATAGTGCACAAAAAGGATATATACGTGGCTCTTAAACATTTGAAAAGATGCTAATAATATGACTAATGAAAGTTTAACTATCTGGGATAACATCTTCCACCAAAATAAAAAATAAAAATATCTAATTACCCACTCTGTTGACAAAGCTATGGGGAAAGGATCACTCATACATTGATGCAAAGAATGTAAATTTGTATGACCTCTATGAAGTACAATTTGATAATATCTATCAAAATTACAAATGCACATTGAAATTTATCCAACAGATACGATTGTGCATTCATCATGACTAAACTATACAAACTCAGAATGTAGGCAACTAAGTGAAGTGAAGAGAGCAAAGTACAGAATGCTAACATTGGTTTAAAGTGGGGCGGAGGAGGTAACTATACAAGTTTGATTATACATGCTATGTGTATCTCTGGAAAGATACATAAGAAACTTACAACATTGGTTGCCTCTAGGGACTGAGGTGCTAGGGACTTGGTGAGAAGGTTTTTCCCAGTATATACTTTTGTAACTTTTGAGTAAAGAATCTTATGCATGTAATATTTATTCAAAAAATAAATATTAAAATTTCAAAAATTAAAACATAAAGGGAAAAAGAATTATTTTACTGCAAGACAAAAATGTCCAAATCAAAATTACCTGCATCATTTGTATTATGATTTTCTTCCTTCTCTGTGAGTTACTGGACCCAAATTACTACATCCAAAAAAACCAAACCCGTTGCCGTGGAGTGAATTCCAACTCATAGCGACCCTACAGGACAGAGTAGAACTGCCCCATTGGGTTTCCAAGAGCAGCTGGTTGATTTGAACTGCTGACTTTTTGGTTAGCAGCTGTAGCTCTTCACCACTGCGCCACCAGTTGTGTTTAATTGATATTTGCCTATAAAGGGCATTAAACTTTTATTCCTTGGTAAAGGTTCTATAACTCTCTACTTGCATGTAAATTACATGAGATTTCAAAATGGTGACTGCATGTCCCACTCGTGTCCAGAGATTAGGGGAAATATCTATTACCTGAAGAAAGGTCTTAAAGAATGCTTTCTATCACAATGATGATGCTATTGATAACAAGGTGCATTTCTTGCATTTATATTGTACATCATATATTTTGCTCTGCTTTCTCATTTGAACATCACAACTCTTCTTTTTTACAGACAAGGAAACAGAGAGGATCACTTAGATAGGGTCATGAGCTCAAGATCACACAGCTTGTATCCAGGACTTGAACTCAGGTTTATCTGACCCCAGAATCCATACTCTGTTCATTCCACTGCATTATGTTCAAAAAATAAACAAGTAAAGCAATAGTAGACTATGCCTATTTCTCATCTATAACGGAACTTGAAACTATAGCCCTTGATTGATGAGGCCAGTCTCGCCAATTCTTGTAATTGGTGTGTTTATAAATGAATTCATACCATGACACATAGACCAATGGAACAGAATTCATAGTTCA
>NW_004444163.1:1381802-1387378 GCF_000243295.1 Trichechus manatus latirostris | reverse complement strand
GTCAGGAATAGAAGGAGGATATGGAATATGTGACTAATTGCCTCCATGAACAACTGCCTCCTTGGCCATGAGACCAGAAGAATTGGATGGTGCCCGGCAACCATTACTAAGCATTTTGATCAAAGATTATATAAATGAATTCTAATCAAAAGTGGGAAAATGCAGAAGAGAATTTCAAATTCTCACAGACTCCAGCATTTCTGGAGCCATGGAGACTGGATAAACCACTGAAGCTATTTCCCTGAGATAAAGTTTAAACCTTAAACCAAAAATATCCCCAACGTCTTCTTAAAACCAAACAATAGTTTAGCTTAACTAGTAAAAAAAAGTCTGTCTTGAGCGTTATGCTCTTTTAAGAACTATCTATATGCGATCAAAGAGACAACAGCAACTCAAAAGATTAGATAGGAACCTTAGGGGGCAGTAAGTTTATGTTAATGAGGGAGGAAGAACTCAGAAAAAAGGTAAGAATGGTTGTACTTTGAAAGGATTAAAAAATTGACAAACCACTGGCCAAACTAAGGAAAAAATAAGAAGACACAGAAACAATGCAACCAAAAAACAAGACAAAGCAAGCTTCTCTGTGCAGTTTACTTAATTAGTAAAATATTTACATCTTCAAGGTGAGGCAGGTTTAACCGTCTTTGTAAATAGGCTAGGAAATTATATTGGGAGACAGTGAATCCAAGAACTCTGTGATTTATTCAGCTCAAATCTGCGAACATTTCCTGAACATGCACTTTGTGAAAAATGTGGGTATGTATTTGGAGGTTTTTTCTCAAGCATATATCTTGCTTTCACTTTTAGGCCAAAGATTTAATTTTATCTACTATGTCTTTAATATTCAGCTCCCCCAAAACTGACATGAAAAGATTTCTGTGACTGACTGCAGTATTGACAGTTCCCAAGTGAAAGAATAATATAGTGCTGATTGCCAGATCCGACCCTATTGGCTGGGAAGTAGGGAGGGTCTCAGGATGGCGTGGCAATACCGTGTAGTTTTATGGAGAAAGAAGAAATATGAACTGGCAAATTTGGGGAAACCTCTTCAAAACTGAACTAAAACAGAGTCTCCACCTTCTACTCTGAGGTCTTAGTCTCTTAAAGCTCAATTATTAAAAGTTGCTTTCATTTATTCTCTTTCTGGAAAGATCTTCCCTATCACTTCTCTATCTGCATAGTTAATCTCCATCCCATTCATTCCCTTCTCCCCAGAAAACCACCCCTACTCACAAGACTTAGTCACATAGTATTGGCAGATGTTCCACTCACTGGGCTTCTGGCAAAGGCTAAAGACTACATAGGAACCCTGGTGGCGCAACATTTAAGTGCTTGGCTGCTAACCGAAAGGTTGGTGGTTTGAACTCACCCAGTGGCTCTGGGGGAGAAAGATCTGGCGATCTGCTTCCATAAAAATTACGGACTAGAAAACCCTATGGGGCAGTTTACATGGGGTCACTTTGAGTTGGAATGGAATCGATGGCATCTGACAAATACTACATCGAATCATTTTATCTCTTTTCATGGCTGTGTTCTGTTTTTCCAACTAAACTATGCATTATTTTTTTTATAGGTAGTACATTCAAGAAATTCAAAAGTCAAAAAGTTATAAAATGAAAAGTCTTCCTATATCCTTCTCTTCCAGCCACCCAACTCTTCCTTTGGAGGCAATCACTGTTGTCAGTCTCTGTGTATCCTTTCAGAGATATTTTAAGCATATAGAGATTATATATACTCTTCACATAGCCACATATCTTTCCTCCTTTTCTTTACACAAAGGGTAGCATATCATATATTCTGTTTTGCACCTTGGTTTTTTTTACTTAACAATGCTTTTTTTTTTGGCTATACCATGATTCATTTAAGCACTCCCCTTGTTGATACTGATAAGGATACTTAGAAGATTTTTTATTATTTCCTATTTAAACAATGCTGCAATAAATAACCATACACATCTATCATTTTGCACATGGGCTAGTATACCTGTAAGATAAATTCTTAGAAGATGAACTGCTGGATCGAGTTTGTAAATTTGACAGGCTTTGCCAAGCAGTTCTCAATAGAGGTAGTGTCAGGTATACTCCTGTTGGTGGCATATTACAGAGTCCCAGGTGGTTCTCATGCAAATGATCTCAGGACAATACTCTTGTTTCTAGCAGGTTACTTAGCGCTTATGAGCCTTAGTTATTTCATCTGTAAAATGGGGATAACATCCCCTACCTC
This sequence comes from Trichechus manatus latirostris, assembly GCF_000243295.1. NCBI lineage: Eukaryota > Metazoa > Chordata > Mammalia > Sirenia > Trichechidae > Trichechus > Trichechus manatus. The sequence goes on along the minus strand of NW_004444163.1, from coordinate 1,385,155 downwards.
CAGAACTATTGTAGGGACTGTTTTGTGATGAAAGTATGCAAAAGAACTGGATAGTTTTCAAAGTTTTTTTGCATACTTTCATCACAAAACAGTCCCTACAATAGAAGGATGATGGAGCCCTGGTGGTGCTGTGGTTAAACGTTTGGCTGCTAACCAAAAGGTTGGCAGGTAGCATCCACCAGCCGTTCCTTGGAAACCCTATGGGGCAGTTTTACTGTGACCTATAGGGCTGCTATGAGTCAGAATCGACTCAACGGCAACAGGTTTGGTTTTTTGGTTTTTTTTAAGGATTACAGCATCTAGCACTAACCCTTTGACAGACGTTGTATTAGATGCTTTAATAATATTCTGTCTGATCCACACTGCAACGTGCCCGTGAGTGGGACAGAACCGGGTATATTTATTTGCAGGATACTGGGATTAGCAAAACTAGAGTGTAGACTTTGAGTAGTATTTGAAAGTATGGATAGGCTCTTATTATTGGGTACTTTGAAAGAGAAGATTTTGTTCTTAATTCTGAGGATATGGGGGGGATGGTCAATGAAGGTGTTTTGAACAGAGCTTAATAATGAATGGTAATATTTTAGGAAATTTTATCTCAAGTCTCTATGCATGAGAAATAGAGAAAAGGGATTGGAAAATCCAGAAAGTGAATTAATGGTGTTTCTAGATATAAGCTCATTGAATCATTCAGTCAACAACCAACCATTCATTTGTTCAACATATTTATTAGTCGCTTTCTATGAAAGTCGGCCATGGCAGCAGTTTCTTGTTGTTGTGTGCCACTGAGTCGATTCCCATTCATAGTGACCCCATAGGACAGGGCAGAACTGCTCCACGGGATTTCCTGGGCTGTAATCTTTACAGGAGCAGATTGCCTGTCTTTTCTCCTGTGGATCAGCTGGTTGAGTTTGAACCACGGCCCTTTCAGTTAGCAGCTGAGTTCTTAACCGCTGAACCACCAGGGTTTCTGGTAGCAACTTGGAAGATTTAAATATAAACACAACATGGTCTCTGCGTTTAAGGCTTTCAAACCTCTTGACAACCCATGATCTTGACTGCTAGCAGTCTCTCTGCTCTGCTTTTGCCACTCCCTCCAATCCTTTCTCCACTAGCCAGAGTGATCATTCAAAAATGCAAATTAAAAAATGCAAATCTGATCATGCCCATCCCTACTTAAAAACCCCTCTGGTGATTCAACATTACCCTAAACTCTTTAACATGCCATATTCTCTCTCATCTCCGGATCTTAGTATATGCTGCCCCCTCTGCCAGGAACATCTGTTATTGTTCTACCCATCTTTCACTCCAACACTGGCTAACTTCTATACAGGAGTTAAAATATCAGCTAAAACATCACTTCCTCCTGGAAGTCTTCCCTGATGCCACCAGGTGGGTAAGGTGCTCTTCCTCTGTGCTACCACACACTTCTGATACCATCCTATTTTTCTCACTGTATTTTATTACTACCTGTTTGTTTACCTCCTTTTCTAAACTATAAACTCTATGTAAGGAGGACCAATTGTATTCTAAGCAGGAAAGTGTAACTTTATATGGAGGCATCAGGCTGTCACCACTTTAACCTAGTGATCACTCTTAGCATCACTAGTGGTAGGACCAGTTGCCTTCAAGTCGATTCCAACTTGTGGTGCAATGAATTATTTAATATGCCCCTTCTAGCCACAGTTTTTGTGATTCACACACAATGAATGAGTGGGACCAAGCAAATAAGGTATGTGGAACCTTAATGAAGGGATTGGTCGGTGTTGACATCCTGCTAGGCTTTAAAATGAGCCATACCAGAGGCGGGAGAAGATCTCACCATCACGAAGAAAGAAGAGCCAGGCATGGAACGCGTCCTTTGGGCCTGGGATCCCTCCGCTAAAAAGCTCCTAGAACCAGGAGACAGAGAGAGAGAGAGAGAGAGACAAAGCTGTAACACTGAAGACAGTAAGAAGCAGCAGCAGAGAAACGGCAGCAGCAGAGGCAGGAAACAGCGCAGCGGGCCCATGAAGTGAGAAAGCTGAGTGCCTTCGGGCAGAGGCTTACTGGCAGAGTAGAGTGCCTCTGGGCACTTATCAGCAGAGCTAAAAGAGCTTTGTAAAGAAGTAGGGCAGAGGCCGAGGGGAACAGAGACTTGCCTGTGGGCACAGCTGAAAAGATGCTGTCCTGATTAAAGAACTATATCCTGAGTGTTCCTGAACCTGAACTGTAACCTGTTACTTCCCTAATAAACCTCATTACTGTGGCTATGGTCTGTGAGTTGTGTGTGGCCACTGCAAAGAATTATCAAACCCAGAGAAGTAGAGACTGGCGTGGGAGGCATGGTTGGTGTCAGAATTGGTAAAAAGGGCTGGCAAGAGGAGGCATGTCTGACCTCCGCCTCATAGGAAACAGCCTTGGGCGTTGATCTTGATTCTCCTTCCCCATTGTGAAGTTAGAGGAGGTCAGTTGCCTCCACCACGGTCATTTTTACACAACTCATGGCAACTCCATGTGTGTCAGAGCAGAACTGTGCTCCATAGGATTTTCAGTGGTTGATTTTTCAGAAGTAGACTGCCAGGCCTTTCTTTCAAGGTGCCTCAGGGTGGACTTGAACCTCCAGTCTTTTGGTTAGCAGGCAAGCACGTTAATTTGCACCACCCAGGGACCCCAGTGGTGGGACAACTGTGTGTGCCCCCTTGTTGTGATGCTAAGTGAACTACACATCACCACCTATATAGTATTCATTTCAAAATGTTTAACCTGAATCCAATCAGGTTTCCACCCAACTTCAAGTTACAGAAAATACAAAGGATAGAAGAGTACGTTAAACTATACAGCATGGCAACAATCAGACAAATTCAGGAGGTCAGGCATTTCCTTCAACAAGGTGATGTCCTAAGGGAAATTAAGAAAAAAGAAGACTGCTAGAAATGAGAGACATAACCAAATGCAATGTGTGGTCCTTGACTGGATCCTAGTTTGAGCAACCCAACTGCAAAAGACTTTTTTGAGAAACGAAGAAATCTGAATACGGAATAGTATTAAATGATGTTAAGGAATCATTGTTAACTTTGCCAGATATTATAATGGCATTGTGGTTATATTTTTAAAATGTCATTTTTAAAAGAAAAGGGTGCGTTTTGAAGTAGTTAGGGTTAGTAATGATGTCTGAATTTAATTTACTTTACTCGGGGGGAAAATGAAATAAATATGACAAAAGGTTAACAACTGTTAAATTTGGGTGGTAGATACATGGGGGGGGTCCTTATGTTATTTTCCTTACTTTTCTATTTGTTGAAAATCTCCATAATAAAAACGAGACAGCAAAAATGCCACTCAATCATAAAAAAAAAAAAGCTGTTGTGTGT
>NW_004444163.1:1378916-1381020 GCF_000243295.1 Trichechus manatus latirostris | reverse complement strand
GCCCTTAAGAACAGATTCACAGTCCACATCAAACAAAATGACAGCAGGATGCATGATGCTGCCATTTATGTGCTCTGACTAATGCAGCCCCGATTTCCCTTCCAAATTAAATGCGTTGCGCTTAGTACATTTTCAGCAGACGTTACTCATCTGCTCGATTAATGAGTTTGCTGTGAAAGCGTACTTTAGTAGCAATTTGAAACAAAAGCACCGTAACGTGACCGAGGCTTTGCTTCTCCTTCTCTCTCCATCTCAGCCTTGCTTCCTCCCTTTCCCTCCCCAGGGCAAATGCATCACTGATGGGAGGATGGGGAAGCTGGAACAGGCTGACGGTTTTCTTCTTATGTGGCACTACACTACATTAGGAATAAAACCTCCCACTTAAACACTTAAATGAAAACATCGAGAAACTAATTTACTATTTGCAATCACATGATTTAAGCCGAAGCTGCCTTAATTTCCTTCCCATTTTGCTTCATATTCAATGTGAGCGCACACTAGATTGGTCTATGAAAAGGCTGTCTTCGAATCACAACACTTAAGACCTCTTTCATTTTCTTTTTGATTAAATAATTGAAATTCCTGTCAGGGCCTGCACTTTACTGGCGCATAGATTTGGTGTGTGAGGATAAAGACCACTTTTTGTTTGCTGCCTGGATCTTAAAAGCCAGCAGCCTTTACTTCATTGAGGGGCTGATAAAATGGACCTGCGCTATTCACCCATTTCACAGAAATTTCCTGCAGCTATTAAGTGATTGTTTGAGAAGAATTATGGAAAGCATCTCTTCTCATTTAGCCATCCTCATTCACCTGGAGGTTTCTGCCTGCTGAAAAGAGAGCAGCTACACCGTTGCCAACTTTATCCATTAGGAAGGGGAGAAAAAAGCATATATATGAACACAAAACACGTGCCTACAAAAGTCACAGGAAACCTCATTTGCTTCAATTAAAGAAACTTCTAAGGTATTAAACATTCCATGATGGGCTGTGGCAAGGAAAGCCCAGCTCAACAGCACGGCCCACCATGGCCATGGGTCTCTGGTGTCCTTGTGGTTAAGGTGAAAAAACAAACTAACAACAACAGCTGCTGCAAGTCAGTTATAACTCATAGCAACCGCATGTGTGTCAGAGCAGAACTGTGCTCCATAGGGTTTTCAGTGGTTGATTTTTCAGAAGCAAATTGCCAGGCCTTTCTTCCAAGGTGCCTCTGGGTGAACTCAAACCTCCAATCATTTGGTTAGCAGCCAAGGACATTAACAGCTTGCATCACCCAAGGACTCCCTGTAGTTAAGGTAAGTGGATCTTAAGGGGAGAGGAGGAGGGGGAGACCCTCACTTAGAAGCAATGCCGAACCTCCCATTCTCTGGTCAATCATCTGATGAACCAGGGATTCAATTCAATAGCAGCAGGTTCTTACTTGGCTTTGTTCTTGATTTGTGCCTCTGTAACACCTGTGTAGTCTTACTCAAAGTATGTGTTTGTGTTTAAATACACATCACACACGGTCTTGTCTGAGGCTCAGTCTCAGGAGATGGTGTTTGTTCAGCTCTGGCAGGAGGCAGAGGAGCACTGCTAGATACCCACAGCCAGAAACAGTGTAAACGCAGCCCTGCTTGGAGGCCAAAGGAGAGACATTATGTCTTGTAAAAGATCCCCAAAACACCAAACCAGTTGTACTGACTCGGTTGCAACTCACAGCCACGCCATGTGTGGCCGAGTAGAACTCCATAGGGTTTTCATGGCTGTGACCTTTCTGAAACAGATTGTCAGGCCTTTCTTCCAAGGTGCCTCTGGGTGGGCTCAACCCACCACCTTTTTGGTTAGTAGCCAAGTGCTTAACCGTGTGTGCCACACAGGGACTCCTTTAAAGACCCCAGTCAGCCAGAATTTCCTTTCTCTAAAGCAAAACTAAGTAAACCACAGTCATGCAAAGTTGGGAAAGCTGGGTGTTTATTTCCCAACTGCCAAGTTAGGACAAGTTAGGTCTCATATAGATTTTTTTTTTTTTTTAATTGTGCTTTAGGTCAAAGTTTACAGTTCAAATCAGTTTCTCATACAAACATTTATACACACATTGTTATGTAACCCTAGTTGCCATCCTTAT